>NC_091069.1:201551548-201858308 GCF_032405125.1 Capricornis sumatraensis
ATTCATAGAAGTATTATTCATAATAACCACAAAAAGTGGAAACAATCCAAATGTCCATCAAATGATGAACACTAGAGTATTCTCAGGCAATAAAAAAGCTATGAAGGACAGGGATACCTCATTTTAACGCACATTTTTGCTTTATTGAGCTTCACAAATAATTGTTTTTTTACAAATTGAAGGTTTAACATGGCAACTCTGTGTGGAGTAAGTCTATCAGCGCCATTTTTCCAAAAGTATTTGCTTGCTTCAGATTCTATGTCATATTCTGGTAATTCTTACAATATTTCAAACTTTTTCATTATTATATTCATTATGGTGATCTGCAATCATGACCTTTGATGTTACTGTATTATAAAAAGATTACAATTCACTGAAGGCTCAGATGGTTAGCATTTTTTAGCAACAAAATATTTTTAAATTAAGGTATGTACTTTTTTTTAGACATGCACAGTTAAAAGTCTACACAGTATAAACAGAATGTTTACATGCACCAAGAAACCAAAAAATTCATGTGACTCACTTTACTGCAATATTGGCTTTATTGCAGTTCTTTGGAACTGAAACTCACACTATCTCCAAGATATGTCTGTAGTGATAAACGCAACAACATGGCCAAGCCTCAAAAACACTATGCTAATGAGAGAGGCCAGACATAAAAGATCACATATTGTATAATTTCATTTATACGAAATGTCCAGAGTGGGCAAATTACCTACAGAGACGGAAAGTAGATGAGTGCTTGCCTAGGAACAAGGGAGAGGAGGGAATGGAGAGCAACTGCTACAGAGTTTCCTTCTAGGGTGATAAAAATGTTCTGAGATTAACGGTAGTCATGGTTGCACAATTCAGCGAACATGATCAATTTCATCGACTGTATATATTAAATAAGTGAATTATGGCATGTGGATTATAATTCCCTGGTAGCTCAGATGGTAAAGAATCTGCCTGCAATGCAGGAGACCTGGGTTCTATCCCTGGGTTGGGAAGATCCCCTAAAGAAAGAAACGGCTACCCACTCCAATATTCTTGCCTGGAGAACTCCATGGCCAGAAGAGCCTGGTGGGGTCGCAAAGAACTGGCCATAACTGAGTAACTCACTTCACTTCCCATGGCACATGGATTATATCTCAGCAGAGCTATTGAGTTAGTTCTTTCTATCCACCTTGTATATTTGTTACTATTATTCTTGCTCATTTCTTCAGTTGATGATATCCTTTAAATCTTCATTCATAATTGAGGATGGCTTTTCATTTTAAGAAAAGAATCATCCTTTTCCTGCTACTTATACAAAATGACAAACCTAGGTTTCAACCTTAAGTGACTTCTGATAACGAAAATTAACAGTGTTTCTTAGTTAGAGCCAGAACAGAGCAGAGAATCTTGCCAAGACCTCATCTTAATTAAATCCAGAAACCAACAGGACAGATATCAGGAGGAGGAGGGCTGAGGGGACTGAAGAGCTTTCTCATAACTGTGGTGGTTCTTTTGCATATATAGAAATGTTTAGAATGTCCTCAGCACAGCTGCAAAGTATTAAGAACATTGTAAACACATACATGGTAAGCTTCACTAGATACACTCCTAACAGAAATGCAGAGGGAGAACCCGTGGCCAGCGGGCGGCTCTTTAGGATGGTTTAGTGTGAGAAGTGGCTCCTGCGTTTCTCACCTCGTTGGTCTGACAGGACAGTATCTGCAAAGTCTGTCACTAAAGTCAGCCTGGTGCCTCCATATGGTCCTTGTTAAAAAGTATTGGCCTCAAGGGACAACACAGTTAAAGTCTCAGAAAACATTATACAGACTTTTCCCTCTGGTGTGTCCCCTGTGTTCTGATCCTTTCATACAAACCCATCTGAGCATCGTACGGCACATCCAAGCAGCAAACACCAGCAGGCGCCCCAGGCAAGAACTCAGATCTCTGGCAGCGTCTGACTCTTGGACCCTCACTTTTGGTCCCTGTTCTCTTTGGTGATCCCCTCGCTCTCCCTCTCCCCCACCTCTCTCTGGTAGCCCTCCATCATTTTTGGTTTTGCTTGCTCCTTGGGCCTTAGCCTTCCCCTTGAGCCTTAGCCCAGGTTCCACACACAGGCCTTAAGGTCTACCACAGTCAACTCAGACACAACTAAATGTTAGGGCCCAAAGGAAACAATGAAGGCTTGAGGGAATGAGGAACACACAGAATGGGGGCTCTGGGAACAGAAAGAGGCAGAAAAGAGGCACACAGGCCACTGTCTCGGCTGAGCCACAATGACATAGAGGCAACATCAAGGCCATGATAAACCTCAGGCTGTTCCTGCTGAGAGGAATATTTCAAACACATTCTGCCCAATTAACAGTTGTTCCCCATTAAGGGAAATTTAGGGGTAATATCAATCAACAGCTTGGCCCACATAACCTAAATGTCTAAACGTCAATGTTTCTAGCACAATCAGACATATTTGCAAATTAGAAAGATTGAAACATTTCCTTCCAATGAAATTTATTTACAGTATGTGTACCCTGGTCTGACAAAGCTTGATGTCTGTGACTGTGTATAAAACAGATTAACAAGTTTTCCCATTTCTTGGCTTTATAGAAAGCTTCTTCGGTGAAATCAAAATGTGATCCTATTAACCTATACTATCATGCAGCTTCTCCTTAAGAGCTGAGGTGGATGCGCAGAGCAGAAAGTAGGACACGGCCTTCCAGGAAGGCTAGCCTTTTCAGTCTCTGGTCGTTTCTGGGAGCAAAGGAGTTCACTTCCGAAGGGAAAACTGGAAAATTCTAAGGGTTCTCTATGCTGGCCTATAAACCACAAACCACTACTCTAAACAAGACAAATTACAGAAACAAGGGAGAAATCATCAAAACACAAAAGTGGTGCACAGCTACACAGATGGGTGGTCTCGGGTCTCCCAGGCACATACGCAAAATGGGATCAAGAGCCGCCTGAGAGGCCGGAGTTGTTTTTCAAGCTGAGCCACTTTGAATGCCTTGGCCCACCTCCCCTTTTTTTTTTTTTTTTGAGGCAAGTGGGATCTTAGTTCCTCAACCACTGACTGAACCAGCGCCCCTAGCAGTAGAAGCGCTGAGTCTTGACCATGAACGCCCAGGGAAGTCCCAACTAGCCATTTTTTAAATTATTTTAATTAGTGAAAAGAAAAGAAACCATACACCACATGCACCTTGGAACTGTTCATGGCATTCTGAGACTTCCCATGAGTGGCCGGAGCAGAGCAGTGGGAGGACGAGGGAGAGAGGCAAGCACGAGTCACAGGAGGCTGACCAGCCGCAGGACTGCACTCAGATTTTATCTCAGGTCAACAGGACAGCTCTGAGCAGGGCAGGGACACGTACGTTTTTACAGTTTTAGCAGATTGATGTGTGGCAAATGTTTTCTGGTAGGGCAAAAGTAAAAGCAGCAAGACCAGTTGAGAAGAACCGTCCTACCCCTGGTGAGCAGTGTTGGCTCAGAGTCTAGGAACGGTCACAGAACTGAAGTAGACATGGCAAATATGGTTTCAGCAACGTTCCTGAGATAAGGCCGACAGGACTTGCTGAGAGACTAGAACACAGAGAGGAGGGGCAGCCAGTGGAGGCTCTGGAAGGGGAGAGCAATGGAGGCAAGGAAGCAGAGGCTCTATTTAGAGAAGCACTGCTGTAAAGGGAGCAGAGATATAACTGGGGGTGGGGGGGGGTGGGGAATGTGGAGTCAAGGAACGGGCGGTTGTTTTTGTTGGGTGGGCCAGAGGTATAGCTATTTGTGTGTTTAAGATAAAAGATCTAACAGTAGATTGGTGGAAGTGAGCCAAGAGAGAGAATCAGGAGTCAGGAAAGGAGGTACTTCCATCAGTGGCAAGACAGGAAGAAATTTATTCAACTGACAAACATTTATTGAGCACCTATTAGACATTCTTTGCTCTTAAGAAGTTCACGGTCTAATGCAGGAGAAAGTAATATATATAAATCATTAAACAGCAAAGTAAGACCCATCAGAAGTATATACAAAGTATTACTGTACTATGCTGGATAGAGTGTTGATGTACTATGACAGACGGGGCAGGGCGGGGGGAAGGGGGACGGACTGACATCAAATGGCCAATTAACTTATCTGAATTATTAATATATTTTGCATAAATATTTTCCAAGCAATCGTTCCCAATTCTACTTTCAATAAAACAAAGACTCCTACTTTTATGGACTGCAGCCTACCAGGCTCCTCCGCCCATGGGAGTTTCCAGGCAAGAGTACTGGAGTGGGTTGCCATTGCCTTCTCCATTATGCTTCTAAAGAACTATACAAATATAAAAAGTGGCATTTATTTAGTACCAGACTGATGGAACCAGTTTTAGTAGTCAATTGAAAAATTCAGGAGTGGAAGAAGATGGCGGAGGAGTAAGACAGGGAGATGGGGGTGATCACCAGCCCCTCCACAAACAACTCATCAAGATATGGAACCACTCCAACAAAGCAACCTCTAGGTAACAACCAAAGACCCCAGGCCTCCAGGGGCACACGAGAAGCTCCCTGGAATGAGGCAGGACAAAGATACAGACAGAAAAAGGGAAGAGACAGCAGAGAGGAGCTTGTGCCCTGAGGGAGGGAAGGAATGGTGAAGGAGGAAGCCTTTCCGTGCACTGGGAAGCTCCCTCTCAGGACCAGGGGGTACCAAAGGGGAGAGCCTGTAAAGCCGGGACCTAGAAGGCAGAATACAGAGAAGGCTGCACTTCCCAGCCCATAAGCAGCTCACAGACCTTGGCCCTGATCAGATGGTGGACTTGAGGAGCTGAGAAAAAATTTAAGTAATGTTATCAGAGACAATATCTATCTCTAATAATTTTTGAAGTTTTACTTACTGTTTAAATTTTTTCCCAAGTGCTACAGGAATGAGCTCAGGAATAACTTTTCTACTCTGCAATGTTAAGTAGCTAGTGACAAAGAAAGGAGTTTTACTGAAAACAAGGACTATCCTTTTCACAGCAGCTGACTTGCTGCCCTGGAGCCTGGGCTTGGAAGGACTGCTCCAGGAGCCACGGTGGGTTCACACACACCTGTGTGTCTTGTCCAGGTCAGTCACCTCCTGGATGAGATCAAAACCTGACCCAGCCTCTGGGCATCTTGCTCAGGCCGTCCTGCTCCAGCCAATCAGGAAAAATCAGTCAAGCACAACACACGACATGAGTAAACACTACTTTATTCCAAAAACTTGTACATATTTTCAAAATGATTCATTTCAAAAGTCAGACACTTGTTTTTGATGCTTCAAGAATATCAGCTGGATTAGGTAAAGTTTGCTGTTCTCAAAAACTACAATTTCGGATATTTTAAAAAATCATATAGTGATTCTACAATGGAAACGACCTCTAGAGAATGACAAAGGTTCAAGATCAGAGATCTTTGAATCTCAAAATAAAACAATTTCTAGGCTAATGTTTCCCACTTGGACAACTTAAATCCTCTCTTAATGCACCTACCTGCTGAGCCGCATCTCCATTCACCAAGTGAGGCATCATGGCAACCTCTCCATTCAGCAATGGTGGCAGCTCCAGAGGGATCTGGTCGGTCATCATCATTGTGACGTACATTCATGGAGAATTTCCCTCAGCTGGCTTCCTGCAAGAAAATCACCATTTTGTAAAAAGAATTCAAGACGGCAAAAATTCACCTGTAACAAGTCAGCTATTTAAGTGCACCGTCATGAGGTCAGCTGAAACTCAAATTCTTCCAACTGATGTTGGATTTAGAAGGGGTGAAGCAAAACCCAGGGTGGCTTCCCAGGTAGCTCAATTGTTAAAGAATCCGCCCGTCATGAGGAGACCTAGGTTCAATTCGTGGGTTGGGAAGATCCCCTAGAGGAGGGAATGGCAACCCACTCCAATATTCTTGCCTGGAGAATTCCATGGACAGAGGAGCCTAGGGGGCTACAGTTCATGGGGCTGCAAAGGGTCAAACATGACTGAACAACTGAGCACAGACAGCAAAACCCAAGAAAAACAGCTTGAAATTGGAGACCATAGACCTGAGTCTCTAACCAGTCAAGTAAACACAACCTCCAGTTCCTCCACCTTGTTATTTAGAAATTTATGAATAATATTAAGTCCCCTAAACCCAGAGATCTTCCTCAGAATAAAATGAGATAATTTGAGAAGATAGAAGTGTCAAATGAACATTTATCATGCTATCTCTAAGGTAATTACAAAAAATGAGCCCAAAGAGCATGACTTCTAAGAAAAGTTTTTCATTAGGATCAAAATACTGTTCATAAGCAGTTACTCCAAGCAAAGGTTAACTACGTACACTGCAGTTGTTGCAATTTCTGACATTGCTATTAACTCAGTAATTAATCAAGTTCTAATTCTCTCTATCCCATCATCTCCTTGAACTGGATTTATCCTGTTGCCTATCTGCAGCTTTATTACTTGAGCCTATCTTGAACTGTCCTGTACCTGACAGCACCTACAGTACCTTGTACAGAATAAGGCTTAAAGGCACATTTCATGGTTTCCACAGAATAAATGATTTTCATGTACAAATTCAAAACAACACAAAGCCCACTTTCACTCCATAATGGTATCTGCCACTACTATCTAGCTTTTCAATAAAACAGCGGGAACACAATAAATTCCTATTTAAGATTATATGTATTCTTTAAGAAGTATTTACCCATCCTTCATTTATGTCTAAAATTTTTTGCCACAAAAAGTTTAATAGCATAGACAAACAAGAATAAACAAAGACACACATGCACACACTATTTTAAATAATAAACTGCCATGTAGTCCATTTTAAATTTTTTCTCATTTTATAATAAAGTTCCCAAAGATTTCAACTCAAGACTTTTGGAAAATGAATCCTTTAATACTCAATATCCAAAAATCAGGCAAAATAGCAGGTCAAGTCCTTTAATGAATATCTCTAATTTGTCTCAAGTGTGACAGAAATATTTCTTAAAACCTCCATTCTGAACATTAAATATATTTCCCTCGCCTCGAGCCCACCCAAAAGAAACCCCTTCCCTGGAAGTATCAAATGATGCATACAAGCCATCCAAGAGATTATAAATTTTTTATTTTAAATAGGTAAAATTTTACACTATTCATTATAACCCCATTTGGAAAAACTAATTATTTTAAGTACCAAACAACAAAGTCATGTCCCAACTAGGGAAGCACATTCTATAATAACAAGTCTTATAATTCAGTGTTAACAGTACCATCATGCTGTTTTATGAGGCAATTACTCAGTTCCCAAGCAAATAAAAATACAAAACTCAAAGCCCAATAGTTTATCCTAACGTAGGAAACAGATTTTTTTTTTTTCACAATAAAATTAACCAAGATAACTTCCACTGACCCCATGAAGACATCAGCTGCTTGATTCTGAGTAGTACTGCTAACAGAGTACGGCTATCCATTTCAGTTTTATTTCAAATACATGTAACCCTACAAGTGAGCAAGGAGAGGAATGATTCCTTTTCCTCAAACTGATATTACACAGGTCTACTTCTTAAGCGTGGTGTTTTATCTAATGATTCTTCAACACTGGAGGCTGAATAAACAGGGCAGTAATTTACATGAGGGGTCTGAGAATAAAGCATCTGCACGTGAAGAAGCATTCCACACTCACTCCCACCTTTTCCTCACTCCTTCCAAGGAAGAGTCCCAAAGCACTTGCTGGTGAGGTGATGGAGACTGTGGCTCTGTCCTCCCCTCTGCTAAAGTAGCGAGCACCAAAGCCCTCTCCCCCAAGGGACAGTCCTGATCAGCTCAACAGACAAGCGTAAGGATGGAACCTACTCTCTTTTCATTCAGTGCACACAGGTACTGGTAGGACATAATTGTGATCTAGTGAAAAAAAGTTCAGGCATTCTTAACCTCCTAGCCCTAAAACCAAAAGATGTCTCAACTCCAGCATGATACCTAACACTGACAACTTCAATTTTAGACACCTTCTGGTAGGCGTCATGAAAAGCAACAGGATTTGCTATCATCAAAATACAGCAATCCAGCCTCACGGGCTGGTGCTCTTAAGCACAGATGTCAGGTCCAAGTTGGATAGTTAAACTCCAGGTTCTGCAACTGTGGGATAAAAGGGTAGATCCCCTCCTAGTTCCATGAAAGTCTTATAAATGCAAGATGAGAGAATGTGGGAGCCCACACAGAGATGAAAAAAATCCCAGAGAAACAAAGTCAGCTGGCACAAAGAAATAAGTGCATTTGCTTTTGAAAATCATATAGGCAACTTTGGGCAATATAGCTATTCCATACAAAAAAAAAAAGATGCCTGAGTCCTGTATCTTTTTCCTACCAGATGATAGATTATCTGCCTCACAGATGTGCAGTGGTTGTTGCTAATTACTGAGAGGGGAACAAGGGAGGGGCAGACGGGGAACTGTGCATAAAAAAGTCAACTATATATACAATCAACTCCTAGATAGCACAGAGTGGGAACTTATAAACACCATACACTCCTAGTGCCCCAACTCAACCAGCTAACAACCATACCTTTAATCATGGAGAAAAAGGGAAGAATGAATAAAGACTCAGCCATAGAGTCTCACTTCTCATAACCAAAGTTGTTAATCCTCTTTACCCTAGGACACCAGCTTGCTAAAAATCCAAGGCCTGTTTTCTAGTCCCCAAGAGGTCCACCAAAGGCAAACCAGATTTTATCCTGCCTAGAATTCAAGGTAAGAGATTGATCTAGATGGGGTGGTTCACACAGTCAACAATGTTTAAATACCCCTTTCTACACTCCATGCACATACAGAGTATACGTTCATTTGCCTGGAATTCAAGGGACATACAAAAAAAGTAATAAATTATCTCTAGGCAAGATAATGCCCGGCTATTTAACAAGGCAACTGCCTGACAACCGGTCCTTAAATCACCATGGAACAGAAACCATTTAGTGCCATGGACTGTAGAAAGGACAAGAGAAAAGGCAGGAAGAAGAATTATAAAAGAATGAAAACCATAAATGCAAAACAAAAGACTTAGGGTACAAAGCAATACTGTACTATGGTTATTACCTAGTTTTGGTTATTTCCTAGGAATGGAAATGGGTTGGGAGGAAGTAATGACTTTTCCAAATACAAAGTCAAATGTTCAGGCTGCAAATTGGGAAAACCACTCAGCCCTAGCCATTGACAATTAAAGAACGTTAAGAGACTGGGGAAGGCTTGCCATGCATCAATAATTAAATGGTGACCGCTCCCCAAAAAAGTAAGTCTCCTCTGTTTTGGTTGGTAATCCAAACAAAACTACACATGTACTCAATTTCAACAGGTGGGCCTCAGCCCCACTGCTTTGAGGAGACCGGGAGAATGTGACATGCCTAAGAAAGATGACCAAACTTTTTAAATGGAATTTTTAAAATGAAGCAATAAATGTGGAAGGCTTACTATCCAAACAGTTAACTTTAAGGACCAAAAACTTTATTTGCCAAGATTGTGGGTGGAAATTATACATTTTCTAAAGGGAGTACATCAAGGCTGTATATTGTCACCCTGCTTATTTAACTTATATGCAGAGTACATCATGAGAAACGCTGGGCTGGAAGAAGCACAAGCTGGAATCAAGATTGCCGGGAGAAATATCAAGAACCTCAGATATGCAGATGACACCACCCTTATGGCAGAAAATGAAGAGGAACTAAAAAGCCTCCTGATGAAAGTGAAAGAGGAGAGTGAAAAAGTTGGCTTAAAGCTCAACATTCAGAAAACGAAGATCATGGCATCTGGTCCCATCATTTCATGGGAAATAGATGGGGAAACAGTGTCAGACTTTATTTTAGGGGGCTCCAAAATCACTGCAGATGGTGACTGCAGCCATGAAATTAAAAGACGCTTACTCCTTGGAAGCAAAGTTGTGACCAACCTAGACAGCATATTGAAAAGCAGAGACATTACTTTGCCAACAAAGGTCTGTCTAGTCAAGGCTACAGTTTTCCCAGTGGTCATGTATGGATGTGAGAGTTGGCCTGTGAAGAAAGCTGAGTGCCAAAGAATTGATGCTTTTGAACTGTGGTGTTGGAGAAGACTCTTGAGAGTCCCTTGGAATGCAAGGAGATCCAACCAGTCCATTCTAAAGGAGATCAGCCCTGGGTGTTCTTTGGAAAGACTGATGCTGAGGCTGAAACTCCAGTACTTTGGCCACATCATGTGAAGAGTTGACTCATTAGAAAAGACTGTGCTGGGAGGAATTGGGGGCAGGAGGAGAAGAGGACAACAGAGGATGAGAAGGCTGGATGGCATCACTGACTTGATGGACGTGAGTTTGAGTGAACTCCGGGAGTTAGTGATGGACAGGGAGGCCTGGCGTGCTGTGATTCATGGGGTCGCAAAGAGTCGGACACAACTGAGCAACTGAACTGAACTGAACTTCATGATAGAGCAGGCTGGCCATAACTTTATTCTTTCTTAGGGATGTAGGGTCACTGTTTACAATACTGTGTTCAGTCACAAGGTGATGTAGTAGGGAGTTTCAAGGCATTCTGACCTTACCTACTCAGAGAAATGCACCCCTACTTTGAGCTCTTATGTTTAAATTCTACATTTTCCCCTCTCTTCCTCATTAGGCTGTACCTCAAACCACACCTCCTCAACTATGAGAATCATACTCAATTTGCGATCTTAATCTTCCTTGGGCTGGGAAGCACATAAAGGAGTGGTCTCTGGGGTCTCAGAAGCTCCCCTCTGTGCCCTGAATCCATGATTCCTGGATAACTGAGCTGTAACTGCTTTTCGTGTCAGTCAGAAAGTCTAAAGAGAAATCATCCCAACAAAACCCTCATTATCCTGGTCTGGGTTCCTTCTCCCCTTGACAGATGTGTCTCTGAATAGGCCAAAGCAATCACAGAACTCATGCATTTTATTAAAGCCTCTTCCACATCCACACTGTCCTGGCACACAACTGAGTTTTCTCAATAAATTCATTCTTGGATTTTCCAGGCAAGAATACTGGAATGGGTTGCCATTTCCTTCTCCAGGAGATCTTCCCAACCCAGGGATTGAACCCGGGTCTCCCACATTGTAGGAAGACACTTTACCGTCTGAGCCACCAGGGAAGTCCACTTTACAAATAAAGGGTCAATAAATGTGCTAAAAAACTAATCAGAATTAACCAATGGAAAACAGATGACCTCTACTGCTGCTGCTGCTAAGTCGCTTCAGTCGTGTCCGACTCTGTGCGACCCCATAGACAGCAGCCCACCAGGCTCCCCTGTCCCTGGGATTTTCCAGGCAAGAACACTGGAGTGGGTTGCCACTGCCTTCTCCAATGCATGAAAGAGGAAAGTGAAAAGTGAAAATGAAGTCACTCAGTCATGTCTAACTCTTAACGACCCCTTGGACTGCAGCCTACCAGGCTCCTCCGTCCATGGGATTTTCCAGGCAAAAGTACTGGAGTGGGTTGCCATTGCCTTCTCCAGACCTCTACTACAATGTTTTTTTCTAATTCTCTGAATATTTTTTTTTTCACACACACAGCTCCAAGTTTTCACTGCTATTTTTTTAATTCTTACTTACCCATGCTTCCAGTTCAAAGAATTCAGTGACAACCACAAGCCATCACAACCTCTCCCCTAACCACACATCCTAACATAAAACCACAAGTGCTTCATGCCTGGCCAGTTCTGTTCTTTTGATTGACAGGGAAGGGATGCCACGTGAGCACTTGTAGCTGACTTCCTTCTCTCCTGAAAGCAAGTCGTTTGTTACCTTTCTTACCTGCAGGGAGGCCCAGAACCAAAGAAGTAAGCTAATGGCAAGGGTGGGGGCTGGGCATGCTGAAAAACAGATCCTCACTGTTAGTAAGACATTTAGTTCTATCCAAATATGACTCTAAAGCTTTAACAAAACACCTTACTTTAAAATAATATTACAAAGGGTCTTCAGTTTTTACATTACTCTAGGCACTGGGTTATTACTTTTTCCTTTTCTTTTGCTTCCCTCACTCCAAGTCTAAAAAGGTTTTCCATGGTATCTTGGCCCCAAACTATACTAAGAAACATACGGCCAATTTCATTAAAAAAAAACAAAAAACTGATTCTCAGGAGAGAATCACAGATCCATTTCCAAAGGCCAGAGAAAGCAGTTATATACTAGGAAGAATTTCTAACTTGAAAAAAATCAAAGCCTTCATCACTGCTGGGAGAGTTTTAAGTCTGTGGGCCTGGCCTTCAAATGAGTAACAAAATGTCCTGCACCTCACTCCATGGGCCAATGACCCAAATTTCCTTACATTAATTCAAGATGTGAGTGAGCAGTACAGTACACAAATTAGTTTCAGATGACAAGAGGAAAAGAACCCCAAGAGCACCAAAAGGAACAAAGCAAAACCATCAGTGCCAAATGAAATGACCCCGTGGGGTGAAAGGAGATGGACTCCCTGAGTTAAATCTCAGGGCAGAGCCAAGGTGCAGGCTCCCAGACTCACTTTACCTACACCTGACTTTTGACCTATTCTAAACCATCCCAGGGAAGTGCAGAAAAAGTAAAAGTAGAACGAGAACCAATAAGAAGAATGCATTGTGTCAATCATACCTTAATTTTTTCTTAAAAAAAAAAAAAAGCACATCATCAGTTTTAACTTTTTGCTTCTATCTGCAATTCAAATGCACTTTCAGAAGCAAAAGGGGTTTCTTGATAAATGGGAAATGGATGGATAGAAATCAATTAAGACCTATAAAGCAATTATGCAAATAATCTAACAAATAAAACCATCTTCAGAATTCATACCATGTGGTGCAGTGCTTAGTTGCTCAGTCCATGTCCAACTCTTCATGATCCCAGGGACTGTAGCCCAGCAGGCTCCTCTGTCCATGGGATTCTCCAGGCAAGAATACTGGAGTGGGTTGCCATGCCCTCCTCCAGGGGATCTTCCCAACCCAGGGATCAAACCCAGGTCTCTTGCATTGCAGGCAGATTCTTTACCATTGAGTTACCAGGGAAGCCCACAAATACTACAGTGGGCAGCCTATCCATTCTCCAGGGGAGCTTCCCAACCCAGGAATCGAATCGGGGTCTCCTGAATTGCAGGAGGGTTCTTTACCAGCTGAGCTATGAGATAAGCCCTCACAATTCATACCACTAAAAGTTAACTGTGATTCCATAAAGCTTGAATCTTTTCCAATAAAATATACATTAACCAATCACCTTCACAAAATCTAAGCAGCATGAAAACATTTTGCTTGCTGCTTGCCTGTTCTGCAGCCTGAGAAGAAAATGCTCATGGGCACATTAGTAAAATCATAGCTTGATTCATACTCCAACAAAAGTTCCTTCTCTGCTAAAAATACTTAGTGACTTCTAACAGTAAAAATCTACTCTGGACCACGTGTCAGAAAATTGTCACAAACACTAGGAAAATGTTCTAGCCATTTTTCTTAAATAATAATAAGGAAAAGAAATTTTATTTTCCTGATTTAACACAGCAAGGAGTCAAAATAGTAGACAAAATGACGATATGATGAACTAACTGAATCACACACAAAAAAGTGGGGCTTTGTTTTGCTATGTTATGTTTGAGGCAGATAGGTGAGAGGTTACTATGAAATTACTTTATCTCTTTTAAAACAATATAATTATCAGATAGCTTATGTTTTATGAGTGATTACAAGTTTCTTAATGACTCCCAAAGAAAAACCCAAGCCTAATAAAATTTATTACAACAAACATTTGTGCAGCTGATTCACACTTGTATATGCCATGACTGTGGTAAAGAAAGAAAAATCTTAAAAAGTCAAAATCTGACAGAGACTCATACAGCCCAGAAAAAAGAAAGAAAAACTGCTTTCCTGGACTTCCTTCTCATACAGGTGGCCACTGTGTACACATGCCTTCATTCACAGGGACTGATAGCTTCCTAGTGTGTCGTCCTCTTATTAGCCAGATTTAGGAAAACAAAGAGGGAGAGATGAGGAAGGGAAAGAGTTATTGAAAGAGAAAGAGAAGAAAAAGTTTTTTAAAAGTTAGTTATACACATTCTTACAAGTAATGGGGTATCAAAGCATCATTCCTATTTTCATCAGAGAAACCTCTTACCTTCCTGCTCCATTCTGGTTTTGAAAGATAAACCTCTGACTGATACTTCAAGACCTAGAAATTCTCTAAACGGTTCTAGCCTTCTGAGCAAAATGAGAAACAGCTTTCTGATAATAACTATAGAAACACCAACAACAGCATCAAGAGAAAAAAAAAAAATGAACAAAATAGAAACACGGTGCCACCTGCTTTACCTCTGAAAGTGAGAAAAATCTGCTCATCCATCAAAACACATCAGCCAGTTTTTACCATGTTCCTGCCACTGTGAAGGCAGGACTTTTCCCTCCCTTCTGGTAACAGCTACAGCAGCGGCTGTGGCATTGGCGCTGACTGTGTGGAGTAAGCACGTGGCCACTTGGGAGCCTGATGTGGGGCACTGCCATTGGCAGGCCAGGCTGGAGGTGGTTCAGTGCTTCCCTTTGCACTGTCTCTCCCACACTCCGTGGGCAGCCATGAGGAACGGCACCTGTACAGGCAAATGCTCTCCTGAAAATCGAATCGAACTGTGCCCTCAAACAGGATATGAAGAGAAATTTAAAGATACTTATTAGAATTTTTCACAGCCCCTCCACTAAAAACTGTCCAAACGACCACCAGTATGTTATAGGAACAATAAGAGCGCTAGAGCAGAAAGACCCCAAGACTGAGTACTTGAAACGTGAGTTCTAATCTGAGTTTACCAATCATCAGCTGTAAATCTGGACAATTAATTCCTCCTTTTACCAAATGACAAGGTTATAGATTCACCTTCAAGGTTTCTTTTTGCTCTATTGTCTTTCAAAACACCTCTGCCTATAGTGCTTACTTCATACAGATTAAATAAAACCTGAAAAAAGAAGTTTACTCAAACTCTATAAAAACCTATTCGTTTCTCTTACTCATATGAATATAATCTGGGCCTCCTGGATGAGAGAGGAAGAATCTAAAGAAAATGTTGAAAAAAGAACGTACTGAGTAAATAGTGATAGTAATCACTGTGCTTTTATGCTAGTGAAATCTAATTTTACAGCTGAGTTCTACACAGCTGTGAAAGAAAGACTCTTGCCATGGCTTGCCACTTGAATGAGAGAAGGAGTGGTGATAACTGTTCATGCAGAAAAACTTCTTGAGACATGAGCAGTACCTGGAGGTATGCACCCAGCTGGTTGGTTGAGGCACAAATAGTCTGGAATTTGTCTTCTTGTCTGATATGAGTTCATTAGTGAAGTTAAATCACAGTTGTCTGAAAAGGTTCCTAACCTTAAAAACATTCTTGCTTTTAGCATCCAACTATAAACATAGGAGAATTAAGTGGCAACATTTAAATCCACAGGAGAAATCCTGTGAAACTGAGTTTAGATTAAAAACACCACCGCCACTGCTGCCATGGATTAAAATAAATAATAATATGTGATTCAAACAACAAATAAAAAAAGAACTGTCCACTGTGCTCCAGAGGCTAAGGAGAGATGTCAAGCAGTCTAATGTATAGGCCCCACATTCAAGAATCCATAGATGCTTTCTTTATGCTAATTTAGCACAGTCACGTCTGAACTCAAAACTACTGTATAAGGAAAGCACTATTTCCTGAGAAGGAGAAACAGTCTACATGTCTGAGGATCATATGTAAACATTAATGCATCAAGGCTATTTTTATAATTCGCCATGAATATACAGAGGTTGGCTGCTTCCACAGCCCCTCCAATGTACCTCAAATCTTTAACGAAACACAAACTTTTTTAAAAATTGCATCATTGCATATACACAATCTCTGGACCTCAGATCCACATCCACACATAAACAGCTCAGTTCTACAAATATTAACTAAAAGGGAAAGGTGGCACAACTTCAAAAAAAAAAAAAGTTTACCAACAAAAGGTCCATTTGTTTTGTTCATTGTTTTTAAACGGTGTTTAAAGAGGTCTGCAGATGTAATTAGACATTTTTATTAGAACACCTAGACTCCGGGTACACACAGCACAATAAATCTCACATCCCTCTCTCACATCCCAAGGATGACAGTGTAGCATCTACAAAAGAACATTCCAAAGCTATGAGCCCTTATTTTCACCCACATCCAAGCTAACTTTGTCACATACTTGATCCAAAGATGAGAATAACTGAAAACATTTCTTTGCAATGACTTGGAATTGTGTGGTTGTTTCTTTATATCTTTTTCTATAGGATGTTGGAAAAAAGTCTAGAAAACTATAATCCAAAAGTGGAAAAAAAAAAAAAAAAAGTCACTCCTAAAGCCCCTTCCAGCTCTAGGTCTTCCTATCTCCACACCAGTCAAGCTCTAAGGTAGGTGGGTTGGGGGTGGGTGGGGGGCTGTGTGTGTTGGGGGAGCACCAGTGGCAGGGCTATAGAAAGAGATGAGATCTAAACTATGAAGACACTCAACTCCTCCCCCAGCCCGGGGCACTGCCACCTGCCCGGAAGCCGCACAGCAGGCTGACAGGCCCGCTGCTCACAGGGCCCTGGCTCAAGGTGTGCCTGCACAGGCCCCGGGCCTCAGTTCCCCCACCTGTAACATGGGTGCTTCAAGGCAACTTCTAGATGGGCTTCCCTGGAGGCTTGGCGGTAAATAATCTCCCTGCAGTGCAGCAGACCTGGGTTCAATCCCTGGGTTGGGAAGATCCCCTGGAGGAGGACATGGCAACCCACTCCAGCATTCCTGCCTGGAGAATCCTATGGACAGAGCAGCCCACAGGGTTGCACAGGGTTGGACATGGCTGAGCCACTAAACAGCAGCAGCAGCACATTTCCCTCGAATGAAATCTAAAACGCATTTTACTATTCTGCTTTTAGAGATCTATTATGAATTAAATTCACATTTTTATAACCACTTGGGTACCTAACAGCCAGGTATAACATTTGTTACTTTGGGGGGAAGGGAAAATGTATTGCAAACACCAAACCGTTTCTAGGAAAGGCTGAGAGGAAGAGTCCCCAAAGCAAAGATGGGCACAGCTTGAAGCCCCTGTGCACTAATTGTTCCCAAGCCTCACAGCATTCAAGTGAAGGAGGCAGTATTCCCCTCTGGACAGATATTATTATAACTAAGTCGCTGAGAGAGGTTAAGTGATGTGCCAAAAGAAACTCAGACAGAAAGTGATGGTAAGATGTCAGCGTTCTCTGAGCGAGCTGATTATAACATCTAAGAATCTGGCAATAAAACATGGCAGTGGAAGGGCTGATGAAAAATTCATAGGTTAGTGAATTTGAAAAATTAGACAAAACAAGCACATAGTACAAAATTCAAAGGGTAACTTTCAAAGACACCCAATCAAAGTACATTTCTCTCCTATCCAGTCCCCAGTTCCCTGTACACAAAGCCAGTAACTGAATTTTTGGTGCATCCTTACCAAGATGCAGATTTAATGATTTTTTAAGACACTTTTTAAAGTAGCTTAAAGGGAAGTTAAGCAAATTCACTGTACTACCATGTAGTCCCCATGGTTAAAATTTAGGGAGAAAAAGGAGCCAGCAGAAAAACAAACTAGAAAATACTGAAGTTAAACCGTCAGTGGTGATATTCAGAGAGACTATGACGGGCCATAAAGAAACACAAAAGCAAAATTTCTTCACAAAGCAGGGCAGCTTAGCAAGTAATTGATGAGGAGACTGTTTAGAACAAGGTATTTGGTACAACGGGTTTCAAGATTCTATTATTTTCAATATCCCAAAAGAAGGACTCAGCTGAAGAAAATCTAAAATAACATCAAAGCAAAAGACATGAACAAAGATAATCAACCATTCTCTTAAAAAATATTTAGTGAGTATCCACTGTGTGCCAGGGACTGTACTAGAATTGTAGGATTCTAGAAACAAAGGCGTGAGGTTTAAATAGCATTACACTGAAATGTTATATTCAATAACCCAAATCCACATTGGACACTTCTGACAAAACCCATCAACAGACCACCATGCTCTATGAAACGTTTCACCTGAGATAAGCTTCACAGTCTAAATCTGGTTTCTCAGCTGTGGCATCTTTCCTAGTCTTATGTGGGCCAGAAGATGAATTTGTCTCAAAACATGCCCCCTTCCTCAACCTTCATTTCTGATTAGCCAGAAGAATACTAAAATTTTTTCTTTAATCAGCTCATATAGAACCCAGTCATGCTTATTTATGCAACAACAAACTCAGTTTTGTCGAATTGATGTTATAAAACACTCATGACAAGGATGAGCTCTGAAGCTGTTACTTCAGTCTCGTAGAAGCATCACTGGTGTTTTATTCAGTTTATAATTAAATATGCATTTCAAATATTTCTAACACTTTATTACTAATTTTAGATGTTGGTTCCAATATTTCCTCCTCTCCTATGTAGGGGGAGATGGGGTGGTGGAGAAATAAACAAGAATAATATATGATACACTGAAAATCAGTTTACAAATATGTTTTTTAAAACAAACTATTTCTTTAAGAGTCCACAACTGATGACATCCTCATAAGCAGCTCTGTATTTCACCTGATGGGACTAAACACACCACAAATACCAGGTGTTCCTTAGAACTTACAAGGTACTGAAACAGAAAATTCACATGAAATGATGCTTATAAAGAAACAAATTAGCAGGTGCAAAAACACACTGTACAAGGGAGTATCTATTTACTATTTCATATTTTAGACCATTACAACAAAATTTTAACATGAATATGCACTTTACTAATTCAGACTAATATTTTTGAAGACTCCAAAATGTGGAATTTTTCAGAAAATAAGACTTTTTTCCTTTAAGAGAAAAAGAAAAAAAAAACTGCAAGATTTGTTTTACTGGACGAAATGGCAATTGGTCTATACAAACACATGCAAATGAAGTGAATCTAAATGTTTGAAAGCATGGTACTTGCTTATATTCTAAGCAACCCCTGTGAATAATGACATCATTAATTACACTAATATAATTTGTTAAGAAAATGCAAGGAGGCCACATTTATTTATTTATTCACTTAGGTTCTGCTTTGTGTAAGATACTCTTTTGTTCTGAAATCATTCAAACTTCAAATTTAAGCAGTCCACTAAAAGGCTTTAAAACCTTTCCAGAAAAATAATTTTAAATTTCAACTCTGCTACAAAATGCGTGGTCTCCAATTCAATTTTTGTATTTCTCCTCATGCGAAAGCATGAAAGACGAAGTATTTTTCAGCTAACACTATTGAAGGACACAAAAGCATAAGATTGAAAAAGACATAAAAACATTTTAGGATTATTAATAGTTACAACCTCATGAAACCCATTAAAAGAATTTCAGGATCACCCAAGGGACCCCCATACCAGACTCTGACAACCACTACTCCATGCCAAGCACCTTAGATGTAAAAATGTAAGAAAAATGTAAATTCACTTTCTAGTAGACAGACTTCCCTATTTTATATACTCTATACATCCACAATTCACCTGGCAGGGTCTGAAACAAAGAACAAATTAACCCAAATGAAAAGTATCCAAATTCCAGCACGGACTTTTCTCTCCAAGAGTTTATGTTGTACTCTTTAAAGTACTTCAGTGAAACAAATTCATTTGGTAAAATCTTGATAAGAGAGCAGCAGGCTGGAGGGATAGGAAATGGATGTTGGGGAGCAGGTACTCCTGGGCTTGGAATGTCAGGGATGTGAGCACACATTCAGGGACAGAGTGGGACCTAGCTCCAACAAATCCAAGCCTACTGGAAGGGGACCAAGTTTAGTCTCAAGTAGTCACATTTATGCCCTGGATTCAAAGCAAACGATCAATTCCAAGGAAATAAAGACAAATAATTTTGTGTTGCCATTCCCAAGTAAGACTCTTATCTGCTCTGACCTCCAGACCTTCATTGACTGCTCAATGAGCCCATGTGAAATCCACAGATGACTTGACCTAGTGTTTTCTACAGTCAATGCTTTATTTTCTTTCAGTTTATTTTCTTTAGCTGTAGCCTATTAGGTCTTCACCAGAGAACCCAAAAGGAGTTTTCCTGACACATAGGATAACTCTTAAAACAAGAACCTCAAGCTTCAAATATAGACAGAACAGTTAGTGAAAATGTGACATTCATTTTCCTAGAGCAGCAAGTAAGCAAGATCAAAATATGCCACAGTCAACTGATTTACATTCAGCAAACACTGTTAGGTAAGGGGCTTCCCTTTTATTTTTAAAAATAGATTAAGCAAGCATATTAATTTTTCACTGGTCACTATAAATACATGGAACTACAAAATCCTTTCTTTGCAGGGGGATTCTGGCCAGGCGCTGTGAGCCTGACCCCGAGTGGAAAGTGTATTTACGTTGAGGAGAGGCCGCATTGTGTGCTTGTGGGAAACCACTTCTCACAAACCTCCCATTCAAGGGAGGCCTCCACAATAGGTACTCACACAGGAAGCAGGCCTCACCAACAGCACCTCAGACTGTTCCAGAGAGAACTTTCCGACGCAGGAGACGGTGAACTGCTGTAAATGCCATGTTCACAGGCCCCAACTGCCGACACTTCAGGGTCAACAAAGCTGGTGTTGTCCACAATCAAGCCCCCAAGTTCTTCCCAAGGTTAAAGGGAAGCAGTCAACAAGTACATTTCATTTGGTAGCTAATCTCTCAGGGTATCACTTTGTTTTAAAAAAAAAAAAAAAAATCACAAGGACATGACATTTGCTGTTCTCAAAAAACCTGGAAAATACTAAGAAGCTATCGCTTTTCAAAACTAATGAAAGGTGTTAGTACTTAATAAGCAATTTAAAAGAAATCAAAATTTTATTAGTCACTTATCTCTACTGAAAATTAGGGTTCCTTAAATACTGTCCATTTTACTTAATTGCCAAAGCAAAAAAATAATTATTTTAACGCCTCAAATGGGAAAGTGGGCACTATCAGCATCGTATCAATGGCTACTGCACAAATATGTGAGGCAATAAAGATAATGTGCACATGCCATCATATCAATCAACTGCTAGCTGAAAAATGAAATAAACAAGTGAGTTTCATAAATTTGTGGGCCCAGTCACTAAGTCGTGTCTGACTCTTCAACCCCATGGACTGCAGCCCACCAGGCTCCTCTGTCCATGGAATTTCCCAGGCAAGAATACTGGAGTAGATTGCCATTTCCTCCTCCAGGGGATCTTCCAGACCAAGGGACTAAACCTGCATCTCTTGCAAGGGCAGGTGAGCCTCTTATCAGTTTGACTTTTTTCTCCCTACCTTAGCTTTAAAACGCGCGCGCGCGCGCGCGCACACACACACACACACACTTGATTTCTTTCAAAAAGGTTGACTAAATTCTCAATATCTCATTTCTCAACCTGCTAAAGAGAAGTAACAGCTGCTTCCTACAGGAGTATTCTTAGGTCTTTAAATAATTTAATTATACTGGGCAAGGGGCAACTCTCCTCTGGCTTGCTTTTCTCATTTCTCTAATTAGGGGACTAAACTCCATGATCAAGGTCCCTAGCAGCTCTAACAACTTGTCAGTTTGGGTACAGCAACAAAGAATATCACCATTAGCACATACATCTCAAAGGTTGATAGGAAGTCTAATACTTAAGGCAGTCACCGTAAAAGTAAAAGGATCTGTACCCATAAATACTACTTACAAACTTCAGGAAGTCACTACTGCAACATGGAAAAAGTAAACCAGAAATATTACATGGAGATGTTCATAATATTCAGTGGAATGTACAGGGTATATATGTATACATAACTGCTTATAAGACTATAATGAAATAAAACCAAAATGTTAACAATGGTTAACCTATGATAATGAGTTATAGTTTTTCTTTTGTATTTATCTTTGAGCATCTATAATTTGTATAATCATAAAAGTTAACTTTTATAAACCCATTTAATTCAATCTAAGTTGCATCATGTGACTGCTTACATTTTTGTGATGAAGTATTTCCAAATTAATGTACAAATATACAAATAAAGACCTAAAATACACAATTTAGCCAACTCTCCCATAAGGAACTTCCACCATTCAGCCTGGACTGTGTGGAATACAGCGATGGAAGAAAATCTGTGGTTAAGTAATAGATTGATTTGGTAACAGTTACAAAACCAGCCCTGGGGTCATGCTTGCTGAATAATCCCTAAGATTAGGCATGCTCACTAGGACCAGCAGTTTTTTTTATTTTTTTAAAGGGAGGAAGGGAAAGCAGGTTCCCCAGTCTTATTACCTTTTTTAGATAACAAGCACTCCAAAAAATCTTTGAACTGCCAAAATAAATCAAAATTTCTAGGTGGAGAAGTCTCTGTCAATCAAATGAGACCCAGCAAGTCTCAAGATAAACTAATAATAGCAATCTCTTACACACTTACTTAGCTGCGCCTACTATGCTAGTCCCTAACTAGCACAAAGGACTTCAAAAACTCCAGCTATGAAAAGAACAGGGTGGGGCCAGAGTTCCCTCAGGGTTGGCAGGCTTCATTCTCAGTGGAAAAGTAACTACCCATTCTTATCTTTGTGGTTTCTCTCTACTGGTGCACCCTCCCTCATCCGAAACCTAAAAATATTTGTCCTATGTTTTAATCCCCACATCCCCATATATTATATAATACATGTTCACTCTAGGAATCTGGAAATACAGAAAAACAGGGCAAAGGTTTCTATTCACCTAGAAACATCCACTGTTGAAAAGGTGATGTGTTTCGTTTCAATTTCTTCTATCCACATGAAACCTATAAAGTTAGAGGGCTATAGTTTACACAGGATAGACCTGCCCATTTTTCATTTCTGATATTTCATGATCATAACACTGACAACTTTTAAAAAATAAAGAACTGGTTCCTAACTAACATCTTCAGAGAATGTGGCAAAATCTTCAGGGTCCTCGACCTTAGCATAAAGCTAGGGAATACCATGTATTCAACTGAGAAGACCAGTGTGTACCAAAGGCATAATTTCTATCTGACATCAGGTTATAATAATGTAATACTCTTAGATTATGTGTAAGTATTTAAATAGAATTATGAAGTGAATGGTCCCCATACAATACTGTAAATTCAATTTTTTGTTTCTATGTTTCCAGGTAAAAACTTTTGCTTTGCACAATGAAAGATTATGCTGCCAATTGTAAATGCATTTGAAATCAACCTGCTAACAAAGGAAGATACAAAATACATTGCTTATAGGGAAATAACAACATAGAGGAATGATAGGTTAACAAACAGAAGGTCTATGCTGTAGTCCAACTTCTGCAAAACTAGGAATACGTTTTTCACAGACAACAGAAATGAAAGACTATATACCAAAGTGTTCACAGTGATTATGGTTAGGTAGGTAGGATGAGGGCTTCCCTGGTGGCTCAGACAGTAAAGAATTCACCTGCAATGCAGAAGATCTGGATTTGATTGCTGGGTTGGGAAGATCCCCTGGAGAAGAGAAAGGCTATCCATCCATTCCAGTATTCCTGGGCGTCCCTGGTATTCTTGGGCTCAGACAGTCAAGAATCCACCTGTAATGTGGGCAACCTGGGTTCAATCCCTGGGTTGGGAAGATCCTCTGGAGGAGGGCACGGCAACCCACTCCAGTATTCTTGCCTGAAGAATCCACATGGACAGAGGAGCCTGGTGAGCTACAATGCATAGGGTTGCAAAGAGTTGGACACGACTGAGTAAGTAAGCACGGCCAGCACAGGTAGGATGAAGAATTTATCAATACATTCTGACCTTTATTTTTTAAGAGATACTTTTGCTAAGGAGAAAAATGTATATAGAACACAGACCACTTTACAGGCAATCTCATATTTGTCAAAGAAGCCAACGGAATAATGAGAAACAGATAATGGACATTTGGCCAGTGAAAATCCTATTATACAAAACACACTTCTAAGACTTCCTGAGAAGTGTCACTGATAGTAGCAGCTCCACCTTCTAAATTGGTGCAGTGGCTCACAGGTGTGGCTTGCCCTCACCCTGGGCACAGCTGGGCCGACCTGCAGGGATGGTACAGCCTTGGCTCTAGAAACTATTTTCAGTTTCAAGATATACCACAGAATCCTGAATCTAAAAAGGAACCTTGAAAAGTTCAGTCTGACACAGGCTTGCACAATATTTAAACATCCCTAATTGACCACAGGCTTCAAAATACCATAACCCAGCATTTTTTATTATCCTATATCCTTCAGTTAGTTATCCCGGATTTCCTCTCTCAAAACAGTCGGTGAAAACACATTTATTTGGAAAACAGGATGATAGGAATAGATAAGGTCAGAATTAGACAAAACCATGTCTGAGTCAGTTAAAAATATAAAGTGTTGAATATTTTTAAATCACCACTGTTGAAAGGATTCTTTAATAAAATTCTGTTCCTCTGACTCTTCCACTCCTGACCAGCAGGGCCAGGGTCCTAATTGAGCAGTTAAATCACTTCTAGATTCTGGAAATATCTGGAGCCATCTTATCCTGCCTACCATCTCTCTCTCATCTCCCCCTTCAGTCCACTCTAACCTGCACACACAGACCATGTAATTCATTCTGACACATCACTTTCACTGGGCCACCACTCACTTTCACAAACCAGGGATTCATTAAGCAGAAGCCAGAGCAGCATTCATGAGAGATGCAGAATGAGGGACCGGGCACTGTGGAAGCAGGAGTTCCCCTGAGCTAACTGCTCCAGGTCTGACGCAGGCAATACTGCAACCGCATCAGGTGAGGTGCTTGTTTAGAAACGTTAGTTCCTCATGAATGTTCACGGCAGCATTGTTCATAAATGCCAAGAACAGGAGAAACCACCCAAACATTTATCAACTTCAAGATAAATAAATATGGTATACCTACACAACGGAAAATTATTTGCAATAAGAAGGAATGAGGTACTGACACATGACAGAACATGAATTAACTTTGAAAATACTCTGCAGAGGGGAAAAGCCAGTCCCAGAGGGCCACGTATGGTATGGCTTCCTTCTTATGAAATGTCCAGCACAGGTGAATTTTTAGAGACAGAAAGTAGATTGCTGGTTGCCTGGAGCTTGGGTGGGGGTGGGGTAGGGGGGAGGCGGGGCATGACAGAGTGACTGCTAATAGGTAGTACAAGGTTTCTTTTAGAAGGTACAAAAATGTGCTAAAATTTGATAATGTCGGTAACTGTACAACCTTGCCAATATGCTAAAATACATATATATTGAAATTGACATCTTAAATGAGTAAGCTGTATGATGTGAATTTTTTCTCAATAAAGCTGTTTAAAAATCCAGATCCTTCGATTCCACCTCAGAACTACTCAATCAGAATCTCCAGGATTCCGTCGACCTGGATATCTTCCCTCTGAATAAGAGCAGGTGATGTGCATTTTCAGAAAAGTCCTAAAATACACTATACCATGTCTTAGATCTTTCCTAATGCTATATATAGAGGCTAGGTATCACATTCTGTAGCTCAAAAACACTTTTCAAGCCAAAAAAATCCTCTGCAGTCTCCTGCCTACGTAAATGTATTTCCCACTCTGTCCACACAATGCTCCCTCCCACCGGTGTCACGACTCCCCGGGAGCGTGTGATAGCTGGAGCTGTGCATCATGTTCCTCTCCTCCTCTTTCCTAGGACGTTTACCTTTGGCCCAAGCCTTCAGTTCAGTCGCTTAGTCGTGTCTGACTCTTTGCGACCCCACGGACTGCAGCACGCCAGGCCTCCTCGTCCAAGGCTTATCTGCTGCTTAACACTACCTCAAGGTTACTCCAGTTTACAGTGACTTCCACGAAGAGCTCTTTGGGCCTTCCTACCCTCAAGTGTGAAAGGAGAGTGATGGACTGCTCGACTTTCTCCCATATCTGATAGTTGAGCCTCGCTGAAGATTCAAGAGACACTCTAGGCAAGCAAATTTTCCTCATTCACCTATTACCTCCAAATAATGTGTTTGGGGCAAACTTCTTCCTGACCTGATGTATGAGGAAGTTAAACAACAACTTAAAGAAGACTTTTTTTCAAGGCGAGAGAATATGCACCTGTTAAAAGGTTCTCAGGATACTGGTATAGGACCCTGGCATGTGGTAGTGACTCAGATATTTGATGCATTCCTTGATACTCAAGAAGTTACTTCTTTAGCTTCAGTCTGTTCAGACTTCTAGGGCAGTACTACAAAGATCTTCCGCATACAGGAGACTTACACTCTGTACTGCTCCTGTTTGACATATGAAGGTTGCTGTTCTTCTTTGCCAAGAGGACACAATCAACCCTTATCAAAGAGATCTGTAATATGTGTTGGTCTTTCTGCCAGTGATGATGGCTTATGAAAGCATTTGAAAGAAGAGTTGTTAACATTAGAGTTGCATTCCATGGTCATAAAATGAACAAAGATAACTGGCCCATCTTGTGATTAATCTGCACTCATTTTCTGAAGCAGTAAAAAGTCATTCATCACTGCCCCTCCCACCCACATACAGAGCACAACGTTAGTGAAATGCCAGAGCACTCCAGCTGACATTCCTGGAAGCAACACAATTTTTAAAATTGCTCTTCAGTGACTACTTGTGTCAAGATGAATAAACAAAACTTTCACATGTGTTAAAATAAAAGCCTATTATTTGAAGAAGCTAACAACTTTTGTGTTACATTTTATCAGTACAAAATGCATTCTTGTATTTCCAGTAACTGTAGTGACAAAGCTTCATAAAGCTTAAATTTAGATGCTCCAAAACAAATATACATAAACACATACATATATGTATACATACATGCATAGATATATACTCCTTAGAAAAAGCACTAGGAAATTACAGAACCCATAATCCTATAATGCCTACTTCTAAATCTATAAAATATCAGACTCCTGTAATATGCAATAATTTTTTTCAGGTGTTTACAAATTAAGGGAAAATGTATACCTCTTCTTCAAACTGTACTACCTCTTTTCGCATGTTGCTGCTGATGCTAAGTCGCTTCAGTCGTGTCCAACTCTGTGCGACCCCATAGATGGCAGCCCACCAGGCTCCTCTATCCCTGGGATTCTCCAGGCAAGAATAATGGAGTGGGTTTCCATTCCCTTTTCCAGGGGATCTTCCCAACCCAGGGATCAAATCCACACCTCCTGTGTTGGCAGATGAATTCTTTACCATCTGAGCCACAAGGACTAATAAGGACTTACTGCATAGCACAGGGAACTCTATTCAGTACTCTGTAATGGCCTATATGGGAAAATAATCTAAAGATGAGTGGATATATGTATAACTGATTCACTTTGCTGTATCCTTGAAACTATCAACATTGTAAATCAACTATACTCCAACAAAATTTTTAAAATATTTTCCCAAGTTCTTCAGAAGAATTTTATTTTATTTTATTGCATTGCCCCAACTCCTTAACCCCAGTCTTATTTTAGTAAATTATTTCCCAAATTCTTCATAGCATTGAGTGTGAGTGAGTGAAGTCGCTCAGTCATGTCTGACTCTTTGCGACCCCATGGACTGTAGCCTACCAGGCTCCTCTGTCCATGGGATTTTCCAGGCAATAGTACTGGAGTGGATTGCCATTTCCTTCTCCAGGGGATCTTCCCAACCCAGGGATTGAACCCACATTGTAGACAGACGCTTTACCCTCTGAGCCACCAGGGAAGTCATAGCATTGAGGAGAGTACTAAAATGAAAACTTAAATTAGCTCTATTATTTTCAGTATCCAGATAAAACAAGGTAAAGAATGGTTTAGTTTTAATCTTGTGAGCTGGAGCCTAAGTAAGGCTATCCTTTCAGTTTATTTTCACAATCCCATCATGTTAGATGAGAAAACAAAGCGCTAAGGAATACTAACCCTGGAGAATCAGAAAACCTGGGTTATTCTGATTTCACCAAGAACTTTGTGTGTGTTCTAAGCACAAATCCTTCTCCAGCTCCTTAACAGGTGCTATTTGGTGAGAACACTTGAAAAAGTTGGCTTAAAGCTCAACATTCAGAAAACGAAGATCATGGCATCCGGTCCCATCACTTCATGGGAAATAGATAGGGAAACAGTGGAAACAGTGTCAGACTTCATTTTGGAGGGCTCCAAAATCACTGCACATGGTGACTGCAGCCATGAAATTAAAAGACGCTTACTCCTTGTAAGAAAAGTTATGATCAACCTAGACAGCATGTTCAAAAGCAGAGACATTACTTTGCCGACTAAGGTCTGTCTAGTCAAGGCTATGGTTTTTCCAGTAGTCATGTATGGATGTGAGAGTTGGACTGTGAAGAATGCTGAGTGTCAAAGAATTGATGCGTTTGAACTGTGGTCTTGGAGAAGACTCTTGGAGAGTCCAGTCCATTTTGAAGGAGATCAGCCCTGGGATTTCTTTGGAAGGAATGATGCTAAAGCTGAAACTCCAGTACTTTGGCCACATCATGCGAAGAGTTGACTCATTGGAAAAAACTTTGATGCTGGGAGGGATTGGGGGCAGGAGGAGAAGGGGACGACAGAGGATGAGATGGCTGGATGGCATCACCGACTCGATGGACGTGAATCTGAGTGAACTCTGGGAGTTGGTGATGGACAGGGAGGCCTAGCGTGCTGTGATTCATGGGGTCGCAAAGAGATGGACACAACTGAGCAACTGAACTGAACTGAACTGAACTGGCTTTTTTCTCAAGCCCACTCAAAGTGATTTGGTACTTGCCTGGATTACAGTGTTGAGAAAGCCTCACTGTCCCAGGCTAGTGGGAGTTAAGAGATGGCTACCAATGTAGTGAGACTTAAAAATGGAGAAGATCCATGCCACATATTTGCCATCCTTTGTGCACCAAGGCTCCCTCCACTCAATCGTTCTCAATCAGAACCAAAGTAGTAGAAAAGAGAACATTACGTCCAATGCTGGACAAGCTTTCAGATGAAACCGTGGTCTCCACCTCTATTTTGTTCAACATTTCAAAGACAACAGTAATGCCCAAGAACTTTAAATTGACTGTTAAAAATTTTAATCAACACCTAATAATTAAGATATTAGAATTACGCACACCAACTCAACTTATTTAACAGGCAGTCGCGTCTGACAGATTACCACAATCGGAGCACTACTACAAATGAATACATGTTAAAATCGTATGTATGACTGAAGTCAGATAAAGGTGAATAGACAGATCTGGAAATTTCTTCCCTTAGTTTTCAAACATTTATTGGGTATCTTACATGCCTGGCACTGTGCAAACACTAGAAATACGGTTTTACACATTTGGCTAACTTTGTAAATGAGCGAAGATTTTAAAAAAAAAAAAAACCCTTCAAATAATGGGTAGAGAGTGAGATTTCTCAAACCTCCATGTCCTTGATCTTTACAAAACAGTCTTATTGGAATCCTTTTTTTTTTTTAATGGTCCAAGACCCTTCTGTCAAAGGTATTAAGATATTGCTATGATTGAAATTATAACCTGGAAGCATCATACTGCTGAGGGTTCAGTAAATTTGACATTCAACTTGTGTGTGGCGTGTGTTGCCATCTGAGGATTCAGGCCTGACCATCAAAGGGAAGTCCCCCAACCTCGGCAGACGGCCCTGCCGCATTCTTGCCTGCTTCCAGCGCTCACTACAGAATTCTTACTATATTTTCCTGGGGTCTAAGCAATTCCTGTAGTAGAATGTCTTGCCCCAGTCTTATACTGTGCTCCTATAACATACATTCTGAAACACGTTTTCAATACATTCTAAAAGATGTGTTCATACATTCTTGATTCATAGATTTCATTCAGAAATAAGAATTCATAAAGGAGATAATTTGTTCTGAACTAATTTTTACTTTACAAAATCCTATGGGTATTAGTTACTGTGAGTTTAAAAAGCTCACAGCACACTGAAAATCCTACTTATTCAAAACTAATTCTGTGAAATTCAACACCATGACCAGTCAGTTCTCTCTCAATGCCTTTTCTGTCCATAAGAGAGCTAATTTCCCTATCACTTAAACCAGAACCCTGAATATTATTTGGCCATTGTCTATGCATCTTTAAAGTCTTATTGCTGGATACATGAATAAAAATAGTTCTTTTTTATACCCTCTACACAAGCTACTTGTTTTAAGCATCACATATCCTTAGGAGAATGCCTTCAACACAAATAATGAGATTGTATTTGTACAGCTACCTTTTGTAGAATTTATTTTTAAAATGATTTCTAAATGATCGATTATATTTCAAAACATACTTGTGAAGACTCAATTTTTCAAATTTGCTATATGTACACTATTGATATATTTCATTTTTTTAAGCATTTCACAAGGAATTCTAGCACTGAAAACACTTCCTGAAATCTACATGATATGAGAAAAGAGGATCTCAGTGGCAATCTAGAAACTTGGTTTGTTTTGTTACAAATGCCAGCTGTGTGACTTGAGTGTCTCCAAGCCTTCATTTATCTGCAACATGATGTGGCTGGACTAGACTATCTGCAAATTTCCTTACAATTCTAAACTCTGAGATCCTAACACAGCAATTTCACTAATTGGGATGAGAGTCATAAATAAAGTACCACTTAAAAGATATTTCCTCAGGACCTCCCTTGGTCCAGTGGCTAAGAATCTGCCTGCCAATGCAGGTAACACGGGTTTAAACCCTGGTCTGGAGAGATCCCACATGTCTCAGAGCAATGAAGCCCATGCGCCGCAACTATTGAGGCCACACCCTGCAACTACTGAGGCCCTCGTAGCTAGAGCCCGCGCTCTGCAGTAAAGGAGACCACCACAATGAACAGCCTGCACACCACCACAAAGAGCAGCCACTGCTTGCTGCAGCTAGAAAGGACAGTGCAGCAACAAAGACCCAGCACAACTCAAATACTTTCCCTAAAAAGCACTTTTTTTAACCACGTTATCTTTAAAGAAAAATTACAATAGCCATATAACACTCATTCATGTCACACCTTGAATGACACGCATTTTTAGGCTGCAGACTTCTCAGGAACTAGATGTGGCAAGCACTTCCCTGGTTCTAATTAATTCCCTGAAAATGTGAATGGCTGAGGCGATAAATGGTAAAAGCTTCAAGAGCCAAAGGCAGAAGTGAATATACTATGTTACTCTTCCTGCTACCTGTGGACTACAACGTGTCCTGTAGATCCCTGAATGAGGTCAACCCAGGGCTCTCAAACTCTCCTGCAGCCCTCCTGAGGTACAAAAAGATTACAAATGGAGAGTCATTTAATTCTTGTAGCCCCTGGCAAATACCAAAGATTCCAAATCATATTTTTACATCAGCATAAACTTTTCCACCATGAGAGTTTCATTTCCCTTCTAGCATGTTACAACCTATACTAGTTTCAAAAACACAACCTCAGCATTTAAATTTTGCAATGCAATTTTTAAGGTTTTTTTTTTTCTTTTTTTTTTAAACATCAGCAGCACCTTTAGGACTATCTAATCCAATTCCTTATTTTTTAGAGGTCACAGCATTGATTAAGAGTCAGGTCTCCTGCCTCTCAAATTGTTTCAAATTTCTACAAAAATGTTCTACCTAATTTCATATAGGAAAACTAACCAAGTTATACACTCTTTACAACACCCACATAGATATACACCCACTCTAACTTACTAAACTCCAAAATGTTAATTATTCCACTGCGTTTCCCCTAGTCCATCAGGTTCTCTGCAAAGTCCCAAACAGGGCAACTAATGAAGCCCTCAGAGAAAACAAGTGTTACCTACACTTAGTAAGTCTCCAAAAGAACAACAGCACAAGGAAAAGATAACTACACCTAAAATGGTCATTTACAATGCAGGCATGGTAAGTTATATGTCTTAACCAGAAGCATAGGACCTGAAAAACAGGAAATCAATATAGATATATTTGTTCTCCAAATAAAAGAAAGACCACTCAAAACTATCCTCTACATTCCATCTGGATTCTACACTAAATTTTAACTATGTCACTGCCTGACATCCCTGGAAGTGGCCTGATAGAAATGTAATTGTAAGTCCAATGAAAGAGGAGGGGAAACATTTACGCCTATACAGAAACAGGAACCAAGTACATGTCTCTTTTTTCTAAATCCAGCCAGGTGATAATTTCTAAAGTATACACCATGGAACAAATATTTTGCTTCATGCTAACAAGCCTTATGTGAAAAAGGAACACTATCAAGCAAGTCTGAAAACTGCATTGAATAGCTAGAGGTTCTTTAATACTGGACTTCAAGAATATGTTCTGATAATGAGTAGAACTTTACCCAAGGGCTGGTGTTTATCAGATAATGATCTTTTGGTAACACTGCTCTAGCTACTTAATAATTTTCAACTCTAATGAAATTCTACTTTATACAGATTGTCTAATGATATTTAAGTAGCATCTCACCTAGCTTCTCTACCTAAAGATTGGGCTAAGTTCTCAGGTAAAGAGTCAAAAGAAGGCTGGATCTAATGGTTAATCCTATGCAATTTCTGAGTCTAAAGCCTGCACAATCTTATTTGCCCATACAATGTCCAAATATAAGTCACATTTCCACATTAAAGATGTTTTGAAACTGTCTGCTGTTGCTGCTGCTGCTACGTCACTTCAGCCATGCCTGACTCTGTGCGACCCCATAGACAGCAGCCCACCAGGCTCCCCCATCCCTGGGATTCTCCAGGTGAGAACATTGGAGTGGGTTGCCATTTCCTTCTCCAATGCATGAAAGTGAAAAGTGAAAGTGAAGTCGCTCAGTCGTGTCCAACTCTTAGCGACCCCATGGACTGCAGCCTACCAGGCTCCTCCATCCATGGGATTTTCCAGGCAAGAGTACTGGAGCGGGGTGCCATTGCCTTCTCCCTTTGAAACTGTCTAGTTGTTTTGAATTCCTCTAGGAAGAGAAAACCATTTCTTCTTCCTATTAAAAGGGATCCAAAGCTCAATTTTTCAAGTCTTTAAGGTAACAACAAATCTAAAACATTCACTATTCCTGGATGAAAGGAAATCACTTTTTCCAAACAACAAAATGCTTTCTAAATCTTTTGCATTTCCTGCCAATATTAGAAGCAGGAAGAAAAAACAAATCTCCTCAGGAGACAGGAAATAGTACAAATAGAGAACACACACCTTTAGGGCCCTTCTAACGCTGTACCTGAACACACAGCAATGTGGCCATGCACTTCAAACATTTAAACGAATTATGCATCTACAGTTCAACAAAGGAAGCATTTTCTCCCCAGACTCGCATTCCATGCTGCCACTTGTACAGTCAAAACAGTGAAGTTCATTCCTCTAAGTCTGAAGCACTCTCTTCCCTGTTGCATATTATGAGCACTCACAGCTAAAATCATAAAAACTAGAAAGAGGTAGAAGTTTTAAATAATCATAACATCAAGGGGCTGTTGATGTCCAAATGGCTACAAGAGCCAAAAAGGGAATGTTGATGAGCAAAGTGGTTTACCTTCCTTGCTTCTTGTTGTGGAAACATGGCCATGAATAAATAATTCATATTTACATCTTTTATACATTTTAAAAATTAAAGTATGCACATGATGGCAAACAGCGGACAGCCTCAGTATCTAGTGATGGAGGCCCCTGCAAGCAGAGCAGACGCCTCTTCTAAACACAGAGCTGACACCACGCTGACGACCTTCGCTATCCTGCAAGAACACGGGTCCATGCTGCCAGGTTTTCAAGAGAAAGCAGAAACCTTGTTTTATGGGAAATCCCTTCATTTTCAAAAGCTGCCTACAAATTTTAAAAAACACTGTGCATGCCACATCTCCCAGCCCAGTTTAAAAATTCAATCTCACCCTATCAGATGAAACAACTGGCATTATCCAGAAGTGTCTAATCATTTGCCCAAAGCTGGAAATATCATCTAAACTCAGTCTCTTCAGTGTATCGTACTAGGTATACAATATACCACATGTTGATTTACTTAATCACCAAACTTACTGTGGACCTACTAGGGGTTAGATGCTGTTCCAGACCAGTAATTCACCAGTGCACAGGAGAAACACAAGACAAAACCCCTTGCTCTGATGGAGTTTACATTCTAGAAAGGAGAAACTTGGGTCTCGTTGGAAAAGACCCTAATGGTGTGAAAAACTGAGGGCAAGAGAAGGGCACGACAGAGGATGAGATGGTTGGATGGCATCACTGACTCAACGGACACAAGTTTGAGCAAACTCATGGAGATAGTCATGGTCAGAGAAGCCTGGTGTGCTGCAGTTCACAGGGTCGCAAAGAGCCGGGCACGACTTAGCAACTGGACAACAACAAAGGAGAAACATGATCATACCAAGTTAGGTAGCAGTATGTAAGACAGTGATGCTCTTATATCACTGTGTGCTTAAAAAAGCACACACATGAAAAAAGAGCAGGTCAAGCAGAATGAAGGGTACTACAGAACTAGTGTCATGTCTTATGAAGGCTTTAGTCGGGGCCAAAATCTTTTCTAAGTAGGGAGAAGCCTAACACAGCTCACATGTAACCAATGTGCAAATTACCTTGTGCATGCCTGTTTCCTCATTCACAAAATAAAGATATTGTTTACCTGACCTATCTAATGCCCATTATTGTAAGACAATCTTCAGTTACTGCTTGAGAAAAGTGAATTTATAATGTTTTAATATTATATTTATGATGCAGTATTGTGATTATTTCTAGACATTCAGAATACCTCTTAAACATCCTAAGCACTTAATAGATTCTAATCCTTCAAAAGGAAAAAGCAGCCACTAAAATCATTAACATTTCCTCTCCGCTCTAATGTTGACTGGTCCAAAGGCCACAGAAGTATAGTAACCACTATGAATTTTGAGCTACAGTGTGGTGAAATGTAGACAACTTCTATTTTTTTATGCCACCTGATGCAAAGAACTGACTTATTAGGAAAGACTGAAGGCAAAAGAAGAAGGGGGCGGCAGAGGATGAGATGGTTAGATAGCATCACTGACTCAATGGACATAAAACTGAGCAAACGCCAGGAGACAGAGGAAAACAGGAGCACAGCGTGCTGCAGTCCACCAGCCACAGAGTCGGACGTGACTTAGTGACTGAGCAACAGCTCGGTGGTGAGGGGTGGGGCTGGGGGCGGGGTTTCTTTTAACTTAAAAAGCACAATGAACTCTCCTAATAATAATTTTTTAAAAACCCTTAAGGCCACAGTGCAGTGAAGAAACAGAGCTAAACCTAGGCCTGGGTCCACATGGCAACCACTTCCATTTCACAAAAGATGTTAAGGATTTAATAGTGTAGAAACAAGATTTATAATCCCTGATGATTTGCTTGTGATATCATTTATAACTGACCACATCCATAAGTATCATAACAAGATGTCAATTTACAGAAGAAATAAAGTTCTTCATATTTTCCTCCCTTTTTCATTCTCCTGATTATCTAGCAATTACCATTTTCATTTTCGCTTATTTTGAATTTGCTTCCTAACAGCTAATATCTTTTACTCTCTGTTAAGTTGCAGCAATGCATTTTATTGGATCATCTTCACTTTCTAGCACATAAATGGACAGAAAGTACAGGACATTATCATTGTGAGACGCTCTCCATCAGTCTCCAGTGCTCCTCCATGTCCAGCCAGGTATGCTAAAAGGCGAAGCCTTGACCATTTTGTGTTCAGGCTATTTCTCAAAGTTTTGTTTGTAATGAACGACTTTGACAGATAGGATAATGACTCTCCTCTAGACAAATCGCAAGTTCACTCACTGCATGCTACAAAAGTAGTGGATTCTCCAAGTAAAGTGGCTCAGCAGTAAAGAATCTGCCTGCCAATGTAGGAGACTTGGGTTCGATCCCTGTGTCGGGGAAGATCCCCTGGAGAAGGAAATGGCAACCCACTCCAGTATTCTTGTCTGGGAAATTCCATGGACAGAGGAGCCCGCTGGGCTCCAGTCCATGGAGTCACAAAACAGTCAGACACACCTTGGCGACTAAACAACAACAACACAAAACAGAAACACCATCTCACTGTGCACAACCCCATCTGTGTGCTCCATATCACCCATGTGGGACTTGGGGGCAAGGAGGAACTGACACAAGTACTGGAGCTCATGCTGTTTGGTACACCCTTGGCTCTGGTCCCTTGTCTTCTGCCAACAGTGGTAAGACAGTAGCGGGGTCACTATTATCCTAAGGCAAAATCAAACCCCAGACTCAACAATGTCAAATCAAGTTGAAGAATCACACATTTATTCAGCTATGTCATTCTTGGTATGCTTATATACAACACTTGCAAATCCTCAGACCCTAAATGCATGCCTAATTTCTTCTGTGCTTTATCACTGATGTACACAAACATAAACACACACTACAATAGAATATCCCACTCCGTATTAGGTTTCAGAACTAGTTAATAAGCTCCAATGGAATCCATCTGTCACTAATTCAAGACCTCCTACTTCTAAATGAAGTTAATCAGAGAGCTACATCTGGATGTGAACCTGGTGTTTCCAATCAAGTTTTCCATCCTTTCCCCCTCTGCACAGGAAAGCAGAGTAAGTTCTAGGCAGAGTCCTAAAAGTCCAGATTAAATCACACGTCTCTGGGCCTGAATCTGTTTACCCATAAAGCAAGAGGGCTGGACCACAGGGACTCGTCTCTTTTTCCAGTTAGAATTCCGATGATTCTACTTTCAGCCTATACATGGTTGGAACATTCCTTGCTGCTTTGTTCAGTGCTGGAGAGGTTTTTGAAGTGTGGTCCTGCTGAAAAGCTGGAGAATGAACTAGATGTCCTCTCAAGATGCCTTCTGGCCTTATAATCCCATGATGTGCTTATAATGGAATTTGGCTATCCTTATAATTAGAAATGTAGCCTGCTGGTCACACATCTGGATCAGATAAATCTGCACAAATAGCATTTCACCAGAAGCAGAAATGCCAAGCACATAACAGCTGTGTTGTTACATCAGCCTTGCAAATAACAAGGAATACTATTTATCCATAGAAAGCAAATGACTACGGCAGACAGGGATAAAGCTGATTTCATTCAAATTACTTTGGGGTGGGAGACATGTTTATAAAAGAAAAAAATATATGTTGGTTAGACTTTCAAATTTACAAGATCAGTATAGGAAAGAATTCCCATACGTAAAAGACCACAAATGCCAAAACACTGCTTCCTTATTTCCTGCCATCCTAGTTAATGATGAGTTTCTTGTTATTGAACTTTTTTAAATGTAATAGGCTCCCCTGACTTGCATGTCAACATATCACAAGAAGCCATGAACCTAATCCACAATTAAGTATTATCAAAGTGTTAAATGTACTCTGGGAATATTCACATCCATAGAAAATAAATGTGCTTCAAGTTAACAATTAATTTCACTCAACCAATGTGCTAGATAATATGAAACAAGAGGAAATTATTTTCCTTAAAAGAAATAAACACTCTTCCTACCCTATTAGGTAAGCATTAACCACCTTACACTTTGAAGCTCATTTCTTAAACCCCAAAACTTAATGTGCTAATCTATTTGCTCTGAGGAACAACTGACAAAAGGCATGACTAATGGCAAACAGGTATGACTACAAAATCTGTCACCTATTACTAACCTTACCAACACAACTGCTCAGTCTTCTAATTTGCAATACTGTTAATAATTTTATTTTCCCCATTCAATGGGCGACATTTCTGATGGATGGAGAAAATAGTGGTGACTGGAGAGGTAAATTAAGACAAAAGTATGGTTCTTAAAGGGGAGAATCCAAAAGGTAATCAGATTCTTACTTCACATTTTCTAATATTAACTGAAAACTACTAGTAACAATCAGTCTTTGAATGAATCATGAAAGGAGTACAGGGATTAAAAAAAAGTTGACTAACTAGACAGATGATTCTTTGGAAGAATATAATAAGTCACAACTTTCAATCTTTATATATCAATTTTTAAGCTTAAAGCCTTAGACTAAAATGATACCCTTTGTGATGGTCAGCTAATTGATTTTCTAAAGAATGTTAGTCAACTATTTCCAAACACTGGGAAACAACTTAGGCAATCGAAATTCTCAACCGATTCTAATTCGTAAGGAAGTCACTATAAGAAAATGAGTTAATACTTCAAAACCCCTAGAAGAGAATCTGACAGATGCATTATATTTTATGTGCAACCACTGAGTAGCCCTAGTAGATAGAACCTGCAGGAGATTCATAGTGTAAACCCTCTTGGGGGCCTAAAAGACTTTGGCTAAGTAAATATCAACTCTCAACCTGTGATGGGCTTATCAATGAACCACCATCAAAACACAGGTGAGAGCAAGGCCTTCTGGCTTTATGCCAAAGTTAAACATCAGATGGGCAGATCCCATCCCTTCAAGGATACTGCCAAAACTTCTAAGGTTCAAAAGGGTATCTCCAACCTGAAGGATGGGAACTCTCAGGATAAGGAAAATGAGGAGCCCCCCTCTTTTAAAATAATTCTTTCAGGTAATTGAATGTCATTGGCAATTAGGAGTGAAATATGAGCTTTTTATAAGGAAAACCTTGTTGGGAATGCCCTGGCGGTCCAGTGGTTAGGACTTGGCTCTTTCACTGATAGACTCGATTCCTGGTCAGGGAACTAAGATCCCACAAGCCATGCAGCATGGCCGAAAAAAGATAAATCTTATTTCTCTGTTTTGATTTTTTTCCATACTTCTGTTTTCTTGATTTAAGGGTGTAAACAGATTCTTAATACATATTTTTTAAAATAATGACTTACCAATCTTTTTCTCTTTCTCTATCCTCTATTATTTTAATGTTATTCTTTTGTTTTATTTAGGCTTTGTGATTTCAGACTTAGAACCAAGAATTTGAGATTTTTGAACAGCCACACAGGATTTCAGTTACCAAGGCTGCCAGACCAACAGCTAGTCCAGAAGTGCAGAAATCCACTCTCTTTTTTCAAAGAAATAGATTTTCTGCCTCCACGCTTTCCATTTCCAAGAACAATACTTCTCTCACGATAAGGAGAAACCCAAAAAACAAGGGGCCACATTGATCAGAGCTCAGCCTCACTCCCATCCCTCACACACAACTCACTTTTAAAAATGCTCTGGGTCCTACCCTTCCCTAGTAGAAGTTAAATTTCATCATCTTAAAGGATACTGACGATTTCCCAGATTGTAGCTGTCCAGGTATTACCTACCATCTCCACAAAGTAAGTAAGTGAAGTCGCTCAGTCCTGTCTGACTCTTTGCGACCCCGTGGACTGTAGCCTACCAGGCTTCTCCGTCCATGGGATTCTCCAGGCAAGAATACTGGAGTGGGGTGCCATTTCCTTCTCCAGGGGATCTTCCCAACCCAGGTCTCCCGCATTGGAGGCAGATGCTTTAACCTCTGAGCCACCAGGGAAGATTAAAGCTTCAGTATAAATACAGCTGAGTGCTAAAGTAAGACTTTGACGATGGCTATACAGGAATATTCCCAAGATGCCTCTGTTTTGGTGGTAAAAACGTCCTGACTCCAAAATTTCTTTCCAACTACCTGAAATCTTTTGTATCACTATCTGCCCAATTGACTTATCTAGTTCTTCCTGGTCTCTCTTTGATAAAAGCAGGAGCACCTGGAGTTCTAGCTACCCACCCCCCACCTTCAGTAAACTACGCCCTGCCCCTCGCCCCGCCCCTGCCAAAGGAGAACAGCAGATATGGAAGGAGGCAGAGACCTGCTCAGGACTTCACCAGGTCTGAGGGCCTTGCAGACTCCTACAACTCAATACAGATTTCACCCCAATCAGCAAAGGACATGGGATACTAAGGCCTCATTTCAGATTCTAACCACATAGTTTAACAACATGACACTTTTCGTTCTTAATATAAGAAACTAGTCATTTCTAAGAGTCTACAGCACATAATTTCTACAGGTATCGCAAAGGTTGTTAAAATACCTACCTCAGAGCTTAACCAAAAAAGTGGGGAGGGGTAGTTTGTGTTATCCCCTGTATCGGTGTGTCAAGAGACCATCAGGCAAACACTCCCCAAGGCGATCATGTGACACTCACCAGGAGAACGCCCCATAAAAGGTTGCCTTACAGGAACCTCTAGAACTTTAATGTGAACTGTCTCCCCCTCATTTTAGGAAATGCTCCTCAACCCAGTGAGCACAAGAAGGACACCTGGCTGGCAGCCAGCAGAAAGCTATCATTAAAGTCAAAAGCATTTTGTGCAGACCGCCTTCAACCAAAGGGTTTTCATCTGCTGCAAACTAAATGCTTCAGAATATTTAAATATTTACTTCAATCAACCTTGTTTGAAAGAAACCAGGATGAAGAGACGAGGTAGACTTCTTCACAATCTAAAATGCACCATTTCCAAACAAACAACAAATGAATACTTTCTACAGATGTTGTCAAATGGTTCCTCTAGCCTTCTTCTCATGCACATTGACCTACCTTCTATTAGAGTGGACACCTGGGCTCGTCTTCTCAAACCCCAATATTTCATTTGCATGGCAATATTACAGAATTACAGTATTACAATATACAATATACAGTATATACAATATATAAATTACAGAATTACAGTAAGATGGTAGGTGCTGAGAGAGGGTATCAGAAGGCAGACAGAATGAAGCCATGATCATAGAAAACTAGCCAATCTGATCACACAGACCACAGCCTTGTCTAACTCAATGAAACTAAACCATGCTGTGTAGGGCCACCCAAGACAGCCAGGTCATGGCAGAGAGGTCTAACAAAATGTGGTCCACTGGAGAAGGGAATGGCAAACCACTTCAGTAATCTTGCCTCGAGAACCCCATGAACACTATGAAAAGGCAAAAAGATAGGACACTGAAAGATGAATTCTCCAGGTCAGTAGGTGCCCAATATGCTACTGGAGATCAGCAGAGAAATAACTCCAGAAAGAATGAAGGGACAGAGCCAAAGCAAAAACAACACCCAGCTGTGGATGTGACTGATGATAGAAGCAAGGTCTGATGCTATAAAGAGCAATATTGCATAGGAACCTGGAATGTCAGGTCCATGAATCAAGGCAAACTGGAAGTGGTCAAACAGGAGATGGCAAAAGTGAGCATAGACATTTTAGGAATCAGCGAATTAAAATGGACTGGAATGGGTGAATTTAACTCAGCTACCCATTATATCTATTACTGTGGGCAAGAATCCCTTAGAAGAAATGGAGTAGCCATCATGGTTAACAAGAGTCCAAAATGCAGTACTTGGATGTAATTTCAAAAATGACAGAATGATCTCTGTTCATTTCCAAGGCAAACCATTCAATATCACAGTAATCCAAGCCTATGCCCCGACCAGTAACGCTGAAGAAGCTGAAGTTGAACGGTGCTATGAAGCCCTGCAAGACCTTTTAGAACTAACACCCAAAAAAGATGTCCTTTTCATTATAGGGGACTGGAATGCAAAAGTAGGAAGTCAAGAAACACCTGGAGTAACAGGCAAATTTGGCCTTGGAGTACAGAATGAAGCAGGGCAAAGACTAATAGAGTTTTGCCAAGAAAATGCACTGGTCATAGCAAACACCCTCTTCCAACAACACAAGAGAAGACTCTACACATGGACATCACCAGATGGTCAACACCGAAGTCCGACTGATTATATTCTTTGCAGCCAAAGATGGAGAAGCTCTATACAGTAAGCAGAAATAAGACTGGGAGCTAACTGTAGCTCAGATCATGAACTCCTTATTACCAAATTCAGACTTAAATTGAAGAAAGTGGGGAAAACCACTAGACCATTCAGGTATGACCTAAACCAAATCCTTTATGATTATACAGTGGAAGTGAGAAATAGACTTAAGGGACTAGATCAAATAGACAGACTGCCTGATGAACTATGGATGGAGGTTCGTGACCATGTACAGGAGACAGGGATCAAGACCATCACCAAGAAAAAGAAATGCAAAAAAACAAAATGGCTGTCTGAGGAGCCTTACAAATAGCTGTGAAAAGAAGAGAAGCCAAAAGCAAAGAAGAAAAGGAAATACAAACCCATTTGAATGCAGAGTTCCAAAGAATAGCAAGGAGAGATAAGAAAGCCTTCCTCAGTGATCAGTGCAAAGAAAGAGAGGAAAACAATAGAATAGGAAAGACTAGAGATCTCTTCAAGAAAATTAGACATATCAAGGGAACATTTCATGAAAGATGGGCACAATAAAGGACAGAAATGGTATGGACCTAACAGAAGCAGAAGATATTGGAAGAGGTGGCAAGAATACACAGAAGAACTGTACAAAAAAGATCTTCACGACCCAGATAATCACGATGGTGTGATCACTCACCTAGAGACAGACATCCTGGAATGTGAAGTTAAATGGGCCTTAGGAAGTATCACTATGAACAAAGCTAGTGGAGGTGATGGTATCCAGCTGGGCTTTTTCAAATCCTAAAAGATGATGCTGTGAAAGTGCTGCACTCAATATGTCAGCAAGTTTGGAAAACTCAGCAGTGGCCACAGGACTGGAAAAGATCAGTTTTCAGTCCAATCCCCAAAGAAAGGCAATGCCAAAGAATACTCAAACTACTGCACAATTGCACTCATCTCACACGCTAGTAAAGTAATGCTTAAAATTCTCCAAGCCAGGCTTCAGCAATACATGAACCATGAACTTCCAGATGTGCAAGCTGGTTTTAGAAAAGGCAGAGAAACCAGAGATCAAATTGCCAACATCCGCTGGATCATTGATAAAGCAAGAGAGTTCCAGAAAAACATCTATTTCTGCTTTATTGATTATGCCAAAGCCTTTGACTGTGTGGATCACAATAAACTGTGGAAACTTCTTCAAGAGATGGGAATACCAGACTTCCTGACCTGCCTCTTGAGAAACCTGTATGCAGGTCAGGAAGCAACAGTTAGAACTGGACATGGAATAACAGACTGGTTCCAAATAGGAAAAGGAGGACATCAAGGCTGTATATTGTCACCCTGCTTATTTAACTTCTATGCAGAGTACATCATGAGAATACTGGGCTGGATGAAGCACAAGCTGGAATCAAGATTGCCAGGAGAAGTATCAATAACCTCAGATATGCAGATGACACCACCCTTATGGCAGAAAGTGAAGAACTAAAGGGCCTCTTTATGAAAGTGAAAGAGGAGAGTGAAAAGTTGGCTTAAAGCCCAACATTCAGAAAACTAAGATCATGGCATCCAGTCCCATCACTTCGTGGCAAACAGGGGAAACAGTGGCTGACTTTATTTTAGGGGGCTCCAAAATCACTGCAGATGGTGACTGCAGCCATGAAGTTAAAAGACTCTTACTCTTTGGAAGAAAAGTTATGACCAACCTAGATATTAAAAATCAGAGACATTACTTTGTCAACAAAGGTCCATCTAGTCAAGGCTATGGTTTCACTAGTAGTCATATATGGATGTGAGAGCTGGACTGTAAAGAAAGCTGAGCACTGAAGAATTGATGCTTTTGAACTGTGGTGTTGGAGAAGACTCTTGAGAGTCCCTTGGACTGCAAGGAGATCCAACCAGTCCATTCTAAAGGAGATCAGTCCTGGCTGTTCATAGGAAGGACTGATGTTGAAGCTGAAACTCCAGTGCTTTGGCCACCTGATGCAAAGAGCTGACTCATTTGAAAAGACTCTGATGCTGGAAAAGATTGAAGGCAGGAGAAGGGGACGACAGAGGATGAGATGGTTGGATGGCATCACCGACTCAATGGACATGAGTCTGGGTAAACTCCAGGTGGTGATGGACAGGGAGGCCTGGCGTGTTGCAGTCCATGGGGTCGCAGAGAGTCGCACACAACTGAGCAACTGAACTGAACTGAATTACAGAATAGCTACTTTCACAGATCTTAAGTACACAGGGAGGGTATATTTTAAGAATTAGTATAAAGTGTCACCTCATGCTAAGGATGTTAAGTGGAAGTTCACAAAGAGTTTAAAATAGATCTGATTTGCATGTTTTCCTGAAATCATCTAATTAGACATGTTCTTTTCTGTGTATTTTATTTAGATTACTATTTTTGATTTTGAGGCAACATTTCACTCTGAAGATGAAAATATGACTTTTTTTTAAGGTGACTTTAATACAAGTTGTCCAAATACTTTTTCAATCCACCTTTGAGAACTCAACATTAGGCAGCTTACAAAGTATTCAAGTTTTCTTCTTTGGTGGCGGGGTGGGGGGGTGGGGGGATAAAAAAAAATCAAGCATGTCTATAGTGAGAGTCTTTCTACATGAGATCATAGTAAAGAATTCATTAATTCTCTCTCGGACAAGTACACTGGAGGCCAACATCTTTGTGCAGAGAAGGGAGACAGCATTCATCAATTAAGTGCAGTATTGTTCTAGGGCTTTGTTTATAAATCCAGCATACATCGCCATCTGTTAACTTGGACTAGAAAGCTTTAATTGATATTGATGTAGTTCAGAATAAAGTAAAGGAAGAGGCCTGTGTGAAAATGCTACCCCATAAACATTTTCACACCCTGGACCAACACTATTCTGACTGAGTTAATGTCATGTTGAAGGCTTGCTCCCCTGCTCTTTCTCTAAACTTTAGTTTCTCAAGTTAGAAATATATTTACAATCTTCTACAAAAATTCCTAATTTGTTAATTTTTCAAATGGAAAGAAGAAATTCTGACTAAAGATAAATAAATTGCAACTTCACCTACGCAGTTTTTCTTAACTCTCCAGATTCCTTATGTTACATTCAACATAGAATAAACATGATCTTTTTTACCACTCCATTTCTATCTACTTCAAATTCTAGGTCTCCAAGTATTTGTTCTTGATTAATTTTATTTACCTATAATCATATTCAAGGTGTACTTAAATGGCTTGATCACCAGTTTATATACAGCTTCGAATATGCAGATTTTAACTCAAATACAAACTTTGAAGACAAGAATCATATTTTTATTCATTTCATCCACTCAAAACTCTTCTCCACTGACCCCTATCCTGAATAAATTACTCCATATACAGCAGACATTTTAGTTAACTTTTTAACTATAAACTAAATTTGTCCATGCCAAAGTCACTCTAGAAATAGTTACAATTTTATTTCAAAATACTTCATTGTCCCCCCAAATTAAAGGCCCCTCGATGCTTTTGTGACATGAATGGAATTCGCAGGCTTTCATCAATGTTAAAGAAGCGGTCAATGTTCCTAAAACCACTCTGAAACTCATGAAAAATAAGTTAGTATCTTTGTGCTTTGATACCCTTTTAAAACTCTCTAATTTTGACTTAACTTTTCTCTTAGAGAATTAACATTTTTTAAAGCTTCATACATAAACTGCCTCCCTAGAAGTGGACGTTTCAACTTTGCCGAGATGTGCACTCAAGTTGAAAGGCAGGAAGAGCTCACAATTCAGAAGGGAAATACCTAACAAGCATGCAACAGCCACACAAGACCACGTGCAATGGGGCACCGAAGGCGAGCTCTACAGGCAAGGGCCTGGCTGTGACTCGCCCTCACACTCCCAGCAGCAGCACCACTCTCTGCAACCACGCTCTCTGAAAGCAAAGGCTGGGATGTTGCTCCCTGTGGTATCCCCAAACACCAAGAAGAGTCCTAACACATATCTGCATTCAGTAAATGTGTGGAATAAATATTTGTAGAAAAAAAAAGTGTAACACACAGGAGACATTAGTAGGAAAGGAAGTAGAAGGAAGGATTGGCATAGTTAAAATTTTATTTTGAGACTGTACTTCCTCTGTTCACCATGACTTTAAGAGTGACACAAACTCTAAATATCTAGGGACAACTGACCAGGACGGTGGTGAGTCAAAACATCAAATCACAGAAGGGAAAGCTCTGAACACTGGGGACCTGCAGCTGTGGAAGGGAAGGTAGTACTAACGGCAAACGAGCTGGCTAGAGCTGAGTTTGAGGGGTTGACACATGAAAGAAGAAAACAAACTTGTTCTAGGTTGCTGTGGAGTTGCATTTTTGAACTACGGCTCATATAATCAATTTAGTGGGTCACTGACTGGCATTCCTTTAGGTAAAACAGAATAGTATGGAATTGGGTCACAAAGATTAAAGGCAAAGTATTGATTTGATTCTGGTATATATATTTAAAATTTTCATGTATTTACTGGACTGTATGGCAAAATGTATCTCAACATGCATGCCAGTCAAAATTTGTGGAAAACCAGTGCCCAGTTTTCACCATGATAATTTGGGTTCCACATAAACATGAGAGATGTTCAACAACAACAAAAAAATTAACTGATTGCTTCTTAAAGAAACTGTTAGTGAATAGTCAAAGGAATCAACAATTTCATTAACCATGATGGTAAAGTACCCCAAATCAAACTGGTAGGTAGGGGGCAGAACCAGGCCCGGAAGCCAGTCTCCAGAGCCCCCTAGTCTAACTGCCTTGCAGTGGGTCACAGTGCCTCTAGCACAGGCTGGCGACCATGCGTCAAGGTGTCGCACACAGGGGTCTTGACACCGGCTGGAACAAATAATGAGATGACCACCTTGGTGGAGATAGATGAAATCTTTGATGTAGGGGCTTCCCTGATGGCTCAGTGGTAAAGAATTCGCCTGTCAGTGCAGGAGACAGGTTCACTCCCCGGTCTGGGAAGATCCCACATGCCTCGGAACAACTCAGCCCACGCACCGCAACTACAGAAGCCCAGGCACCCTAAAGTCTGTGCTCCACAAGGGAAGCCACCACGATGAGAAGGCCAGGCACTGCAACTCGAGAAGGCCCACGTGCGGCAACAAAGACCCAGCACAGCCAAAAAGAAAATAATTTGTTTTTTAATCTTTGATTTAAAATTACAAGTACTGCTCTTATCTTTTGATGGTCAGATCTATAAATTATCAGGATAATGAGATAATGCGGATTTCACCTACATATATGTCAATAGTTAAAGAGCTCAGGACTTGAAACATGACCAAGCGCATTAAGGAAAAATCAAAGCCCTTCTTTTGAAGTTTTAGAAGACACAAAGACAAGAAAAAAATACCACTTTGACAAAGAAAGCATTAGATAACCCTAAACTAAAAGAAGAAATACCACCTTGAGATGTTACAAAACTTAAAAAATCTCTGAAATTGGAATGCCCCTTGCCATGTTTTCCCCTGAGACCTGTTCATACAATTCCCTACCAGTCCAGTCCCACACACAAACCTTCCACCTTTCTTTCATAAGAGAACAAAATGATTCCTTATAGCAAACCCCTCAGGAAAAAACCCACTAACTTCCATAAAAAAACAGCAACAAACATTTAACATCTGTATTAGTTCATGTTTTTAAGTCACTGTCCATGTTTTAGAGGCCTGTCTGTCCCTGTATTTCTTTCAGGCCCCCAGGTGGCTCAGCGGTAAAGAATTCCCCTGCAATGCAGGAGACACAGGTTTGATCCCTGGGTTGGGAAGATCCCCTGGAGGAGGGCATGGCAACCCACGCCAGTATTCTTGCCTGGAGAATCCCAGGGACAGGGGAGCCTGGCGGACTACAGTCCATGGGGTACACATGACTAAGCATGCACACACAGAATAACACAGTCTGGAGCAGTCTTTCCCTCTCTCTCTTCACTAACGTGGTAAGAAGAAACCCGTTGGTTTTCCAAAGATAAGCAGTGGGGAAGTAATGCAATTATCAGTTTCTCTAATGCTTTATTAAAATTAAGAAGTTAAAAAAAAAAGTTCAAATAGTGGTGACTGGATCATGATTCAGTACACATACACAGAATCACAAAAACTTTCACACATGCAAAGCAAGAAACTTTTGTTATTGGAAGAAAGTTGGCAGACAGGGTGAATAGTTTATATGACAACATCAATTATGTCAGATCTCGATCTGCAATAAGCTAGCTGCAGGTCCCCAACTGGTCATCAATCATGTGACTGTGGCCACTAATGGACTTGAGTTCTGCCAAGTTTCACATGCCCTTAGTTACAAAATAGCTTCCTTTCCATGTGTCTTAAAACAGGCTTAAATTACCCCATTTCCCCTCTCCCAACTCCCCCAGCCTTTGAAGCATGCCTCACGGTACGAAGCAGCAAAATTAAGATCCTGCGACATCCTCCACCATGAAATCATCCTTTATAGCTAGGAGGCAGGATTTCATAGCCACAGCAAAAAATTTCATTGACTTTAAGACAAATTACTCAAATGAAGAAGCACAAAGGGCTGCTCTTAAAAATAATTAATATGATGTCTTTACATTAGTAAAGTTTTAACTTTGTGCTACTTTTTCCTTTTTTAGAAAAGTTCAAGACTCAATTGTCACCAAGTCCTTGGTGCAGGCTGCTCTAGGAGTGAACTCAGACTGATCAGACGCACATGAGCACACATGTTTCTGAGTTATGGGATCCACAGGATTTGTAGAGAACTAGATTTGAATACTGGCCTGGTGGACTTTTGGAACCGCTGCTACCTCTTGCAGAGCAAGAAGGCCACCTCAGTGTTGGTTACAAGAGTCACAGGCTACAGGGCAACACCAGTACACCATCAACCGTATAAAGGCATCTCTCAGAACAGACACCTACTTTTGATTAAGTGACCCGAAAAACAGAGTCCAATATATGTCAGAATTGGAGACGACTGTATTTCAAATCATCTTCTGCAAGGTCCTAACCGGAGAAAGTTTTCATCCAGAGTCATCATTCTGTGATACAACCCCTGCTTGAAGATGTAATGTAACATCATCCTAAGTTCACGTCAGGAGGCTTGCAGTTTGTATGGGTCATACACTAAGGAAAGAGGCCAGGAGGGGAAAAGCATGAAAGGAAAGGAAATTTTACTTTTCTGGCTAAAATAACAAGAGTTTCTCAGTGAAGAGGACACAAAACACAGTCAGTCAGCAAACTTAGTTAAGCTATAGCAGCACTGACCCATCAAAAGGCCAACTCAGTTCTAAAGATTCAGTGAAAAAGGTAACTCCAGAACATACTGTATAGTCACTTGCATGAGCAAAACTCATTTCAAGTGCCTTTAGGTAATGTTCACCTGCTCTTAAGTGTAACTGGAGAGGTTACTGGCAATAAGACGGTTAGAGTAAACATGAGGCCTCACTCATCATAGCCACCTTTCATTCTACAATTAAACCATAATTCTCCTTTCAAGAAGCCAAATCATTCTCTAGTGATATGTGGTTTCCCGTCCTGAAAGAAGTTTATGAAGTGGAGATGTCAAAGTTCACAGCAATTAAATGATTTGCCCAACTTCAGTTAGAAGCTGAAGCCAGGAACCCAGTGTGCTTCAATACTTTTTGCCTTCCAATCCCAATCCACTTTCACATCCAGTCCTGGTTCTCTACATCCTAACTTTGCTACATTTGAGAATTACAAATAAGAACTAAACCGACAGGACCTGTTGAAAACACCCCATGGCCATGCAAATTCCCCATGTTTGATAGAAACTTTTCTCCATACAAACTTTTCTAAGCAGACTTCCAGATCCAGCCTGTGGCTGACTTTTAGCACCTGGCTATAGTACTTCAGGTCCTTCACTTAAATGCTAATGATAACAGTTCAACCCCATAAACAAAGAAAATGTCTGTTTTAGAACTGCTAAATGAGGGGACTGCAGACATGTTTAATTATGTCTGCCGGGTGGCTAAGGTCCAAAACCCACCACCATCTGGAGACTTAATCTTGCCTGCATTTCAGATCCCCACCATTCCTGATGGAAACAACCACTCTGGCCCTTTTCATCAACATAAAGAAAAGATTAAAATAATTAGGTTTAAGTGCCTCATAAAGGCTTAGATGAAAGCACATTATAGGAGGTATGATTTATCAACTAAATCATAGTTTATGTGGTCTCATTTGAGATGAAACCTGGCTTCATTACCACTGAGTTTTCTTGCTTTATTTTCATATATGGGAGCTCTGTCAACACAATTCTACTGGGGCAGGCTGGAGGAGAAAATGAGCTAAATGCTTGCTTCTTCGGGGCTGCTTTTGGTCCGCAAAGGCCATTTTACTATTTTATCATTACTCCTTGATGTTAAGCTTGACCAAGGAGCTGGACTCATTACAAAGCAAGAACTTCCCTCCAAGGCTAAAAAGCAAAAGGAATGTCAAAGCAATTTTTGCTACATAGCAATTAACAAGGGGATGCCTCCAGACGTGGTAGGCTGATGTTATGTTGGTGATCAAACAGCATCTTGTCGTCAGGCATTAAGGTTTTAAACATTCAATTATCTCATTTGTAAAAATATTTTCACTCTCATTAAAATCATTACTATTTAATGATACAACCATTATGGTTGTACCCTAATGAGGTGGATATGCTGACAGTCATAAAATGTCAAGATGTTGTCATTACCCCAGAAAAATGCAAACTATAAATTCTCCCAGGTTTCTTGGACTGTTAAAACTGCAATGTCCCTTACAGAAGTTACCTGTGGCTATTTAATTCAACAAATGGGGTGAAAAGCTTTGTTCCTTAGTCACCTTAGCCACATCTCAAGTGTTCAGTGTTGATTAGTGGTTATCTTACTGGATAATGTAGACAGAATATTTCCATATCACAAACTTCTATTGAACAGGACTTTTCTAAAATGTCATATTCTCATTGATGAAAAGGCAACAAATTTTTGCATAGGAACTACTATTTCCCCTTATAAGCCAAGTGGGGCACTTGGGCATCGTTGTTAAGATCCTGCACTCTGGAGGCCAACTCCTGGATTCTAACCCAGCCTCAACCACTTATTAGCTCTGGATTAGGACCAGTTACTTACCCTCTCCATGCCTCAGTTTCCTATCTATAAAACAAGGATAATTACAACACCTATCCTCATAGGAGTGTGGTAAGGATTAAATGAGTTAGTTAAGTGCTCAGAACAGCAAGCACTAAGCAAATATTTGCTGTTATTAAGCCCTAAGTATGCTTCAAGGCCTTAAAAATGCTCATAGCCTTTTCCTCGTTGCCTTTTCTAGTTAAGGAGTATTATTTTGTTCCTTTTAGTATGTGTGACTGCCTGTAAAGCCAGTCTCCATGGTAAAAGATAAAATTCATTGACCACCTTTCATATAGTCAGAACTTCACCTTGAAAGGTTAATTTATTACTTATCTTAAATTTAATTAATCAGTTAACTGACTGTATATATGTATAAACCAGGTTAGTCTTTTCAAATAAGGTTAAATCCACAGCATTATGGTATATAAATATACACACTTAAAGATAACTGAGCCCATAAATTCATTCACTTGAACTATAAAACCTTCAGAATTCTCTTTGTCAACCATCTCCAACTAGCAAATATGTTCCTTGAATAGAAACCTGCTATCAAAGTTATATTCAACTTTTAGAAAATTTCAAATCAGTAGTCTAAATTAATGAACACATAAGCTTATAATACACTAAAATTCAGTCTGTTTGAAACAGCTGGGAAACATAAACATTGAAAAGACATAAAACTGAAGAGCATTATGATTCTGCACTAAAGTTTGAAAGCTTCTGAAACACACTAAATTAAAAAAAAAAAGTTCAGTCTGAAAAATAAGCTGATTTTTAACACTAATGAACACTCCTTGTTTATTATTATGAATAACTTTTTGCCTGTTTCAGAAAAAAAATTTTTGTGAGACAAAATAAAAGTCAACTTGAAAAGCACTGATTAGTTAAAAATTTTATAATATCAACCAATTTATATAGCAAAAATTCCAATATTTGGCAAACTTTAAATTAGAAAAAAATATTCTTCCAAAAGAACTTACCTAAAGAAACACACACACACACAAATATTTAGAGATTCAATGATAAGAGGTCTGGGGTTTGCTTCAAAACAGTACATCAGGGAGTGGAAAATGCATAAAGACCAAGTCGGTCTGACTATGAGCTGACAGATGTTGAAGGTGGGTGACAAGAACAGGGACCTACTACTATTCTCTACTTTTATAGTATGTGCTGAAATTTTTCATAATTACCATGTTTAAAAAACAAACTCACCTAAATATAAGGGGGTTTTGACTTAAAGTGAAAGGTAAAGGTTAAAGGTCATAACTGTGCACCAGTTTCTTAGTCCACAGCCAGAGTGCTACAGTTCTGCTTTTCCCCTACCCTCATCAGCCACTACAGGGAGTAGAATTTATGATCATCTCACAAACTATATGCCCAGAGGAGTGCTCATTTTTTCGTGTGACTTGTTCTTGGATTTTGTTTGTCTCTTTCTTCACCAATTCCACAAAAAGAAAACCGGAAGGTAAATTAGCTAACACACTCCAGAAATAGCCAAGAGTCTTATTTTAATGTCATAATTCTCGACTCCAAGATGTGCCTTTTTTTTTAAAGGCTATCAAGAGGCTGCATTCTGTTGCTGTATCCCAATAATAGAACATCTAAAATTACACAATTATGGTAACTTGAGTGATTTCTAATTTTATTCTCCATTTTTATAAAAATGAATGTCAAAATATTCTAATAAGAGTCTGGGAAAATGTAAGCACAATGTAAATATTTTAATGTTCATAGTTTTAATAAGTGAAGATGTGCACCTACAGATTTTCAGTTACAGGTCTGCCAATTTTGAGACAATAAAATGCAATGGGGGAAAAAGGGAGAGGGAATCAAGAAATCGGAATTATTGCCTGATTTTCCCTTCATTTGCTGAGGCACCCTTAAGAAAGGGGCACACTTCCAGATTAGGTTTTCTTACCTCTAAACTGAGACAATTCTCACTCGGTTCACATCACAGGGTCCTGTGTAAATGACTCCAAAATACGTAGAAAACTGCTTTTTAAATAAAGTGCTATTTAAATAAAAGTCATGCACTCATAAACTACTTCAGTTCAGTCGCTCAGTCATGTCCGACTCTTTGCGACCCCATGAATCGCAGCACACCAGGCCTCCCTGTCCATCACCAACTCCCGGACTTCACTCAGACTCACGTCCATCGAGTCAGTGATGCCATCCAGCCATCTCATCCTCTGTCGTCCCCTTCTTCTCCTGCCCCCAATCCCTCCCAGCATCAGAGTCTTTTCCAATGAGGCAACTCTTCGCATGAGGTGGCCAAAGTTCGGGAGTTTCGGCTTTAGCATCATTCCTTCCAAAGAAATCCCAGGGCTGATCTCCTTCAGAATGGACTGGTTGGATCTCCTTGCAGTCCAAAGGACTCTCAGGAGTCTTCTCCAACACCACAGTTCAAAAACATCAAACCACTTAAGTAGCCCCTCTAAAAATGGCTTCAGGCTATTCCCCTTAGAATTCGAAAGGAAAAAACAGCCAATAAATGAAGAGGACTAAAGGGTACTGCCAGTCGGATTCCACAGCGTCCTTCCGGTAAAGGTGAAGCATGAGCCACCTGACCAGAGTATCCAGGCACCGCTAGGTGAGGCCACCAAGGGACTGTGAATGGGAGCTGAAGGTCAGAAACTGAGGTGGGCCAATCCAATCAAAGGCACATAAGGATGACTTGTTACAATTCACTAATTCTCTGAAGGCATCAACCTGTGCTAACAGTGACAAATCCTGTATCTGCTTGCTCTAGCCACATAAAAGCCAGCAAACATTTCTGAAAAACATTTTGCTTAGTAACATAAAATGAATAAATAAATACAAAGGAAATTTCAATTCTCATTAAGATATACAAACCTGTCAACTTCAAGCGGAAGGAGCAGCCAACAGCAAGGCCAGCATTACCCTCCCACCAACAGCAAATCGTAATAGGCAGGTACCAAGTCAGGGAGGCCAACAGTGAGGTTTCTCAGCAAAAGCACAAGAGGTTGACCCGAGTAAATATAAGAGGAATAAAGTAACATGTAACATGGAGAAGACTGACAGAGGAATATGCCTTTTCAGGGAGAAGATATTATACCCTCTCCTATCACACACTGCCTGGGTTCCAATCTTGACACCACAACTTACTAGACTTTTAACTTCAAGCAAGTAGCTTTCTCTCTCAGTGCCTCAGTTTCTTCATTCACAAAATAAAGATAATATCCTCAGGAAGCTGTGAGGATTAACTGAAGAAATGCACATAAAGCACCTAAAAGAGCTCACATGGTAAGCATTCAATATTATTATTACTACTAAACATTTTTACTCTTGCTATAAATGAATACTCCTCAAAACACATTGTTGCCCAGATACTTGATCAACGGTTTGAAAGGAGAGAACCCATTCTCATTCAAGTAAAGGGTTTGAGGAAACAGAACGGATGAGTACTATGGGAGCTGTGCTCAGGCCAGTAATCACTGACTTATTTTCTTCTTCCATGGGCTTCCTTCCTCAGGGGCACAGCATCAGCCCTGAGCCTGGAGATATAAAAGGGGAACCTACTTTCCATCCAGAGGAACCCAAAGCCTGAGTTCAGCAGGGAGGAGACAGGTGGCTAATGACCAAGCAGAAGAACCTGAAGAGCGCAATGGGGGCTGTGGAACAGGTTCCAATAAGACAGGTCTGAGTATGAAGAACGGGAGAGCTAAACTCTATGCAGCCGCCATACACCTGAGAGGAGGCCCCACAGGCAATGGGAGCACGGGTGGCTGAGGACAGAGCAGCGTGATTTCTGGTGTTCCTGGAGTACGTGGGCACAAGGGCAGTGGGAGAAGATGCCCTGTACGTTCTCTGCTCTCAGGAGCCTTTGGGTAGAATGCCACACTGCAGAGCCTGAAACAGTGGCAACACCACACCCTGTGTGTGAAGATCTTTCAATAAATATTTTATAGTTAATTCTCAGAGGAAGGCTCTTCAAAACGAATGGCAAAGAGAAACCTCTGAAATATATTCAGTTAAGTCATGAAGACAAGTAGTAGGGAAAATTACTGGTATCCCAGATCTGAAAGTCAGTTCTGGAGTACTAACCCCTGGCCCTTAAGGCCCTAAGTAGATACAAACTTCTACAGACTCTTACTAGGTCTCTTAAGTAATTTTTTTTCAAGGATGATGACATTTCACTCCCCTGATACAGACACGATGACTGCACCAAAATCCACTAAGGACTCTCATATAAGAGACTCTTGGTATAATTGTAGCTTTATGACTCATGGTAATTGTTTTTTTTTTTAACATAGAAAACACTAAAAAATGTATCTTTATTTTATGATCTTCTATAAAATAATAGCATTAATGTTTCATTCATAATTGTAATAAAGCAACAGCAAGAAAGCCTACTCTGTTGCCTTTGTGCATGTGTAAAAGCCTGAGAGATCAGATTTAAATTAAACTGGACTAACCCCACCTCCACTCCACTTTGATCCTTTTTCATCACAAAGGCAGCAAGACTTCAAAAAGCACATCAACCAGAACGAGATGTTCTGCAGTTTAGGGACGTAATCCCAAAAGAACTTGTGAAGTAACTATAGCACCATATAATATGTATAGAAAAATAATACTGTCTGAACACTATCTGAACAGTGGAGCTTTTAAAAGAAGACAAAATAGTGAAGCAGAGTTAACAGCCTAGAGGAGGATTCTGGAAGATCCTGGAAGACTGCTGGGGAAAGAAACTGCTGATTAAGTCTTAGGTCTGCACAGGGAAGTACCTATTTGTGAAGAACACAGGTTCTTTACACTTTTCAATAAAAGTGCTTCAAAACAGCCATCTACCATCAAGCACCTAGACAATCAACTAAGCGTAAGAGAGTCAAAAGTAACAGGGTTTTTTCATTGTTTTCAATTTATATACCAACATTTCAAAACAGATAAAAACTCCTTTCTGGGGTATGCAACTGAATGTCACTTCCCCATGTGCTAGATTTTCTTCGAAGACATAAAAGCTGTGTTAATGTTCTTCAAACTCACCAGGTTACTCAATAACAAGGGTAACCGAAAGCAGTGTGGGAGAGCAGCAGCCTGTAGGTTTAGGTCTTAATCTAAGCCTTGTGACCAAGCTTTACTAAAAGGCTCAGCTTGAACAAGGCCCAAGTTTCCCAGAGGAAAATGAGCTTTATTTCCTGAAGCCTGCAGTCACCTCTAACCCGAAGGGGCAGGAGACCTGTAATAAATTTCTCCAAAATTGTATGTGAGCAGGTAGCCAGAGTTACCTGGTTATTCTTTTGAGCCTATTATTGCTCTGAATCTGTTTTCTCATCTAGAAAATAGGAATCACATCGTTCCCCTTCCAAGGTTGAGATGAAGGCACATAAGGTCATGTGTAGAAATTAAGTGTTAGTGCCCCGAAAAGCAAAGTCTGGGAACTGCTATTAACACCATAACCTTCTCCCTGCTCATCTCCCCGAGCCCCATCTCCCACCCACACTGGACATTTTCACTTCACCATTGCCCCACTGACTGCAGAATCATGGGGAAACATGAGAAAAAACGCAGAATGCCCAGCTCCCATCAGAGATGGGGCAAGTGACTGCGGAAAGCCACTAAACAGCAGTTGTGGGCTAACAGCCAGTTTATCAGAGGAGCACATACAATCCAAATGAAGCTTGCGACCCCCATTTCAAAATCAGTTAGAATGGTCTTGGTGTATCCAATTCTTCATGCGGCCTTTGTAAATACTAAGTACCAGAGGTACTGAGGTTAACAAAGCAACTCTATGGACCACATGCCATACCTCTACATCCCCATCAACAACAAAGGTTTTCCAAGTATTAGATTCCATAACTCCAAAGCAGTATGTTCCTCCTCTTACTCCCTCAGGTTAAAAAAGGAAAGACTGTGCAGAGGGACCAAGTGGGAAGTCCCTGTTCTAATATAAACATGGCAAGCACAACTCTATCACTGCAATATACTCTTTGACTTCAGCACAAAACTCTTTTCTGACCATCTGGAGCAGCTCTAGGCAGGAGGCCAAAACTTTGTAATTCCTTTTCAAAGTAAATGCCAGACCAGTAACTGCCACGTTGCTAATGCATCCAAAAGGGAGCACCTCTACTCCTACTCCATGCTCCCCGGAGTTTACGCATGTAGCAAAGACAAAGTGCTTCCAAATAAATCTGCCCACTTACCAATGTTCCAAACCGAACAGCGATCATGTCACTTCTGAACAAGGTGGCAGTTTCTCGGATGTGATCCTACCACCCTATCTCACAGGCAGGAAGTAGGACCTTCCGCAAATAACACTAAAAACAGCCTTTTCTGATCTAGAGTGAAATCTGTATGTGTTGATTTACATTTCAGTTTGCCAAGAATGAGACATGGAAGTCCACCAGAAATTTTAAGAGTCTGTCCCCTACAGTGACTGAGATGTCTGTTAAGTTTGCAATAAATTTGAAGTCACATAACACAGAGGGCAACAGGGGCCATGAATGGTGATCTTGGTGGAGACTTCTTAAAATCCCATTGAACAGCAGAATCACTTTCTTTGTTTATCCAATAAAGCAAATGGAGAGCCTACTTATGTGCCAGGTACATACAGTCACAATGAATGAAAATCAAAGTTCCCATTATCTCCGCCATATATATGAATCTGAAAAGTTCCAACTTCACACAATATACCACTGATAATAAAAGCCACTTGAAAGCTCACAGGTTTAAATTTAGTGAGCTTTCTCTGGAGCACAAGTAGAAAGAGGTCAACCAGCAATGGCTATAGATTTCCTACAAATACTTAATTTTTTAATTTATTAAATTTTAATAATCTTTTTCCAGATTTCAAAGACATGAAAGTTATCTCTGAAGTCACAATTTCCACTGAAGAACTATCTTCTCTTTTTAAGTAAAACATTTTAAAACTGAACATTCTGAAATTTTATCTGGTAGCAGACTTTCTTACAAAGATAAGTTAAAAGGAATTTTACAGATGAGCAAATAGTAGCTAAGCTCTGATTACAAAATTAAACTGCAGACAGAGTACAAATAAAAAAGCCTAAAAAGGGGAATGATGGTTCTTCCCTTCTGATGAACTCTTCCTTGAGGATAAATTCACAGATTGAGAAAAGAGAGCTAGAGAAGTCATTAGAGGTTATCCCATTCTGATTTTACCCAGTTCACCTTTTAGAGAAGCTGTTTTGTTTGCCTTCATAGCCCCATGTAATCATTACTAAATTAATGGTATCTGAGTGTCTGGAGCCAATTCCAAATGCAATGCTTGTGCCTACCCGGAGCTCAGGGAAGAGATAGGAGATCTTGTCAGGTACCTTCCCAGAGAATTCACACCCTGGTAAAAACAGGATAGCAGAAACCCCAGATTCCTCAGCACAGGTATGTGTAAGGATTCTTTGTCCTTCAACCCATTCCAGTATTCTTGCCTAGAGAATCCCAGGGATGGGGGAGCCTGATGGGCTGCCGTCTATGGGGTTGCACAGAGTCGGACTCGACTGAACCGACTTAGCAGCAGCAGCCTTTTGGATTAGAAGAGAAAGAGAAGTGAATGCTGACAGAACTACCTTTCCTAAAGGGTTTAAGAAGCTCAAGTACAAATTCCAGGGCAGGTTTCACCATCAAAGGAAACTGCTGAGAGGAAAGCAGTAGACGAGGAATCAACTGCAAGATTCTGAACCAAAAGAAAAGGTACAAGCTAAAGCAGGACTTTACGAAGACGGCGGTGAGTCAGTAAATGGCAAAACAAACAGACCATAAGGAAAGATGACATTTTAAAGAACTGCGGAACATGTGAAGAAAAAAATGAGGAAAATCTATAAAAATTAAGGCTTGCTTCCAAAGTTCTTTAAAAAAAAAAGTATTTAGCAAGGAAGAAAGCAAAAGACACAAGCAAACAGGGAATGGCAATGGGCCATTCAAAAGAGCAATCTTAAGAAGGAGTTATGAGAGTAAACACGACTTTGCAGCAGCAGCAGCTCATATAGGAAGAAGTGCACTTCTTTAAAGGAATCAGACAGTTCACATTTTAAAGAGAGAAACTATGCCCAAATTCTGCCCAAATTCACTTAATTCATTTTCTTTTCAATGTGACCTCTGTTAGTTATTTCCTTACTTAAGATTATATTTTCTCTCAGTGATATATGGGCTTCAGGAAATAATAGAAGTCAAAATGAGAGGAGGATAAATGAATGAATGAATAGGTAGGCAAAGTCTGAAAAGTACTTTGAAGTACTATACAAAAAAAGGGGGGGGAGCTCTACTCAAACTGCAAATAATCAATCAGAATGCTTAAAGAAATATCAAACATGAACCTCCCTGGAGGTCCAGTGGTTAGGACTTCAGCTTCCAGAGCAGGAGATGACAGTTCCACCCCAGGTGGGAAAGCAAAGACCCCACAGGACTCACAGTCAAAACACCAAAGCATAAAACAGAAGCAGAACTGTAACACATTCAATAAAGACTTTAAAAAATGGTCCACATTAAAAAAAATACTTAAAAAACAAAATCATCAAATGATGATAAAGAGAACAGTTCTACTTTCAGGAAGGAGAAAAGCAGGAGATAACTGGGGTTCTGAGAGACAGGTACCAGGCAGGAGCAAGGAAGTGGGGGGGAAAAAGCAACCTGCCAACCCCAGAAAAGAAAAACAACAAATTTCCAAACAGCCTGCAAAGGAGGATGTGGAAGAGAGAGAAAAGAAAGGCTGACTCTTCCTGGTAAAGCCAACGGGGAACCAGCTTCAGGACACCTCCTTTTTAGCAGGCATAAGAAACTGTTAAGAAGGAAGGAAAACTGCACAGACTTAATCTCACAACCAGCCTGACAACCTCACGCATCCACTTTCCTCAATATTCCTAAACAGGCAGCCATTCTGATAGCAAAAATCATAATTTATTTTACCTAAGTGTCCCCCAGTAACCTGGCTTATGCATCATCTGTAAGCTTCTGGATCCAAATAGTTAATTCTGCAAAAAAAGATCAGAGACTTCTTTGGTTCCTTGCTCCGACTTAGTTAAGATTGTGTAACTTGTACAAACATAACCATTTCCTGCCCACTGAACAAAGCAATTAATGGACTGGGCACAGTTTCTGAGATGATTTAAGGGAAGAAATCAGCCAGGCCATGTCTCACTGCAATTCATTTTAAAGAAACAAGACAGGAAAATATAGATTATCATTATTTTGATGAAATAGCGGTCATTCTTTATATAACTTTCCTCCCACAAACTGACTATAAATGACACTCTGGGAAAGGAATTTGCTTCCAAATGGCTCTAAGATAATATTTCTACCATCTATACCTTCAGTTCATTATTAGAAAGCATATGTAGACTGGCATTTTGGAAGGAAAAATAAGAATTGATAAAGTATATGAGTTTAGAAACATCCAACATTAATGTAACATGGACTCTACAGAAGAAGAAGTATCAAAGAAAAAAGGAAGAGAAAGAGGAAGAAAAGCAGTCTTGGCTTCAAGACCTCACGAGGTCCAAGGACACTGCCCTCGTTTCCAGTGACTCCAGCCTTTTTTGGCGGGGTGGGTGGGGGGGCGGGGTTTGAGCTACTTTGAGTGTTTCTGTTACTTGCAAGACAAATAGTTCTTCACTATCACTGGACACTCAAATTTTTTCAATGTTCACTTATTTTCAGGTATCAGTTATTTTAAATTGAAAATTCCATATTTCTTCCAAGAATTGGAACAGAGTTTTCAAACTGAAATCAAACAAATTTTCTCCTGGTTCAAACACATGTTATATCAGTGTTAAAACAACATTGTTTTGCTCAGTAATTAAGCCATTTATTCAATAACTTACTAAGCACTTGTTGTCTGCCACTGCACAAAGAGAAAAGGAAAGACATGGTACCTGTCCTCATGGAATTTCTGTGGACATGTAAGCGGAATTAGCAGTCTCCTTGTTCCACACATCGCTACACTGCTGCTGCTGCTGCTAAGTCGCTTCAGTCGTGTCTGACTCTGTGTGACCCCACAGACGGCAGCCCACCAGGCTCCCCCGTCCCTGGGATTCTCCAGGCAAGAACACTGGAGTGGGTTGCCATTTCCTTCTCCAATGCATGAAAGTGAAAAGTGAAAGTGAAGTCGGTCAGTCACGTCTGACTCCTAGCAACCCCATGGACTGCAGCCCCCCTCCTCCATCCATGGGATTTTCCAGGCAAGAGTACAGGAGTGGGGTGCCATTGCATTGCTACACTGGCTAGAGTCAAATACAAACACACACTAGTTCTAACTGAACTGAAGGCTCTCTAAGTTTCAGGTACTGGTTCATGCAACTCATCAGTTCCTACAAACTTTACTGCTAAGGGAGAAATGAAAAGTGTGGGGTGGGCCACTAGAATTTTCTCTCACCAAAGTGGGCAGTCAGGCTCATCACCAGGGAGGAAAGCCTGGGTGTGGATTTAACTCATCAGTTCAGTTCAGTTGTTCAGTCGTGTCCAACTCTTTGCGACCCCATGGACTGCAGCACGCCAGGCTTCCCTGTCCATCACCAACTCCCAGAGCTTGCTCAAACTCATGTGCACCGAGTCGGTGATGCCACCCAACCATCTCATCCTCTGTCGGCCCCTCTGGTGCTCCTCCTGTCTTTCACCACTACCAATTCTCCTCTGAAGGTACCTGCAAGTGTGAAAGCAGCACCACCACCTCCTACCCCAGGACAAGGGCTCACCAACATCCAAAAGAAGAGCCATTTCAACTGAAATGTACCCTCTTCCATTGCTTACACTTATTCGGAGGTTTACAAGATTGAGTCACGAGAATCCTGAGAGAAGATCAGAGAACTCAGTGTCAACTGGTTCTCTAGAACAGTTCACTATGAGAGTCCCCTCTTCATGACAGAACAACAGTCTGCAAAAAAAACAAGTATTTAGTAAACACCAATCAGTTTAAGGCCCAGGCCCTTTCACAGATAACAGGAACTGACTACTTGGTTAAATCTTCACATTCTTGCTATTCCAAGTATGTATTCCTTAAAGTTGAAGGCTGGAAAATTTAGGTCAAAAGATGCCTAACTGGTTTGAAACATTTCAAAACGAAGGCTCTCAGTAACTAAACCACTCAAAAGAACAACCCTAGGTATAAATGATACACACCCTCTACTCCTCTAAAGGTTTTAACTCACTGGACTAAAGATAAACATCCTTATACGCAATCATCCGGTCAGCATCCTGGAAAAAAATATCATTAAGCTGCAGGTTAAGTAAGTTTATACAGGCTATCAGGTATAGTGTTTTCAATGATTACTTTTCCACGGCAAAAGATGAACTGCATTACTGACTTAGAAAAATAAATAATAATGCCTAACTTGTATCTCTGCCCTGATTTCTTGCCAAACTTAAGTACACCAGATATATTTCAAATAGTTTAACCAGTCGATAACAGATCCCAGCCAGCCAGTTAACAATCCATACAAACATTTCAAACTTAAATTCCCAATCAAATAAATTTTTAGATCAAGACATCTGACTCCCAGTATCACATAAAATTTTCCAAAGCCCTTTAAATTGTTTTTATGTGTAAGTTTCAAATTCCCCACACCATGGGGTGCAATTACTGTCATGAGTCTCAAGGAAGACTAATCTCAGAAGTGTCAAAAAAAAAAAAAAAAAAAACCCACTGGGACCTTTACAACAGAAAAGGCTACTAGAAAGTACCATTTATTTTAAAAATGAAATATAAATTTGGATTTTAAAAAGCCCCCCCCAAATATGTACCACACCATGTGCTCACGCCGAAATATATTTTACAAAACACACATATAATATCATGGTTAACTACAAAAACTGAGGATCCCATGCTTTACTTCTGGTACTGATGGTGACAAACAAATGAGGAAAATAAACATTATGAAAAAAGTTCACAATGACGACAACCTGAGGCAAAACGTCAGAGGCAAAATGCTCACCACTAGAGGCAAACTGCTAAAAGTCTAAGAATTAAGACAAAAGGACGATATTCATAAAAGCTCCCTTGATTCACTGGTCTTTTGCGATGCCGATGTTAGAAACAAACTCCCTTCGAAATTAGCATTTCAGGAAACAAAGAAAAAACTCTAAGTGTACAGTCAATGCAGAGCAAACACAATGACCTGAAGTAACACAAGAAGACCTGTTCCATACGAATTACAAATCCATTAAAACAGAAGGGTTTCTATTACCTTCTCTGGACACAAAGACTGAAACGCTTGCTCTTTTAGTACTGGCTACTCCTGTGATTTTAAACAAGTCCCTTCGACTTAAGGGACTCTTCATTATGTATTTCCTGGGAAAACCTGACATTGTCTTAGAAAAATGAATTATATACCAACTGAGAATCTGGAACAGAGCATCCCAATAAATCAAATATCAAAATGGTAATAAAGCTATTCTGATTCATTAAAAAATGTAAAGATATAGGAGGAATATCATCAACCTGCTTTAAAAAAAAACACTTTTTTAAAGATTTCATTTTTTAAGCAAAGGACATGAATCAGTGAAAACCAAGAAAGCACGAGATCAGTCAATGCAACTCTGAAAGGCAAGGAGAGGCGCACTTTCTCTGTAACATTACCTAATACCAATTTTTTCCTTCCTGCTATTGATACTAACAGAGTAACTGATTGCCCTAACGAATATACAAATTTCTCCAAAATGAATGTTGGTTTTGAAAAGCAAATCAATGTTAAAAACAACAACTAACCCAGCAAGTTTCCAGCAGCCAGTGGGATATGTGAGAACTGTGCAGTCTGCAAAAATGTGGTAAAAAATCCAGAACTGAGCCAGCTCTGACAATATTCAGAAAGATTTTCTACACACATAACCTGCATACAAGTCCATTCATGATTTCAATGTACATACATTCCTATAATCAAGATTAAAAACATCAAGTTCTTTTTTTAATAACACTGTTCTTATTCCAGTCCCCCAATCAACCTCCAGCACTGCATGATTTTTTTTTTCTCCTAGCTAGTTAGAAAATTAAATTTTCTTCATTTCCAGCCAGGGGCCACTCAAACAAATCTAATGGGTGTAGACAGCATTTCCTGCTTACTGCAAGAAAATAATAGGATTGCCATTATTAACATGGCCTGGGGCATACACTGAGGTGGGGCACTGAAGGAACTGACCTTTCATTTTCATCAGTTAGCCCGCAATGACTGCCTGACTTTTGTTTTTGTTTTTTTTTAAATGGTGAAGGTTGTTTTTTTACCCCAACATTAAGGTCTAACACTGGCTCATTCACTCCCAACGAGCAACACAGGCTCCAGTCCCTATTATCCTTTCCATTCAACTATGTTTATATCTAAGACAACCTGCCAGTACACAACTAGCTAAAATTCAGGTTTTTCTTCTTTTATGTTTTTGGAGCTAAGCTTCCAATTTATAAGAAGTTGGTGAGGCTTAGGTACTGCCAAAGCAGAGAAAACCATTCTAGTCATTGACAACTCTGCCAAATATTCTATGTTATTTTAAAGAAATGAGCATTGAAGCGGTGAGCAACAAAGGTGGCTAAGATTTAAAATATGTCAAGGTCTTGCTTAGCCTGCACCGTGCTGTTCCCCTGCAGTGGCATCTCTATGCCACTGTATAGAGATGAAGAACATCATCTGATGTGAAGACCCAGAGATGAAAGGCAGGTCTTGGAGCCCCATGGTTTTGCCCACTAAAGTCAAGGCCCGATCTTCTCTCTTAAAAAGTTAGAGCAACATCCACAAAAAAAGGGAGAGGGAAAGGGAGCGAGTTACTCTCCTTTATTACAACTTTCCTTAGATCCCAGACTTTGGAGAGGAAGCAAAACTGCTGTATATCTACTTAAAAAGAGACCACCTTTCTTGGAGTGGGCAGGGAAGAAGAAAAATACTGGTAGAAATAGCACTTTTTAAAGTACTTTTCTTGGCATTGCGACATGCTCCCTCCAACCCCCCAAAAGTGCTTCTCACATAATTTATTTCATTCTATGCCCACATTCCCTAATAAGCTCAACAGCTCAAGCATGATTTTGGAGATGAACTACAAAGATGTCACTTGAACAAGAACACTCAAGGAGTCAGGGGTAAGGCCAAGACAAAACTGATGGCTTGTATTCATATATACTTTTAAAGTAACAGGGAAATGATTTTAAATAACTATCATCCCATTAAGAAGTATGTCCAATGATTAAATGTCTGTAATCAGTGAATAAAATAATAAAATAACAGCTCTCTCTTGCTAAGCACTTGACAAAGCATCATACGGAGCTAAACAGTTCTAACAATTCCTTTTAACAGACAAAGCCACCAAGATGCCGTAGTTAACCAAAGACTTACACATCTGCAGAGAGCTGAAACTCTGGGGTCTCAAACTCAAGGCTCAGTTTCCAGAGCACGTGGGCTCCGTCCTCCCACTACAAATGATGATGAAAGATTTACCTCCTTACCAAAAATATTAGCTCCAAGTGATTAGCTTCTCATGCCCCGCAAATAAAAAAACTGTATGTGATACTCTGCTATTATTTATAGACAAGAACTAGAGAACTTCCAAGAAGAGTGGTTTCTCTAAAAGATATTTCCTTTTCATCCAACCTATCTTGTGATTAACCTTTCTAGAAAGTTATTAATATGCTTTTTCCTGAAAAAATGGTATGAAAAAGTTATTTCTTGACCAAAATGGACACTTAACTAAAAATATACAAATACAGCAATCTGCATTAAAAATACTTTTAAAAAAGAGGTTGTTCATTAATCTGCCAAGCAGAACATCTGACAGCAGACAAAGAATTGCCCCTCTACTGAACTCACAGATGACTCAGTGGAAATTAGAATTTGGAAAACTTATTATCCCACATAAAACATAATAGAGACCAACTCACTCACCTTCATTGGCACTACATCCTTCTCAAACCTGGCCTACTTTCCTCTACTCCCTCCTACAATCTCTGCTTCTCACAAAAGCAAGAGAGGAAAGCCTGCAAAAATAGAACGTTAATGGCAAACACTTGGGGCCTAAAATTACTCCAAACAAAATGAAGCTAAGGGAATCTAGGGAAAATTTATTTGTACCCTCAATTTTCTCTTATTAGCCAACTACTATGCTTTAATGGGTTTGCACTCCTGAGAAAACTGAATTAAGAGAATTGGAAAGTAAAACATAAATAGGAAATGACATTGTTTCCACAAATCTAATAAGCAAATAGAAAAATCTAAAAGACTAGGTTTTAAAATTATCAGAGTGTCCCAGGTATCATTAAAATACAGTTAAAGCTACAGTGCAGTAACCACACAGCAAGATTAGAATGTCAAAATCAAATAAACTTGGAAATGACTCGACTGTCATTTCCATAGTAAAGAAATTTTGCATTGAAGATGCGTGTGTGCTAAGTCGCTTCAGGTGTGTTCAACTCTTTGTAACCCTATGGACTACAGCCTACCAGGTTCCTCTAGCCATGGGATTCTCCAGGCAAAAATATTGGAGTAGGTTGCCATGCCCTCCTCCAGGGGATCTTCCCAATTCAGCAACTGAATCCGCATCTCCTATGTCTCCTGCACTGGCAGGGGAGTTCTTTACCACTAGCAACACCTGGGAAGTCCAAAGTAAAGATACCTGTTGCTAATTAAAGCCTGAATTAAGACACAAGCCTTAAAAATTATTACCCATTTCTTCTCCCTGCTCCCATAAGTCTCTTAAAAAAAAAAAAAAGACAGCAGGTAGACTAAGTTGGAAATGCCTGTGGGAATTAAGGTAAAGATCTATAGTTGAATACATTGGTCTAGAATTTAGGGATATAATGTAGCTAGGGGGTTGGGAATTATCAGTCTTCATTTGTGGCATAACAAAAGAACATCCATATCCAGTATTTTTATGTGCTAAGTATAAATAATGAGACATTCATTAAACAGCTGAACAATTTTAAAAGGGCAGCATTTTAAAAACTGAACTTCCTTTATAGGAGGCTCAAAGTAGATTTCATAATTTCCTTGAATATGAGTGTACACATGGGCAGTTTCAGTATCTTTTATCCAAAATTAATTACATGTCAATAAATCTCCACTTTCAGGTGAAAATGGTAAAAGTGTACAAAGGGTTAGATAGGTGAGGATCCAAGCAATTTAAAACTTAAGACAACAAAGTGCCCAAATTCAAAAATTAAAACATACTCCTTTTTTACAGTGCTTAACACTGTTTCCTTTAGACCTTAAGGTATAAAATAGATGTTTTAAAATTAAGTGCTCTTAAAAGTTAGTTCAATCACTCATACTCCTATATACAAAACAGATAACCAACAAGAACCTACTGTAGAGCACAGGGAATCATACTCAACATTCTGTAGTAATCTATAACGGAAAAGAATCTGAAAAAGAATAGAGATATATACATATGTATAAGTGACTCACTGTGCTATATACCTGAAAGTAACACAGCATTCTAAATCAACTATATTTCAATTTTTAAAGAAAGTTTTTCTTAAATTTTAAAGTTAGTTAGATCCTGTAGTACTCTGTGTCATGAAGACCACCACCATCAAGCTCTGAAAGCCTGGTTACAAGGCAAAGGCTTGCTAGCCCCAAGCTGCACCGAGGGGAGGGCATGTAGGCAGGCCAGCATCAGGGAGCCCCTCTCTGGGGTGGCGACGGGTCATGGACATTTTACCATTTACAGCCTCCCTCCTGGACAGAAGTTTTGAGAAACAAGAGAAGGTTGTTCTCACAGTCCTCCCCATTCTGTGGACACACAATCCCCCGAGAAGCACATGGCTCCTTCTGGACCATGAGCAGCATTCTTGTGAAGGAGTAAGCAGCAGTGTTTAGGTAACACCGCCGTGGGCACTGCATCTTCATTACTCTTCATCCACACCGCCCCACACACAAACAGCGCGAGAAAGCAAGTCAGGTCCCACTTCAAAGCCTTGTCCTTAACTCACCTTTGGTGAACTCACTTTCTAAAGATGGAGTAGGGAGTGCAATAATTTCTAACAAAGGAAGCATTTAGGGCTGCCAGCTCCCCAGGTTTAGCCTGGGCCGTCTGGAAAAGCAGAGGGCCTCTCTGAATCCTGAGGTCACCTTTTATGCACCACGGGAGCTGCTCTTGGCGTCTGCAGAGACGAGACACGTTCTAGTCAGTTCTGGGCTCATCCCACCCCTGTGGCTGCCTTCAGTGCAAAGCAAACACCACAAACTATTAGCCTTAAAAGGACAGAAAGGGTTAGTATTAGGAATGCGAGGCCTTGCTTTTCCAGGTGCAGCTTATAAGTACAAGATCTTACACTATATAAATTAACTTAAATGAAAGGCACCGGGGAGAGAGAATGCAAGATGAACAAAACGGTGTTGCCACTGAGTGAAAAGGACTCTCTCTCACAGCATTTTTCACATGTCTGAGTTAGGTAAAACTTCACTACCATTTCTTAATCAGCTGCTCTAGATTATTCCCATTCACTATATTGAGTTTCTCATTTATTACTTTCTATGAAGGATACTTTTATTCTCTGGTTTCTCTCATTCCAAGGTTCAGTTGCTATTACAGAAAACAATCCGGGAAAATCTCCCTCTTGGGAGATGTCCAGAATATTATTATTGTTTCAAAAGTAAATTTTAGGTTTCTGGACCATAGACAGGTTGAACACATGGAAGGCATTCAACTAGTACTTAGCCTTAGCATTCAGCTACCTGGGAACACAAACAGACCCTGTTCCAAGTCTGGAGATACAAAGAAGACATTTAATGTGAACTATTAAAGCAGCAGTGTGATACAGTTGAAAAAAAGTTCCGGCGTCAGTCCAGGTGATCTTTTTAACCTTTTTGAGCATATCCTCTAATCTTAGTTCACTGACACACATTTACAGCACACCAGGTATGATCAGGCTTCTGCAGTAGATAGTGGAAACATAGAAAAACAGAAGTCTTTTCTATCTTCCATAGTTTTATATACATGCAAGTCCCTGACACGTGGTATGTACTCAACAATTGCTGGTCACTGTATTACATCTGGCGTGCAGTCCAAATGTTTGGATTTAGCGCACAAATGACAAGTGTCCTCGTTTCCATATTAAACCACTAAGGGTGGTTATCATTTTATCCCAAAGAACATGACGCCAAACCCCTCTGAGGAACCCTTCAATTCTGCCCTGGGTCCTAACTAGAGTCCTCTGGTGTCCCTTCTAAGTACTCCTCCCACCTCACCTCTTTCCAGGCAACAGGTAAAAAACTTGAAAAGGATAGATTACCTTGAAAGGATAGGGCCGAGTTCCCAAGTCTGGGTTTCCCAGAGTTGTCGGATCACAGAATTCACCTGAAACACTTCATGAAGATTTCGGATCCTACCCCAGATTTCATGAGTGAGGGCACACATGCACCTTCCGCCCATACATTAGCCCTAGAATGCTCCAAGAGATTCTCCTCTTCTCAGGTGTGCTTACCTCTCCCCGCTAGTGGCTGAGGTCAGTCACCTCAGGTTTCCATGAGACACTCTCTTACCTTTTCTCCATGGCTTAGTTTAGCACCAAATACTCTGGCCTCCAGTCTAGCAGAATAACTCTCTCTGCTGGACCCCCAACCACTTAGCAAGACACATGTTGGGGTTTTTTCCTGCCCCCTCAATGTCTCCATTCTAGAGGTTCCCTATAAGAAGATCATTTTAAACTACCATAAATCTCTGAAATGTCATCTTTTTCCAAAAATAATGTTCTTAATTTATAATTCCCAAACTGACTCCAATAGACAAGCAAAACATACATAATCGAGGGTTGCATTTTTAGGGGACAGAAATATAAGCTATTTGTTCTATCTGTATTTTCAAAATCAATCAGTGATATGATACAAACATGGGGGGGGAAATAATCCATGTACTCTCTGGAGAACTTTGTTTCTTTAAAATAGCAATGGATGAAAGGCTAGGTTTGCACTGAAAGTGACTCATGCCTTTAATTTAATATTTTATTAGATCCCTACCATGAGAAAAAAAATTTTCAGGAAAACCATGGAAACACAATGCCTATAATATCGCCCATGCTTCAAAAAGACCTACTTCAGCAGAGAAATAATGACTTGAGTGTCTGAGAGGAGGTACTAAGTTTAAATGCATATTTAGCCTAGGAATTCATCCAACCATCCATCCAGTGAGCACTTACTATGCACTCTCCAAAGACATTAAGGTAAATAAGTAATCATTCCTATACTCAAGTAAGGAGACAATCAGACAGCACTGAAAAGGACAAGTGTTCTGAAAAGTACAGAAATAGTGCCAGAAGAAATTAAAGAAAATGATAAATTACCTAAAATCATGGCTCTGGAACAAAGTCTTTCCATCTGGATTTTTATCTGATATTTTCACTATTCATAACATGCACTTTATGCCGGATGTTTAAGCTTTATATCCAATCACTTAACAAAAATCCTGCACCATCATTTTATAAGTGATCTACCTAAACTCAACATCTGTATCTCAGAAGCAAAATAAAAAACCAACACTCAGAGAACAGTCACCACTATGAAATTAATAGGTGCTAGAGATAAGTTCAGATGAATAAAATACTACATACTTGTTTTCTCTCACTCTAGTCCCTCTCAGTAAGTTTTAGTCTAACAAACTGAAGAATGCTTTTCCTTAAATGCTTTTCCAACACTAGTACTGAGATGACTTAGACTCTTTCTCTAAGTGGAAATAAAAGTTTTCCCTAGAGTATGGAAGATGACACAATTGAAATTACAAAAAAATGTTTAAAGGTTAGAAAATATGACAGGTCTAATTGTACATCCTACTCCCTGGACGACTCACAGTGAAACTCATGATAGACCACCTTCGAGTGTCTACATAGTCCGTGGATATTAATAAACTACCTGGCTCATCTAAATGTTAAAATATCTTTTTTCCTCTCTCTCCAGGGATCTCCTACTTTTAAATAGTCTCCTCTTAAATTCAAGTCAGTTAATAAAATAAGGAAACGCTGACCTCCAAAAATGGCCTATGGGAAATCACCCTTTACACTGCACTAGGCAATGGGAAGGGAGGGGGAACATCTACATACCCAGCGAGGAGTAGACCAAGGAGGAGCAAACAGAGGCGAGCTGAAATAGGGTGGAAGAAACCTCCTTCAATATTTTTCTCAGTTTTTTATTGTGATAAAACATACATACCATTTGCCATTTTAACCATTTTTAATCACACGGTTCAGGGTACATGAAGGTTCAGGTACATGAAATGCATTAACAATATTGAGCAACCATCACCACTATTCATTTTCAGAACTTTTCATTATCCCAAGCAGAAGCTCAGGACCGATCCAAGTATAACACTTATTCCTCTTCCCCTAGCTTCTGGTAATGTCTATTCTCCTTTTCTTCTCTATGAATTTGCCTATTTCAGGGACCTCACATAAGTAGGAACATGCAATATTTGCCCTTTTGTGTCTGGTTTATTTCACTCAGCATAATGTTTCCAAGACTCAGCTCTGTTGTAGCATGTATTGGAATTTCACTCCTTCTTATGGTTGAATAATATTCCACTGTATGTATAGACCACATTATGTTTATCCATTCATCTGTGAATGGACATCTGGCTTTTTTCACCTTTTAGATATTCTAAATAATACCAGTATAAGCACTGGTATACAAGTATCTGTTTGAGTCCCTGCTTTCAGTTACTTGGGGTACATACTTAGGAATGGAATTGCTAGGTGATTCTATATTTAACTTTTTGAGAAACCACAAAACTATTTTCCACAGCAGCTGTACCTTTGTACATTCCCAACAGCAATATACTAGTGTTCCAGTTCAACATATTCAAGTATTCTCTGATTCAGATTAACATTTACCTTTATTACCCTAAATTGGATTTTTTTTTCTTGGTACAAGAAAAACAGAAAAATGAGAAACAGTAATATCTAATGACTTTTAACATTTTTCTCTTAAGTGACTTAAATAATAGAAAATATAAAATGTATTTTTAATTTTTTTTCAATATAAGATAAAAAGGAACATAATATCCTAAAAGCATGTTGAGGATCCTACACGTACAACCTGTACCATAAAAACTGGTCAGTCTGAACTCTAAAAAGTCAAATATTTGAAAACCTCATGTCTGAATAAGTCGATATAAATATTTTAAAATATTTTTAAAAGAAATTTACTTTTCTTGGGGGTCAGTTCACAAAATACCTGGAACTAAGCTGTTCAGAAAGGCCTTGCTTTAGTAAAAGTAGAAGGGAAAGATTTATAATAAACTTACCTAAATACCACTGGCAAGCTTTCCAAAATTTTGCCCAATTCCATATGGAGGAAGAGATGGGCAGTTAAAAGCAATTATGACGTTTTTAAGCCTTTAACACCTGCTCTCACCAATCCGCCATCAAGTGCTTACAGGAGGAGACAACAAGTAGCAAAACAAATATCAATAGAAAACATTCAAAGCAAATCAACAGGCATATCTGGGACTCTGGGAGTGGATGAGATATGGGGAGGTGGACATTTGCTTACTGTTTTGACTTATTTTGTATACAAAAATATACTTCTAACTATTCCTAGTTCATGTGACAGTACTGAATAAATTGCCATTTATTTCATGGCAGTCCCACACCTTTATGAAAAAGCCCAGTAGTAGAACTATTCTCAACCCATACGGCAGTTTTACATTGCTTTCAAGTAAATAGGTTTTTCCAAGGTGCTTAAAGTGGTTTGTTCTCCCAATTAAGTAAATATTCCTCTTATGATCTATTTAAACTTGTTACAGTAAAACCTTTTCATATAAAGTAGTAAGCCAAACTTTATCTTAGACTTGCCTGGATAATTGCAAATTCCTAATTAGTTACATCCAGAACAATGAAATTATTTTTAACAGAGACCCTCTCCCACCAGCTGTGGATAAATTGACTGAGCCCCTTAAGAATAAATTAAATTGTGTTATTTCCTGGGATTTTAGAATCTTCCATTATTTCTCAAACATACTACATTTGCTCATGTATGAAGACAATTTTCCAGATAGTTATTTTAACAGAAAGCTTTTCATAATTGAACATTATGAGTCTGTACTATATCAACTTAATTTAAACAAATTTTTCTGACTGGTTGCCTTTATTAAAAAAAGTTCATCTTCCAAAGTTAAAACAAGGTTGTATCAAAAGCCTTTAATTCTTATATAAATTTAGTTTTAAACATAGCCTATAGGTGTTCCAATTGTTAACATTTTTCAGATTTCAGATAGGAGCAAAGGACTAAATTGTCACACCCTACCCTAGGAGTCTGGTGGCAAACACAGTTCCCTCTACAACATCTCAAAAATATGAGCAAAAGACCCCTGTAAGTAAACAGAAAAATGTCTTGAATTTGCAAAAAAGTCAGAACAGCATAGAATATTTCATTAAGCACCTCCTGAGTAATAAACAAGTGAATGAAATAAAATTACATAATTATATTTTAAACTCAAATATAATCATTTAATACAAGGGACATTTTAAACGGAAACTTACTAGAATCACAAATTATGCTAGCTTTGGCTCAACACCATTAAAATCTTCTCCCTCCAATTATACGAAAACTGACAAGCAGTATTAATATTATAGAAACAAAAGATAATATGAGCCAGTGACTGAACTGACGCTGAGTTCCAGCAAGGACCTTTCATCAGCCAATGAAATTACAATCCAGGTGTTTTTATATCTCAACTAGGGACCAATAAAAGAGATTCAAGGATTGATACATTTTTAAATTAAGAAACTTTCCCACCTGTAATAGATGACCACTATAGTCTTATCTTACTGGATTTATTCTTGGTGGTTTAAAAACCTCCCAACTACCCCTCTCCTCTTTCGGTTCCAACACCTACCCCCGCATACCTCTGGTCTCCAAGGGCAGATCCATAAACAAGTCCCATCTGGGTAAGCTCGTGACTAGGGACCTGCTTCTCAGTGGCTGTACCTTGCAAAGAGTTCAAGTACGTGCTTGCTCAGTTGTGTCCAACTCTTCACAACCCCATGAACTGCAGCCCTCCAGGCTCCTCTGTCCATGGGATTTCCCAGGCAAGAATATTAAAGCAGGTTACCATTTCCTTCTCCAGGGGATCTTTGCAACCCAGGGATCAAATCTGCATCTCCAGCATTAGCAGGCAGATTCTTTGCCACTGAGCCGCCAAGGAAGCTCAAGTACTAACCATCAAGTCATCCTCCCAAGTGAGCCTGCACTTTGCTTCAACAGAAACGTGCCTCTGTCTAGCCACACTGACTGAAACATTCTCTGCCTTTAAAAAACACATTAATACTATATATACAGTATTGTGTATTTTAAGACAAAAAAAAAAATGTGCTTCCAAATATTTTCCTATATTCAAAGGCATTCAGTGTCAACTAAAGAATAAAGCTTCTCCTCAACTACGTAGGGGCTTCCCTGGTGGCTCAGGTGGTAAAGAATCTGTCTGCAATGTGGGAGACCTGGGTTCAATCCCTGGGTTGGGAAGATCCTCTGGAGAAGGGAAAGGCTACCCACTCCAGGATTCTGGCCTGGAGAATTCCATGGGGTCACAAAGAGTTGGACACAACTGAGCAACTTTCACTTTCAATTACCCAAGTGCATTCCCAGCAGCTGCACAAGGATGAGAATTAAGGCAATTTTAAAAAATTTTTTAAATTTTTAAAAATTTTAAAAATTAAGTAATTTTCAAGAATTACTTGAAAATAACAGGCTCACAGTTGAGCTATTTCAAATCCTAAAAAAATGATGCTGTGAAAGTGCTGTACTCAATATGCCAGCAAATTTGTAAAACTCAGCAGTGGCCACAGGACTGGAAAAGGTCAGTTTTCATTCCAATCCCAAAGAATGTTCAAAGTACCGCATAATTGCACTCATCTCACACACTAGCAAAGTAATGCTTAAAATTCTCCAAGCCACCATGAACTTTCAGATGTTCAACTTGGATTTAGAAAAGTCAGAGGAACCAGAGATCAAATTGCCAACATCTGCTGGACCATCGAAAAAGCAAGAGTTCCAAAAAAATCTACTTCTGCCTTATTGACTACACCAAAGCCTTTGACTGTGTGGATCACAATAAACTGGAAAATTGTTTAAAACATGGGAATATCAGACCACCTGACACTGCCTCCTGAGAAATCTGTATGCAAGTCAAGAAGCAACAGTTAGAACTGGATATGAACAACAGACTGGTTCCAAATTGGTAAAGGAGTACATGAAGGCTGTATATTGTCACCCTACTTATTTAACTTACATGCAGAGTACATCATGAGAAATGCTGGGGTGGAAGAAGCACAAGCTGGAATCAAGATTGCCAGGAGAAACATCAATAACCTCAGATATGCAGATGACACCACCCTTATGGCAGAAAGTGAAGAGGAACTAAAGAGCCTCTTGATGAAAGTGAAAGAGGAGAGTGAAAAAGCTGGCTTAAAACTCAACATTCAGAAAACGAAGATCATGGCATCCAGTCCCATCACTTCATGGAAAATAGATGGAAAAACAATGGAAACAGTAGAAAACTTTATTTCTTTGGGCTCCAAAATCACTGCAGATGGTGACTGCAGCCATGAAATTAAAAGACGCTTGCTCCTTGGAAGAAAAGCTATAACCAACCTAGACAGCATATTGAAAAGCAGAGACATTACTTTGCCAACAAAGGTCCATCTAATCAAAGCTATGGTTTTTCCAGTAGTCACCTATGGATGTGAGAGTTGGACTATAAAGAAAGCTGAGTGCTGAAGAATTGATGCTTTTGAACTGTGGTGTTGGAGGAGACTCTTGAGAGTCCCTTGGACTGCAAGGAGATCCAACCAGTCCATTGTAAAGGAAATCATTCCTGAATACTCATTGGAAGGACTGATGCTGAAGCTAAAACTCCAATACTTTGGCCACCTGATGCGAAGAACTGACTCACTGGAAAAGACCCTGATGCTGGGAAAGATTGAAGGCGGGAGAAGGGGATGACAGAGGATGAGATAGTTGGATGGCATCACCAACTCGGTGGACATGAGTTTGAGTAAGCTCCAGGAGTTAAGTGATGGACAGGGAAGCCAGGCATGCTGCAGTCCATGGGGTCTCAAAGAGTCAGACACAACTGAGTGACTGAACTGAACTGAGTATCTTACCACAAAAACTCTCATTGAATGTATTAACTCCACTTCATTAAAGTGAAGAAGAGGCATTGTGATTTCCAAAGTGAAAACACAGTAGGTTGCAAATATTTCCCTATACAGAAAATGATTTTTCCCCCCATTCTCAGCTATAACTGGGCTTCCCTGGTGGCTCAAATGATAAAGAATCTGCCTGCAATGCAAGAGACCCAGATCCCTGAGTTGGGAAGGATCCCCTGGAGAAGAGAACGGCAACCCACTCCAGTATTCTCCATCCTATTCCCCAAATTTCACCCCACCCAGACCTGTTCTGGGACTTCCCAGGTGGCGCTAGTGGTAAAGAATCTGCCTGCATTGCAGGATTCCATCCCTGTGTAGAGAAGATCCCCTGGAGAAGGAAATGGCAACCCACTCCAGTATTCTTGTCTGGAGAATCCCATGGACAAAGGAGCCTGGCGGGCTACAGTCCATGGGGCCACAGAGCCAGAAGAGACTGAGCATACCCTCGGCTCACAGCTGTAATTACTGAAAGCTCAAATAACAGGCTTACTGAGATACCACACTCATGCGAAGAGTGGACGCATTGGGATAGACCCTGATGCTGGGAGGGATTGGGGGCAGGAGGAGAAGGGGATGACAGAGGATGAGATGGCTGGATGGCATCACTGACTCAATGGACGTGAGTCTGAGTGAACTCCTGAAGTTGGTGATGGACAGGGAGGCCTGGCGTGCTGCAGTTCATGGGGTCGCAGAGAGTCGAACGACTGAGCGACTGAACTGAAGATACCATACAGGGACTGAACCCCATGCCTCTATCATTCAATTTTGGAAATTCCTCTAGGAGACTGTCGTTTTTCCCCTCTACCTCAAGAATGACTCTGAATCAAGCTGACTGTCTTGTCCACTTTAGCAGTGCTAACCAGCTATGGACCACATGTAAGGAAATACAACTTTTGAGAGGTCACAAATCAACTACGGCATTAAGAATATGGAGAAAATAAAATTGCAATCTAAAGATTGAAATTTTATTCATTCATTCATCACAAAGAAAAAAATGAAACATTTTTCAAAGTGTCCAAACACGAGGCCTCTGAAAACATGCAAACTAATTCCCTAAGAACAGCTCAGTTTTTAAACTTTGCAATGTAATAAACTATGGAGTTTGTGCAAGGCTTTGCTAAACACTTTTCAATACACTGACTCATATTAACCCCTTGTGACAACCACTTGAAAAATGGTACAGGTAAGATGTTTTCTCCTTATACTAAAATGAAGAAACAGACTAAGAGAGTTTTAGAAATATATCAAGGACACACAGCTAAGAAGTAAATTAAGTCCCTGACAGATTATTCTGATTTCAAACTGATACTCAGATGTGGCCCTCACTAGGGGATATAAGATTTGGGAGGCCCATGAGATCTCTAATCTTTGCCTATCATTTCAATATCTTTTAAATAATGTCTCATTTGTATTAAGCACCTTGATGTCCAAAATATGGAACTATGCATCCTGAGTTAAATCATGTTTCCAGTATTTGTCACGCTCACAAGAACACTATAATCCTATTTATAACATGGTTGTTATGTTGGTTTTTTGACAATAACTATGATCCCAATAGTCAGGAAAGGGTATAGAAAGATTTTTCAGCTATCTGAATGGTCTAATTAACTGATGCCTCACCTTTAGTTGAATTTACAATTTTCAGAGCTGGAGGCCACGCAATTCACACAACACTAAAATAATATAGAACAATTTAAAGCTGACTTGCTAGTGTCTTTCAGAATTACATTAATACTCTAGGGTCAGGATTATGAACTGCAATTATCCCTGAGCAGTACAATAACTATGAAAGATAGAGCAGCTTCAAATATATTTATAACGAATCTGGAAGTTACTGTTTTTAAAATTCTAATAAAAGATTATTTTGTCATCTGTCTTTTCTTGAAAGCAGTAGGCAAAAAAAAAAAAAAAAAAAGGAAAGAAAAAGGTACTGGGTTATTGGATATTTATGGATGAAATCCAAATAAATGAATGCTTATTTTAACATGAGTTGGAATTTTCACTATTTCATATATTAATAAAATAAGAAAGTTGTTGAAATTCCTTCTACCAAATAAATTCTAAAATGCAAATGATTTAAATTAAATCCACTTATCGGAAAACTATTTGACCATATGCCACCAAGAGAATCTTTCTTTGGTAGCAAAGCAATGATTTTACTTCTTCAGGTTAATCGTGCAGCTAGATGAGGAAAAGTGAATGCTGATTTGATTATATTATTTACCTGAATGAACACATTTGAAAAAAAAATCACCCAATGAACAGGTAAATGGATATTGGGGGTAGTTTTTTTCAACTTATTAGTGATTTTTTCATACCATTCCCTACTTATACTCCTTTATTATACTGAAAATAAGCAACAATTCCTATAAGCAGTTATTTCAATCAAACAGAAAATGTCATTTAAAGTTTTTGTCTATCAGTTTTTACTATGACAGGCAAGTATTTTTAAAACAATTATTTGCTTGTTTTTGAGCTACAGGTAATCTGGTATTTGAATTCCACTTAAGAACTAAATCTAAGCATCTTCTGGTGGTATGGAAGAAAGAAAACTGAACTAGGCAATCTTAAAAGGAATGGGATCCAGTTAAACATAAATAGATTTGAGAGAAAGTTCTACTTTACAGTACCCAAAATCGGGGTATCTAACCACTAGCCACAAGTAGCAGTTTAAAATAATTAAAAATAAATACAATTTAATATGTAATTCTTTACCAAACAGGCCACATTTTAAATGGTACAACTGTTACACGTGCCTGGTGACTGCCATACTGGACAGCAGAGATATAAAACCATTTCCATCACCAAAGAAAATTCTGTGTGATCTTGTGCAAGTTACTAAATTTCTATGAACCTCAATGCCTTGTCTATAAAATGTCCTTAATATCACCTAAATTGAAAGACTATTAGAATTTTAATGAGATACTGTTAAAAAAAAAAAAAACAACCCACCACTATATACAGTATTTAGTACACATTAGATATCCAAAAGAGTAAATATTAATCTAGTATTGCATTTTAATCTAAGATCACAAACACAGAACAAGTCATTCCCCCTCACTGGGCCTCGTTTTCCTAAAACTAAAAAGTTGGGAGGGTCTTCAGGTTTTCAGTTCTAAGGACACTATCAAATGTTGCCACTTTAAATGAAATGTTAGGCAAAACTCCTACTGAGTAAACTACTACCTAGGCTCCTAGAGCCAGCTTCCTAACTAATCCCAACCATTCCTCCAGAAACCCCAGAAGACCGGCTCTCCAATATAGCCCATGGTCTGACGTGAGCTATTTATAAAGTCTGTCTTAAAAGGTTACTGGAATATCTTTCTGAAATTGTACATACTGTAATTAGAAGCTACAACCTCCTATTCCATGATGATATCTTACAGTTTTAAGATCTCTTTTAAAATGAACACTATCTTTATGTAGAATTCTTTCCTCTTAGGAGCATATAAACCAAAACACTTTAAAAGCGCATACGAGTTTAAGTACCATTTTTTAGTGACTTTTTCTTCCTACCAAGTATGCCTCATTCTTGGCCAGCTTGTGCGTGACCCTCTCGTGTCTAAACAAAGTGAGAATTTCCATATGGTGGAAGGAGGCGAGTGACCTTACAGGTGAGGTCCCTTTGCAGGACCAGAAAGCAAGCCCAAAGACTTTACCGTCATTAACAGCTGCTCCCCGGGAGCCAGGAAATTTACAAAACGCCGGTTCCACAGAGGCCGCTTCCAACCAGGGGAAACCACTGGCCCCCATACAAGGCACAAAACCAGGGCTACAGGCTGCTCTTGGCGTGGCTGCATGGGCTCTTCCCCCGGGCGTAGTCCCGGCCCCGTGTCACAGCTCTAACTTGAGAGTAAAGAGCAGCTCAGGCAGTAGAAATCAGAACAGAGCATTTTTGCCAGAGGCCAGAAGCCTCAAAAAAAAAAAAAAAAAAAGTGTTATTCCAGAGCAGATTCCTTTTCTTCCGGGTCTGTCTGCTCCCTCTGACTCTTTGCCCACAATCACCGTGCCTCCCCTTTCCCAACGCCCCACCTCTCTCCACATTAAAAAAAAAGAAGAAAAGAAAAAAAAAAAAAAAAGGTGGCGTATTCCCTCTTCCTTAGCTTTCCCTACGAGAGCCTGGAAACTGGAGGAAATTCAAATCAAATTAACTGCACATCAAAAAATAAACAGACAAGCAATCAAGGGGGGTGCCCACCCAACAAAAGACCTCGCCCGTTCCAAAATATGATTAAGCCTGGGTGGAAGAGGGGGAGGGAGACTAGAAACCAACAAGGATGGAGAGATCAACGTATGAATCTGCAGCCCCGGCGTCGGCCCACTGCGGCCAAATTCCAAATCTTGTTTCAAGAACGTGCTGGACTGATGAGAAAAAAATTAAAAGTTTTAACTTTTAAGGCAGTCCGCAAACGGTACTGTCCAGATAAAATGCCATCGCTTCCCTTAGTCAAAGATAGAAGGGTGGGAGTTGAGATTCGAAAAGCTCCAACTCCAACCGCGTACTCCTGGAAGCCTCCCCGCCAACGGCGCCGCCGGGCGGCCCTGCCCCGTCTCCGGGGACATCAGGCCCGGGTGCTCGGGCTCCTATGGGGCGCGGGGACCGGACCTTTGGGAAAGTTCGCGGGCACAGCCCGAGGCCCCACTTTCCACCCGGAGTGACAAGCCCTTCCCACGCCGGCCGGCCCCCGCCCAGCCGCGGGCACCAGACGGTCCGCGCGGCCCCTCCCGGCCGCCTCGGGGCGCGGATTCCGCCGGCCCGCCCCACCCCGGCCCGGGAGCCCCTCGGGGTGACCGACTGACCGGAGCTACGCTGGCCCACACACCGGGTCGCCCGCTCCTTCCCGCCGAGCCCCACTCCCCCGCCCGAGCTTCCAGCCGCCAGGCTCGCGGAGTCCGGCCGCTGCCGCCGGTTACCGCCCCCAGCCCGGGGGGAGCCCGGGGGGCAGGACGGGGAGGGAGGACGTGGCGCGCACTGAGGTGGCCAGCGCCGAGGCGGGGAGTGTCCCTGAGAGGCCTGGCCTGGGCGGGGGGGCCGGCTCGGGCTTGGGACCCTCCCCGCGAGCATCCCCGGGTCGGAGGTCCCGGCCCGCCCCCGCCTGGCGCGGAGAGGCGGCCCGACTTCAGCCCCACTTCGCACACCCGCCCTCCTCCCTCCACCATATGGAAATCTACGGCCTCAGAAAGTGACACGTCGAAGATTCCTCGGCCTCTCCGCCCGCCCTCCCCCTCCTGGGCAGCGTTCCTGCCGCGGAGATTCCGGGAGGGGGAGCGGATTCCTCGGACAAAATCTGCTGGGAAGGCTGAGGAGGACGAGGGGGGAGGGAGAGCCCGGGAACCACTGCCCAGATTTTTTTTTTTCCATCAAGAAAGAATCTACCCGTCTTTTTCCCTCCTCCAAACCTTGGCCAGCTGTGTGGATGAGCGGGGGCCCGGAGCCCAGTAAGACGCGGCCCCAAAGCGGAGGCCGGCACCCCCCACACCGGGCCCCCTGTTCCCGGGGTGCCCAGATCAGCGCAGGGCGCCCCAGCACTCTGGCGGCAAGTTTTCCTCGGGAAGCCCGGCGCTCCCGAAGCGCTCCGGGACGGGCACGCACTTTGGCGGACTCTGCGTCCGGACGGGGCTTTCCAGCGCGCCGAGAGTGGCGGCAGAGACTTGGGATCCCGGTCCCCTCCAGACTCCCGCTCCTGCATCCCTTACCTTCCCTGGGGCTGAAACGCGGGGCTCCGGGCGCGCCACACACCGGGTCTCCCACGCCTCCCCAGCCGACAGCCCCGAGAATCCCTGCCGCCCCTTCGCTGCTCCCGCCGCCGCCGCCGTCTCCACCGCCGATCTCCTCCTCCTCCGGCCGCCCCCGCCGCTCAGTAACTACCAGGAGGGTTAGATGGGGGATTCCGCCATGTCAATGATGTCGGGACCACATGGGGATTTGGGGCCCGCCCACTGCCGTAATCTGCGGAGTATAACCGCCTCCACAAGCTCCGATTCGCAGGAACTGTGGGATCCTCCGTTCCCGCCTAGTTCTGCATAACTATCCAGAAAGTCCTTTCAGTTCAGCCAGACTTTAAAGTAGTCTGAGGCTTAAGGGAACTAGCAACTCCTGAAAGGCGAGTTCATGTTCTGCCAAGATCGCCAACACCGGTATAAATGCGGGGTTTGCTATGTAATTATCAGAGTTAAGAGTATGACATTTTTTTATTTGCACATATATGGACTGTGAAGAAATCTGAGCGCCGAAGAATTGATGCTTTTGAACTGTGGTGTTGGAGAAGACTCTTGAGAGTCCTTTGGACTGCAAGGAGATCCAGCCAATCCATTCTAAAGAAGATCACTCCTGGGTGTTCTTTGGAAGGAATGATGCTAAAGCTGAAATTCCAATACTTTGGCCACCTCATGCGAAGAGTTGACTCATTGGAAAAGACTCTGAGGCTGGGAGGGATTGGGGGCAGGAGGAGAAGGGTACAATAGAGGATGAGATGGCTGGATAGCATCACCGACTCGATGGACGTGAGTTTGAGTGAACTCCGGGGAGGCCTGGCGTCCTGCGATTCATGGGGTCGCAAAGAGTCGGACACGACTGAGCGACTGAACTGAACGTTTTAAAATCCCCACAACCTTGTGAGTTCTGTCACCTCCTTTCTCTATTTCCCTCAGCACTTTGTTCATACCATTCACGTAGCTTTAAGAGATTATATTATATTAATACCAAAGTTACAATATCTGTTTCCCCCTTTCGGTGCCCAATATGTGCTCCTAAGAGCAGAGACTGTTCCTTACTCCTGTCTGTATTTCTGTATCAAACAGAGTATAATGCAAAAGGCACAGTAGGCCTCATTAGGTAACTGCTATGTTTATACTAATTAAGCCAAATGTAATGTATCCTGTTGTATAGACTCAAAATGGTAAACTGACTGCATCCTGTGTCATCCCTCAAATTATCCAGGCAGACAAGTAAGTAGAAGTTATCCCAAAGAGGCCACTAGCCCTTTTAGCTTTCCAGGTATTCTAAATAATTACATTTAGCCTCAGTTATTAGGCTACATTGTTATATAGGCTGACTTATTGGAAAAGACCCTGATGCTGGGAAAGATTGAGGGCAGGAGGAGGAGACAACAGAGGATGAGATGGTTGGATGGCATCACCGACTCAATGGACATGGGTTTGGGTGGACTCTGAGAGTTGGTGATGGACAAGGAGGCCTGGCATGCTGCGGTTCATGGGGTGGAAAAGAGTCAGACTCAACTGAGCGACTGATCTGAACTGATTAGGCTACAAAGCAGGACTAGGTAGCAACCAGATGCAACATACTACTTTCATTGATCTAAAAAATACGTAAAAACCAATTTTTAGATAAAGTTATTGTACACAGTACTGTATTAAAGCCTGAAGAACGTAAAAGAATACTGAGAAATAGCTCCTTTTCTCATGAAATTTGCGGTTCTCTTTTGCAGATGAGAGGAGGAATGATGAATCCTTGCATTGGGGCCCTCGGCCCTGACTGACTTCTTTTCCCAAATGCTCCCAAAGGGTCTCTTGAAGCCATCTTTCTAGAACAAGGTTCCAATCCTAAGTCGTAGTCCTGTATTGGATGGGAAAAAAGAAAAAGCAGAGATTCCCCAGCTCTTGCCTCAGCTTCTCTGGCTTGCCCCTGAGCCATGGCCTCCAGCCCAGCCGAACTCGCCTGACATCCAAGCACCTCTGTCCCTCTGCACAGGCTTTCACTCTGTCTGGAGCATACTTCTTCCTTTCCCCTATCTGAAGAGCATTTCCCCATCTTTGATCACTCCCTCCCTCCCTTCCCGTAGTCTCACAGCTGTTTTCCCCACAATCTCATAATCCTTTTCAGTTCTTCTCACCTTGCTCCGAAATTATTGTATATCTCTTCCACTTGACTGGTCTTGTTCACTTTTGTATCCCCACCATTAACCTAGCATGGAGCTTGGAATACAATACCCCTCTTATAAATGTTTGTTGAATAAATTAATTTTAAAGGATATGGAAGAATCTGAATGACTAGATAAATGGCCAAACTTCAGAGGCTGGAAGTTTGAATCTAACTGTAGAAAGACAGGCTTAGCCAAGGAGGTAAAAGCAAGCAAGAGAAATTCAGAAAACAGAATCATTTCTCCTATTTTCTACCACTAGATTGAATGTGTTCTAATTAAGAAGAAGAATCAATGACACAAAATGCCTTAAAATTTTAAATGCATTGTCATATATATAATCTCAGTGTTTCATTTGTCTTCTTATCCTAATCCCTAACATTAGTTTTGGCACAGAATAGAAACCCAGTCAGTGTTTGCAAAATGAGAGGAAGTACGGTGTAGGGGGAAAAGCATGGAAATTATAATTAGACAAAAGTCAGTGACGTTAGTCAAGCTTTTAAAGTTCTCTATGCCTGGGTCAGTTATTTATTAACTAGTGATATTGCCTTCCTGCTAAGGGTGTAAGGAATAAAAACCTCTAGCACCTGATACTCAATATATAAATATTGCTTCCTCCTCTTGAATGAATGAATGAAGATGCCTTTACTACCAGGAAATTTTTGAGAGGGCTCCCAACTACATGTTGAAGGATTTAAATTTAGTACAATGAGAAATCACTGTAGGATTATAAAGGCATGAAGTGACTGAAGGAGGTTTCAAAGTTGATTATTCTGGCAGTAGGATGTAGAATAAGGTTTATATCATAGAAGTATGCCCTGAACCTATGAGATATAAAGTCTTAGCCCAGAGAGGTAGTTCTGCAAATGGGAAGGAAGACCTCAGCTTAAGGCAATGAGTACTACTGTCTGGTGTTGACAGCCCAAGTCATCTGCCACCCTAGGTCCTAAGTTATAGAACTATACTCATAACTTCGCTCCAAAAGCAACTTAGGACTTGCTCTAGTACAAAAATTAATATCCAAATGAGATGCCTAGAAGTTAAGGCCTATATATAACAAAATATACAGACTTAAAAACCCTTCCATCACCCATTGTAATGTGGGTTGAGTTGTATTTTAAAATTTAAAGAAAAAATTCAAAGTCAAACTTCCTGATCTTAGATAACTTACTTTATAACAAAAGAAATGCAACTTTAATATATTTGAAACTAGCATTGAAAAGGTCTCAAGCTGTTAAACCTGTAATACTTCTCAGCCTAAGATTTCTAAATTCACTACCTGATCATGTTAGCTAGTAATACCTAATATCTAGAAGACCCACCCTGGTTCTCAGTCTTCACATCCTACCTCTGCCTGCAGCTAGGGTTGCTAGATTCTCATAGGCAAGCTCAGTCTTGTCTCTTATCTTGAAACACAATCTTGACCTTAGAGGGTACTAACTCTTTGCATCTACCTTTTGCGCTAATATTCTGAGCCAGATCTGATGCCAGCTGCAATACGAATATTGATGAAGAGCCAATTAATCCAGTTTTAAAGACTTAGGAATTCAATGGAGTATGAACTAGACTAAAGGATACCTGGCTCAGTCAATAATAAAATCTAAGAGCAAAGTTGCAACTTTACATTTCTCCAGAACAGTTTTACCAGTCAGCCTGTAGTCTCACCTTTCTTACTACTGTTCATTGCAAGACAAGGGAAAATTGTAGCCCTGTGTGTGAGTGTGTGTGTGTATATTTGAAGTAATTTCAAACAAGAAGATCTCATCCACAGTTATCAGAACTATTCAGGTAAAAGTTGAATAGCTGTCAGGGCTCATAAAATCACAGAGTTGATGGTGAACTAAAGGTTTTTGGCCTGCTCACTCCCAAAGCAGAATCTTTGCTCCATATCAATGACAGCTTAGCACCCAACCTCAGACTGGGCACCACCAGGAAAAGGAAAAAATGCTTCTTGCCAGGAAAGCCTTTTATCAACAACTCTAGACCTAAACTAAGTCTTCAAAAACCTGCCTCCTTAAAATTTGCCCACACTGATCCTTTTTCTGCCCTCTGGAGGCAGGTAAAGTAACAACAGTCACCTTCCACATGACTTCCCTGTCAATAAATTGACTATACCTGTCACACCTGTTCTCTTTTCCTGGATAAACTTGCTGAACTCCATCTCATCCACATAGCTTCCAGATCTCTCTTCATCCTTTTCTTCCACCACCTCTAGTTACCTACTTGTTCAACAGCTCTGAAACCTGGATATTCAGATCCTATCTGTAGTATTTCAAGTATGATCAGCACACAGTCACAAAGTGGTACCCCTTCTGGCTTTAATTTAGACAAAATGCTTGTATCATTACAGTTTAATATTGTGTTCATTTTCTTAGCAGACTTTTTGTTCTGTTAACTCGTTCTTTCTTCTTCCATAAAAAGTTGTCAACCTGGGCATTTATCAGGAATACAACTGACTTTAATTGATTTGAATTAATGTTAAACTGTTGGATATTTAAGTTTATTAAATTTCATTTTTAAGTTTCATTATTATGTTCCAGCCTATCTAGTACTTGCTGGACATTGAGTCTATCATCAAAATACCTTTCCCAGCTTTCCCACATTAAATAAGTATGACAAGCATGATTTTTATGTTTCCATTCAAGTCACTAAAAAAAGCACAAAGCAAGGCCAAGAACTACTAGTAATTTTTCTCAGACTGAAAAAAAAATAAGCTATAAATCTGTCCATCACACTGACTTACTCTGAACTCTACACGACAGGGGAGCCAATTGGGTCTGACTTCCTTCATAGTCATTGTTATCACTCTTGCTCACACTCACACCTGATTTATTCCTATGATCATTGTTTCTTCCTAAGATGTCAAGACTTCAGTATGGCACACGGGTCTCTTCACACCAGGTGTGCTGAATATTATCTTCCTCAAATTCAAAATTTGGCCTGGATAGAAATACATGTAGATGTATTTGTCCTTCACGGAGAAATGAAGCAAAGAAATATCTTTAGCTCAGGCTGCGTGCCTCAGATACCAACCACTGTGGTCAAGGAAAGATCCTGAGATTGGACCAGAAGCAATGAGGTGGAAAGAGTAAACGTATTGCAGAGCCTGCTGGGCCCACTCTGTCTGTGAAGAGCTGGATATCATATTTGAAATTGTTTCTTGTCTTTTGTGTATTTACTGTAATATTTCTTTTATTAATAGTTATAAGAAGCATATTTATTGGTATTTCACATATAAGCTGTGTGCCTCAGAACTCAGTGTAACTCAGGGGGTAAATCACATATGGTATTCATTGATACCCTTTGTCTGACTCTGATAGCCACGATTACTGCAGGACGTCTCACTACCCTCATACTCTTCCTGGTTCTTTCTGGAAGTTTCCTGTGAGTTGACGAGCACAGTTTTTTCAGCTTTCTTCAATAACTTATTAACCCTCCCAGAGCAGCTAATATGGCATATCCCACGGTATTAAGCTTTCTGTTGTGGGTGAAACCCGAAGAGCCCACCCAGCTTACCCCATGAGGCCAGCACCGCCCTGGGACAGGGCTTCCCTGGTGGCTCAGATGGTAAAAGAATCTCCCTGTAATGCAGGAGACCCAGTTCGACCCCTGGGTTGGGAAGATCCCCTGGAGTAGGAAATCGCAACCGTCTCCAGTATTCTTGACTAGAGAACTCCATAGACAGAACAGCCTGATGGGCTGTGTCCATGGGGTCACAGAGTCAGAACATGACTGAGCAGCTAACACTTCACTTCACCCTGGGATAGACTCAATTCTCTTTCTCTCTCTGGACAATGTATATAATTAACACACAACATTGTCTAAGTTTAAGGTGTACAGCATAATTATTGGATTTATAAACATCATGTAGTGATTATCAACACAAGTTTAGTGACCATCTGTTATCTCATATATAGAAGTACAGAAATAAAAAATGAAATTTTTCGTGTGTTGAGAGTTCTTAGGATTTAGTCTCAACAACTTTCATATACAACATTTCATATACATATACATTTCATATATTTATCATGTTGTACATTACATCTCTAGTATTTATTTATCTCACAACTACAAATTTGTACGTTTTGACTGCCTTCATCCAATTCTCCTTCCTGCCTCTGGTAACCATGAGTCTGATCTCGTTTTCTATGAGTTAGCTTGTTTGTTTTTAAAATATAATTGACCTAAAATATAGATGACCTATAGTTCTCATCAAACAACATAGTAATTCAACATTTCTATACATTTCAAAGTGATCACTAAGATAAGTCTAGTTATAATATGTCACTAAAAAAGATATTACATAGTTATTGACTATATTCCCCCCACTGTACATTTCATACCTGCGGTTCATTCATTTTGCGACTGGAAGTTTATAGATCTTAACCTCGCTCACCTATTTCTTTGCTCCCCTTGCACCTCTTTCCTCTGACAAACACTTATTTGTCCTCTGTATCTATAACTGTTTATATTTTGTTATGTTTGTTTATTTGGGGATATTTTTTAGATTTCACATATAAATGAAATCACACAGCATATATCTTTCACTGTCTGATTTATTTCACTTAGCATAATACCCCCAAGTTCCATCCTTGTCAAAAATGGCAGAATTTCATTCCTTCTCATGACAGTGATATTCCATTATATATATTAAAATATTGTTGTGAACAATGCTACAAAGAATATGTGAGTACAAATATCTCTTCAAGATTCTAATTTCATTTTTTTTTCAGGATACATACCCCAAAGTGGGATTGCTGGATCATATGGTAGTTCTATTTTTAATATTTTGAGGAACCGCCATACCGTGTTCCATAGTGGCAGTGCCAATTTACATTCCCACCAATGGTGTTGAAAATTCCCTTTTCTCCACATACTCACCAACACTTGTTTTCTGTTGCTTTCTGATAATAGCCATTCTAACAGATGCGAGAGGGTAATAGCTCATTATGGTTTTGATTGGCATTAATTCTTTTCTTAATATTTGGTAGAAGTCATCAGGGAAACCATATAACCCTGGGTTTTTTGTGGTGGTTGTTCTTGGGAGATTTTGATGATTGATTCAATTTCTTTACTCTTTATTGGTCTGTTCAGATTTTCTAATTCTTCATGATTCAGTCTTAGTAAGTATATGTTTCTAGGAATTTATTCATTTCTTCTATGTTATCCAATTTGTTAGTATATAAATGTTCGTAGTAGTTATTCCTGCACTATCAGTGGTAATGTCTCCTCCTTCATTTCTGATTTTATTCATTTGAGTCTTCTCTCTTATCTTTTATTTGTCAGTTTAGCTAAGGATTTGTTGATTTTATTTTTTCAAATAACCAATTCAGTTTTATTGATCTTTTCTATTGCTTTTCTTGTCTCTAATTCACTTATTGAATTAACCAAAAAATTTCCTTTGTTTTTTAAGTAAAAATACAAGACACTTGTTTACTTTTTACCAAGAACTTTATGGAACAACATATTCACCATTTTGTTCCATCACCTTCTGCCATTTTTCAGACAACTTCATAATTCCATCTTCCCAGAACTTTTTATCTTTTTTGAGCAAAGAACTGTTCCAGGTGCCTTCTATACAGTTTTCCAGGGAATTGAATTTTTTTCCATTAAGAGAATTTTGTAAAGACCTAAATAAACGAACATCCAAAGCTGCAATGTCTGGTGAACCAGAACTTCCCAGTCAGGCTGTAGCACTTTTTGCTCGATCATCAAAGAAACATGCAGTCTTGTGTTATTCTGATGGAAGATTATGCATTTCTGTTAACTAATTCCAGAAACCTTCGTTTGATTTAATTGGGAGCAGTACATGAAATTAATTATCTGGTTTTCTGGAAGGAATAGAGGCCTCCCTTCCAATTCCATCACATACACAGCATCACCTTCTTTGGATGAAGACTGGTCTTTGGTGTGGTTGGTGGTGGTTCATTTTGCTTGCTTCACAATCTCTTCCATTTCACATTATTGTTAGGTATCCACTTTTCATCACCTGTCACAATTTGTTTTAAATACAGAATGTTTTTTGTTATGTTTCAGTAGAGAATTGCAAGCGGAAATACGATCAAGAAGTTTTTTCTGCTTAACTTATGTAGAACCCAAATATCAAAGTGAGTAATATGCCAATCTGGTGCAGATGACTTTCAACACTTGATTTGGATATTTTGAGTATCTCAGCTGTCTCCCATGTGGTATAACATCAATTGTTCTCAATTAATCTATCAATGTGATCCCTATCAACTTCAACGGATCTACCCAACTGTGAAACATCATCAAACAAGAAATCTCAGCATGAAACTTCACAAACCACTTTTGACATGTTCGATCAGTCACAGCAACTTCTCCATACACTGCACAAATCTTTTTTTGTGTTTCAGTTGGATTTTTACCTTTCTTGGAATAATAAACTATAACATGCTGAAAATGTTGCAATTTTTTCTTCCATCTTCAATACTAAAATGGCTACACAGTTATTTAACTTACATGCAGAGTACATCAAACGAAATGCCAGGCTGGATAAATCACAAGCTGGAATCAAGACTGCCGGGAGAAATATCAACAACTTCAGATATGCAGACAATATCACTCTAATGGCAGAATGTGAAGAGAAACTAAAATGCCTCTTGATGAAGGTGAAAGAGGAGAGTGGAAAAGCTGGCTTAAAACTCAAGATTCAAAAAACTAAGGTCATGGCACCCGGTTCCATCACTTCATGGCAAATAGATGGGGAAACAATGGAAACAATGAGAGACTTTATTTTCTTGGGCTCCAAAACCACTGTAGATGGTGACTGCAGCCATGAAATTAAAAGAATTCCTTGGAGGAAAAGCTATGACAAACTTAAACAGTGTATTAGAAAGCAGAGACTTCACTTTGCCAAAAAAGTATATATACTCCAAGCTATGGTTTTTCCAGTAGTCGTGTATGGATGTGAGATCTGGACCATAAAGAAGGCTGAGCACTGAAGAATTGATGTTGCTGAACTGTGGTGTTGGAGAAGACTCTTGAGAGTCACTTGGCAGGCAAGGAGATCCCACCAGTCAATCCTAAAGGAAATCAGTCCTGAATATTCATTGGAAGGACTGATGCTGAAGCTGAAGCTCCAATACTTTGGCCACCTGATGCAAAGAGCTGACTCACTGGAAAAAGACACTGATGCTGGGAAAGACTGAAGGCAGGAGGAGAAGGGAATGACAAAGGACAAGATGATTGGATGACATCACTGACTTAATGGACTTGAGTTTGACCAAGCCCCATGAGATGGTGAAGGACAGGGAAGCCTGGTGTGTTGCAGTCCATGGGATCGCAAAGAGTCAGACATGACTGAATGACTGAACAAAAAACCTGACATATCTATAGAATAAGATGACATCTTAAGTCACTTTAGCTCTAACTTTCTGTGATTCTATGAATGAATTAATTAATATTTTTGGTAAACAAAACATATTTCTACTTTGTCCATAAATTTATCACTATATTTGTATCTAGACTGCTAGTTTAGTAATCATATCAATAAGATTAACCTGATCTACCTTATTTGAATGAGCTTATGTGGCTCCTAGTGATTCATTCTCAATTCCTCTCACTGCCCAACTGCAAATTATTCAATAGACTAGAGCTGTAGTGGGAATTGTTACATTAGACTGGGAGATATCTCTAAATTTCATCATATTATAAAAAGGAGGAAGGTTTTTCAAAAGAAATGTTATCATATACATTTTATCAGAAGTATATATGGCATATACAAGGTCAGCTCTATGAGGAGATAGCCATGTATTCGATTGTTACAAATTAAGGGAAGTTAATTTGATGTTATTTGTAACATATGAATCAGACCACCTTGAGTTATTAGTCATAAGATCATAAATGAAAGTCTAAATGAGAGATAGGTCAAAATAACATTATTGTTGGAACATTACAGTCAATATGATTTTTTAAAGTATGAATGAATTATATTGATATCTATAATGCAAAAGAGGCTGATCTTTAACGAACACATTGATGTTCTGTCTATAACAGAGATTTTCAAGATGGTAGAAATCAAGAGCATAGAGGGTATTTCAACAGTGTAAAGTGTCTTTGTATGCACCTCAAATTATTCCATCTACTTAGCTTTTGACTGCTCCCTATATGGCAGTAATTGCAATGAGCACTTTCCACTCTTTTTTTTCTTAGTATTAAAATTCACAAAGAGGTAAATGGTGTGTGTGGTGGCCATGAAGAATAACCCTCTCCGATCTCCTGCTCTAGGGAGCATAGTTGACTGATAATTCTAGCTGCCTTGACCCTGGATCTGCCACCGCATTCTGTGAGGCCACATTTTCTCCAGGCTGCTCACAGTGAGTGACTGAACACGTGGTATGAAGGCATGAAATCAGAGGTATGAAGATTCCTTCAGGGAATGGGGTTTTATAATGAGTGGCTTTGTGGCTTCCCTGGTGGCTCAGATGGTAAAGCATCTGCCTGCAGTGTGGGAGACCCGGGTTAGATCCCTGGGTTGGGACGATCCCCTGGAGAAGGAAATGGCAACCCACTCCAGTACCCTTGCCTGGAAAATCCCATGGACAGAGGATCCTGGTAGGCTACAGTACATGGGGTTGCAGAGTCGGACACGACTGAGTAACTTCACTTTCTTTTGGGCTTCCCAGGTGGCACTACTGGTAAAGAACTCACCTGCCAATGCAAGAGACGTAAGAGATGCAGGTTTGATCCCTGGGTTGGGAAGATCCCCTGAAGGAGGCTATGGCAACCCCCTCCAGTATTCTTTCCTGGAGAATCCCCATGGACAGAGGAGCCTGGTGAACTACAGTCCATAGGGTTGCACAGAGTCAAACACAACTGAAGCAACTCAGCATGTCTGCAATGGTTCAAAGACTCCTCTTTGGGCTGGCCAAAACTTTGTTAGAATTGAGATATAGTCTTGAATCTCTTCTTACCCAGTCCTGCTGAATCTTTTCTCCTCTCCTTTCACAGTTATCAGACCTGCATTGCAGTCTGAGGCTTTCCTTACCTACACCTACTTTTTCTCCCTTTATTTTTCACAGGAGTTTCCCCCAGTAAATCTCAAGCATGTCTAATACTGTGTTCACCTCTGCCTCTTAGGGATGTTATTTAACATAATATGGAAAATTAAGAACTTCATTAGCTACTATCACTGAAATTTTTGGAAATAAATTAACTGCCCTCCTAGATATTTTGGTTTTACTGTAAGAAAAAAAGAATTAAGCTCATTGAATACATTATTTTGAAGAGGATAGCAACTGTATTTCGTTTCTTACTAATGCCAGTGTTGGATATTTTCCTCCAAATCTACTCTCTCCCCTCCTCTGTGCTTCCAAAGGACAGCCTCATTCACTGGGCTCACATCAACAGGCTTTCTTGCTCTCTAGCTTCTGGCTGGGTTTCACCATAAGAAATGCACGTGAATATGGGAGAATGGGAAGATTGTGTGGTTGTGTTTTTATTTTCCAGGCTCCCTCCATGTCAAGCCACAGGCTAGCATTAGTATGCTCTTCTACCAAAGGCAACAGCTCCTATCAAGATGCTGAAGGTGGTGACAGAGTCTCAAATACTTCATCACACCCTGTTGCTTCCTAACTTGCCCACACATTGTGGTTAGTCCCTTTGTTAAACTCTCTTCTGTTTCCTGCTTGTTTTCTGCTAGAACTCAAGGTGATATTTAAAAACTCCCTGGTCCTTTTGGGGGTATAAGCAGGTAATAACTATTTTTACAAGTCCTTTTCTCTATTTATTTACTAGATTACATTTTCTGTTTGGTATGCTATCTCATCTTTGCTTGCTGGGTTTATATCTATTCTTAGGAAGTAGAATGCCAATGGTGATACCGTGTTGAAAACATAGTTTATTTTTACTGTTGTTGAGATGTAGATGTAAAATGATGTGGATTATAATCGTAACATTATACATTTTAGTCACATTCAACCTTTTTCCACATAAAATCTATATAGATATTTTTATCATTTATGAACTTTTCTCTGTTATATTTAAACAGAAAGGTTTTTTTAAGTCTTTATGATATATGCTACATTATTTGCAAAAGTAATAAAAAGAAAAATAAGACTTTATAATTAAATCACTATCTAACATTCATTTAGGCCTATATACTTCCCCATGAAAATTGCTTTAGTTGCATTTAACAAGTTTTGTCATGGAGCAATTTCATAAGAATTTAGATCTAATTATTTTCTAATGTATATGATTATTTCTTAATTAATATACAAATTATTCAGAAATATATTTTGAAACTTCCAAATACAAGGACATTTTATCTTAAATGATCTTCAATTTTTTGTGAGGTAGTATTTGATATATTTCTTTTTATTAGTGCAAATTAAGAAAATATATATGTCTAAGTACATGGTTCCAAATATGTATTAGACCAAAGGCATTTGAAATGTTTTTGAAACGTCTATATCCTTATTTATGTTCTTCTGTTATATCTATCAGTTGTTGAAAGAGATACCTTAATATCTACATTTAATAACTAAAGAATAAATCAACTTTACTCTTTATTGTTGTACAATAAACTATTTTGTCCATCTACTATTTCTCAGTGTTTGTGGCAGATTTTCACCATTAGCTTTGTGCACTGACTTTCCGGAAGTGAAAACCTCTGCAACTAATATGTTTGTATTTTTCCTGTTTCACTAATGAGGAAACAGGGGCATGGAAAATTTAAAGCATTTGCCTCATGTCATACACGTAGCAAGTGGCATTTCCAGGAGTTAAACCTAGTGGCCTTTAGCCAAGTGCTCTATTGACATTATTTATCATCATCACAGTATTTATAAATGACTCTGCCTAGTATCTAATAATAATACAATTTAGTAGTACTAAAGTATCCAAGTCTGTGGTAGAGGAAATGAGAGTGAGTGCTGACTTTATTTTTTAGCTAGTTTCCCTCCTGGCAGCAAAATGCCTCCAGCAGTTCTAGACCACATAGCTCCACATTGCATCGCCCAGGAGAAGATGGAATCTTTTCCAGGAGGCTCAAAGAGAGAACAAGGAGGTGTCTCTTTCCAAAAATCCCTAGTAAATGCACCCTACTACCGACTTGGTTCTGATTAGGTAAGGTGTCAATTCTTAAGTCAGTCATGGTACTCTGGGCAAAGGGATAGTGTGATTGTTTAAATCAATTTGGACACATCTTTAGAACTCAGAGTGGAGTCAGTCTCACCAAAAACAGGGGAGCAGGCTTCTCAAAGGAAATATCATGAAATATTCCCAGAAACAGAGGAATAGATGTTTCGCGGCAATGGACATTAGGTAAGCAGAGAGGATGGGAGGGTGTTCCAGCAATAGATAAGCAGAGGGAAAGTGTGAAGTGAGCATGATAGATAGAATGTTAAGAAAGGACTGCAGTAAATGTATTATTGTTATAACACAGGAAAATTTTCCACGCAGAGAGCCAAGCTACCAGTCCTTTCTGATTTTTCTTCTCCTCTAAAGAGAACATATTTTGCTCTTAGAACAAAGAATGTGCTTCAGAGCCAGTCTCTGGGATCACAATCATTCTCTCATCCTTAATTTACTGCAATCAGACTTTCCTCTCAGCCCTCCATGGAAATGTTTTCTGATTCCCAATCAAGGCCTCCCAGGGATCGAGAGAGGTCAGAGTACCAGAGTTTTAAACAAGGGGGAGCAAGAGCAATAGATCACCCCCTAAAAACATTCTCTCCAAGTGGCATCCTTGGATGAAAGTTCTTGGTAGAAGCAGTGTGAAAGAGAAGCTAGTGGGTTTATTATGCTTATAGCAGTGCTCAGGTAATGAGCCAAATGGCAAATGGGGAAGTAGGAAGAGGTTTTTAATTTAACCATTTTAATACAATGGTTTCCTCACCCATCAGTGGTGCAGCTTTAGTCCTTAGATCAGGCTTGTCTTCAGATTTGTACCATCTGATGGTAGAACCTAGCTAACTGTGGGAGTGTTTCCTTTCTCTCTCTTTTAAAAATATTTATTTGGCTGCACTGGATCTTAGTTGTGGCATCTGGGATCTAGTTCACTGACCAGGGATTGAACCCAGGTCCTCTGCATTGGAAGCTTGGATTCTTAACCACTGAACCAGCAGGGAAGTCCTGTGGGAGCATTTTCATGTGAGGATCTCGGTATATTAAAAGTTCAGTTCAGTTCAGTTCAGTTGCTCAGTTGTGTCCAACTCTTTGTGACCCCATGAATCACAGCACGCCAGGCCTCCCTGTCCATCACCAACTCCCAGAGTTCACTCAGACTCACATCCATTGAGTCAGTGATGCCATCCAGCCATCTCATCCTCGGTCATCCCCTTCTCCTCCTGCCCCCAATCCCTCCCAGCATCAGAGTCTTTTCCAATGAGTCAACTCTTCACATGAGGTGGCCAAAATACTGGAGTTTCGGCTTTAGCATCATTCCTTCCGAAGAAATCCCAGGGCTGATCTCCTTCAGAATGGACTGGTTGGATCTCCTTGCAGTCCAAGGGACTCTCAAGAGTCTTCTCCAACACCACAGTTCAAAAGCATCAATTCTTCGGTGCTCAGCCCTCTTCACAGTCCAACTCTCACATCCATACATGACTACTGGAAAAACCATAGCCTTGACTAGATGGACCTTAGGGATAACAAAACAGTTCACAAAAATTGGGGGTTATTTTATCTAGTTACACTTAACAAATTAATGCTTTTCATACTCAGAAATATGCCCATGCCACATGGATATGTGTCACCAGACTATAAGGTGGGAATATGTCAGGATTATTCAAGGACTAGCAAGAAGATCACTATATTTACAGGGTAGCAAGCAAGGGGTAGGTTTCAAGGGCCAGTACTTCCCTAGTGGCTCAGATGGTAAAAACTGCCTACAATGCAGGAAACCCAGGCTTGATTCCTGGGTCAGGAAGATCCCCTGGAAAAGGGAATGGCAACCCACTCCAGTATTCTTGCCTGGAAAATTCCACGGACAGAGGAGCCTGGTGGGCTATAGTCCGTGGGGTCACAGAGTCCAACGCGACTGAGCAACTAACACTTTGACTTTTCAAGCAAGGGGTAGACGAGTAGAAGATAAGTTTGGGAGGAGGATATGGGAGCCCAGAGGGTGGAGGGTCCCGGAGGCACTGCTTGAGTGAAAGGCGGAGCTTTTGGTGGATTTGGAACAGAGCACAAGAGTAGCGTGAACTGACTTGGGTTTCAGTCAGTCTAGCTTCTGTCGAGGACACACTGTTGGAAGCAAGAATAGAGGCAAGGAGAATAGACAGGAGACTTGCTCTGGGTATGAGATGATGGACAAATGTGGGAGACGGGAAGATTCTGTTTGTATTTTGAAGGCAGAGCAAATAGGATTTGTTGACAGATTAGATATAGGGGGAGGGTGTAAAAGAAAGGGTGATGAGATGATTCCAAGGTGTTTGGCCCAAGTAACTGGAAGAATGGTGTTACCATCAGCCAAGACAGGGAACAGGATCCAGGAGACAACCAGAGTTCAGTCTAGGGCATGTTGAGTGTGAGATGCCTGTTATATTTCTGGATTTAACTGACTGTGATCTGAGGGAAGCCCCTTAACTTCTCTAGGCTTCATCTGCAAAATGAGACATTTGGGCCAGAAAAACTTCAAAGTCCCTCCAACATTTATTTGATTCTAAATGTCACTTAGCTAAGTTGATTTTGTGCTGTATTTTAGAGTAAATTTTAGTTTTGCAATTTGAAACAGGGAGTCAGAGTAAGCCTCGTTGGAAAAACCACTTTTAGACACAGGAAATATAGAAGCTAACCATGAAAGAGTGTTCCATGCTGAGAAAAGCACCTGTGCATGGGTCCTGAGGTAAAAGTGAGAGTGAACCCGTTCATAAAATGGTTCAATTTGAGAAATACGGGTTAAATACAAGGCACACACTGGACCAATAAAACCCACAGAGAGCAGAAAGTCTATAATGAGGGGAAAAAGAGACATTAAAAAGTCTTAAAGGATTCAAAAGCTAGTGGAACATCAAACAGCTTTTAGAAAAACAGCCATTTGATGACTCAAGCATAAATGAATCAGAAACATAAGAATTACTTTTCCCCTTAAATTGCTCTGAATAAAAATTTAGACATAAAAGTTCTGGCAAATATGGTTTAGATGGTTTTGTAACCCTTTCCTCCTCTTTGGAAAACTCAACATTTTAAAATTTCAAATTAAGTTTTTGTAAACAATCTTGAATTGAGCAATAATGAAACAATTTTATGTTTGAAGAAGTAATGTCAAGCACATCAAAGAACAGGATAACTACTAAAAAATAATACAAATCATGAAATAATGATGTTTCCAATTATATTACAATTCTTTTTAATACAGTTAGGAGCTTTAAAATTTAAAAGCAAGGACGATTTCACCATGAAATAGACAAAATCTTTTTGCTTTTGGTATTGTCCAGAATGTAGGCTAAGTACTTTTTTTTCTTTCCTGTTCCCCAATCAATATCTGTTGATATTTAACGCAAACCTGACAAAATTAGGAGAGATACTTTATTAATTTAGATGGAATGTGAAACCCTTCCTCGCCTTCCTGGGGCTGGAATAATTGAAATGTTAAGTGGGAAAGAACAGAGAAGAGAATGTGTCAGATGAGAAGTGCAGTCATGGCCTGTGTGGTATGCGCAGGTGGAATATAGTTATCATCCAGGAAGGGAGATTCCAAGTCTCAGACCCTGGCCCTATGGATAGTAATAACAGAAAAACCTTACAGGGCACTTACTATGTGGCAGGGTATGCCTTTTACACACATGGAATAGTATCTTTCATTTTGATAAGTATACAGCAACCAGTCACAGGATTTTTAATTTAAAAATGTATTCCACTGCCTTCTAGCTTCTAGTGTTGCAAAGGAAAATTTCGCTGCCAGCCTGTTTCCCTTCCCTTCCCCCACCCTGACCCCCCTTTACAGATAACTTCTTCATTCTGTCTGGAAGCTTATAAGATTTTCTTCTATATACTTAGGCAAATAGTAACAGAAAATACTTAAAGACTGCTTACTATGCACCAGTAAATATTCAAAGCATCTCACATATATTAATACATTTTATTATTGCAGTAACACTTTGAAAGCATTTCTGTGGCTATCCTTATTTTATAGGTGACAAAACAGAGACGTTGAACAAGCTATCCAAGTTAAATAACCTGCACAGAGTTGAGCCAAGAGAGCTGATAAATAGAAGAGAACACAGAAGATAAAACCACTGTAAATGCTGTTCTAAAGGCACTGTGCTTCATAGAGTGCAGGAAATCTGAAAGAGAAATCTTATCAAAGATGACTGAGATTGTTAGTACCCTGGTGTGTGCCACAGGGGAAAGTGATTGAAGGAAATTCTCTGAGCCTAGCACCTGGAGGCTGCCCTGGGTTAGATCACATCTCTTCTTTTAAAACATACTTAAGAGGGAACAAAATCTTGACCATGGCTTACGTGGCCTTGCGTGATTTGGGCCCCTGTACACTTTTTCACTATAAACACTTATATTTTTGTTTGCTTTGTTTTGGTTACCCAGCCCTTGGAATACTCTCCTTAGCTTGGGGAATTCATGACCATTCCAGATCTTGCCTCTCTGTTGAAGGCGTACAGCTTTTCCAGCTCCACTTTTTATCAAGGTCAGAAACTACATCAAATGCGAATGACTGAAGAACTGGCAATGTTTAACCTGTGGGAGAGGAGACTTTAGTGGGGGTGGGTGGGTGAGTGAAGGAAACCATTGATGGAGACCTCTCCAAATATTTGCAGAGCCGGCAAATGAAAGAAGGCTGTGACTCAAGAGCAGAAATCAGGAGTGGAGGAGGAGAAGTCAGGGGAGAAAAAGTGAGATAGTCAAGGGGTGGAAAAACAGCTCCAAACATATTCTCCAGAACGATTACTTCTGTAAAAATTTTTTTTATTAACTTTCTTGAGGATATAGTTTCCATATAATAAAAATGCATCTATCTTCAGTGTACATTTTTAAGAATTTTGACAAACGAATTCATCCATGTAACTAATAAAGATACCACACATTTCTATCACCCCACAAAGTTCATTTTTGCTGCATCCAAATCACCCACTCCTGCCCCCTCCCCTAGCTTACCACTGATCTGATATTGGTTACTAAATCTAGAATTTCATATAATGTAATCATACATTTAATGTCTGGCTTCTTTCACTGGGCACAGTGTTTCTGAGATTCATTACTGTTGTAGCATGTATTTGTTCATTTCTATTAATCTCTCTTTATAGTAGTAGTACTTGAGTCTGAGTGAACTCCAGGAGTCGGTGATGGACAGGGAGGCCTGGCGTGCTGCGATTCATGGGGTCGCAAATAGTCAGGACACGACTGAGCGACTGAACTGAACTGAACTGATAGTAGTAGTCTATTGAGGAGCTATACCAAATTCGTTCATCCATTCATTTGTTGATGGACATTTGGCTTGTTTCCAAATGTTTGTTATCTTGAAGCTGCCATAACCATTCATGTACAAATGTGTATGTGGACAACTATTTTCATTTCTCTTGGGTGAATACTTGAGTGAAATTGCTAGGTTACATGGTTAGTGCATATTTAACTTTTCAAGAAATTGCCAAGCTTCTTGCTAAAATATTTTACATTCCTCCCAACAATGCATTACATTTCCAGTTGCTCCATACGCTTGCTGACATGTAGTGTTTTAAGTCTTTAAATTGGAGCCCTCTCATTGGCCTTTGGTGTCTATCATCACAGCTTAAATTTGCACTTCCTGAATGACTCATGATTTTGGATGCTGAGCATTTTTTCATGTGTTTATTTGTTGTTCCCATAGCTTCTTGGGTGAAATGTCAGTTAAAATCTTTTCCCCATTTTTCATGAGTTGTTTAAGAGTTGCAACATTCTTTATATTGTCTGAATAGAACTCCTTTATCAGGATTGTTTTACCAATATTTTATCAAAAGCCATGGTTTTAATTTCTTAGCAGTCATTTTAAGAGAAGAAGTTTTTAATTTGATGAAGTCCAATTTAAGCTCTTTATTTTTTGGTTCATGCTTTTTGCATCCTATCTGAAAGAATCTTTGTCTAACTAAAGGTCACAAAGATTTTCTTCCAGATGTCTTATTATTTTAGCTCTTACACTTTGATCTCATGTCTAATTCTTATGTGGGCTTCAGTTGTGTCCAACTCTTTGTGACCCTATGGACTGTAGCCTACCAGGCTCCTCTGCCCATGGGATTTTCCTGGCAAGGATACTGGAATGGATTACCATGCCCTCCTCCAAGGGATCTTCCTGATCTAAGGGCTGAACCCATGTCTCCTATATTGCAGGCAGATTGCTTACCATTAAGCTGCTGGGGAAACCCATCTGATTCTTGCCCTGGCACCATAATCTTGATTAATGTAACTTTATAGTAAATCTTGAAACAGGTAGTATAGCTCCTCAACTTTGTTCTTCATTTTTCAAAATTGGTTTTCCTGTTTTATTTTTTTGCATTTCAATATAAAATTTATAATCAGCCTAATTTCTAAACAAAAAAGTTTTCTGGGGTTTTGCTCAACATTGAATCTACAAATAAATTTGAGGAAAATTGACATCTTAATATTGATAAATAATATTGAACATAGTATATCTAATTGTGAAGGCCTTCCTTAATTTTCTTAGCAGTCTTTTTAGTTTTCAGTTTTTAAGTCTAGAACAATTTTTTTGTTTAAACTTTCCTTAAGCATGTTATGTTTTTGATGCTGTTGTAAATGGTGTTTAAAACTTTCAATTTCTAATTGTTTGTTGCTGATATAACAATTGATTATTGTATACTGACATAGTCTCCTGCAATTTTCCTAAGCATACTTGCTAGATCTTTTAGTGTTTTTGAGATATCTTAACCATGTCCACATAATGACCATGTTCTCTATGAGCAAATCAGTTTAACTGCTTTCTTTACAGTCTTTCTTTATTTTTTCCTTTCCTGATTAACATTCCTCCTGTACAGTGTTGAATAGGAGTGGAAAGACTAGACATCTTTGCTTTTTATCCAGTCTTAAGGGAAAGGCAATCAACCTTTCACCATTAAGTGTGATGTCAGCCAATGAGCTGTGAGCTGTATGGATCCCCTTTTCAAGCTGTAGAAGTTTCTACTTGTAGTTTGCTTAGAGTTCCATTTTGTTTTCTTTTATTATAATATAGAGAAAGAGCATTGGCTTTTGTCAAATGCTTTCCCTGTATCTATTGAGATGAACATGTGGTTTTAAACCAATCTTACTATGTCTTATTTAATCAAAAAAGGAGACAATAAGAGTCAATGAGAATGCGGAGAAGGTGGAAACTTCGTGTATTGCTGAGGGGAATGTCCAACAGTATAGTCACTCTGGAAAACAGTTTGTCAGTTCCTCAAAAAGTTAGACAGAGTTACCCTATGACCCTACAATTCTATTCTTGGTATATACTCAAAATAAATTAAAATATATGCCCACATGAAGAGGTGTGTAAGGATGATGATAGCAGTGCTAGTCAAAAAAGTGGACAACCTGTATGTCCATCAAACTGATAAATATATAAGCAAAATGTGGTACAGCCGACCCATTAGTTTGAAATGCATGGGTCCACTTACAAGCAGATATTTTTCAGTAATGGTTGATTAAACTGTGGTTCTGGAGGAACTGTAGGGCCAATTATATGCAGATTAATCTGTGCATTGTTCAAAGGCCCATTGTATATCCACACAATGGAAAAATATTTGGCTGTAAAAAGGAATTAAGAACTGATACATGGTACAACCTGGATGGGCCTTGAAAGCATTCTGCAAATTAAAAGAAGCAGTCACAAAATACCATGTATTACATAACTCTATTGGTATAAAATGCCCCAAATAGGCAAATACTTAGCAGATTAGTGGTTTGCAGAGACAGGGGAGAAAGAATTGGGTAGTGAATACTAATGGATATGTTAGTATGCATATTTAAGGTGATAAAAATATTCTAAAATTAGATAGTCATGATGGTTACACAATCTTTGAATAGCCTGAATTATTAAACACCATTGCACTGTACACTTTAAATGGGTGAATTTCATGGTATGTGAATTATATTTCAGTTCAAAAATAATAAAACAAAGCACAGCTACTTTACATTCCTGGATTAGAACGTAAGCATTCCTACTAAACATTGCTTGGATGTGACATATTATAATTTTTAATTTGACATACTAAAACGTTGTTAAAACTTTTGTGTCTATTGTTATATAGTCATATTTTTAGCAATTCCCTTGGTTTTAACCTCAGCATAATACTATTTTCATAAAAGCAACTGTATTGATATTATTTATTTTTTAAATGTATGGTAAATTTTACCTGTGAAACCATTTGAACCCGGAGTTTCTTTGTGAGAGGTTTTTAACTAAAATTCAATTTACTTTTTAGGTACAGATGATCTATTTCTTCTTGAATGAGTTTGGCAGTTTGTATTTTTCTAAAATTTTCCCATTTTGCTCAAGTGGTCAAATTTATAGGCATGAAGTGGTTTATAATATTTCCTTATTTTCTATTGTCTGAGGATCTAGATGATATGCCTATTTGCATTCCATATATTGATAACTTATGTCTTTTATTTTGATTAATCAATTCTAGTAATTCTTTTAAAAGAAACAATCTTTTGTGCCATTGATTTCCTTTATTTCACTGACTTGTGCTCTTAGCTTTATCATTACTGGCGTTCTGCTTACTTTGGGTTTAATTACTTCTTTTTCTAGCTCCTCAAAATGGAAACTTAGATTATTGATTTGAGCATTTAAAGTTATAAATTTCCCTCTACATTCTACTTTAGCTCTTTCCCAAAAATTCAATATATTGTGTTTTAATTTTCATTCCATTAAAAATATATTATAATTTCCTTTGTGATTTTTTTCTTTGAGTAATTTACTTTATTTTATTTTAGCCACATCACGTTGTGTGTGAGATTTTGGTTCCCCAACCAGGGATCAACCTCGCCTCCCCTGCAGTGGGAGCATGGAGTTTTAACCACTGGACAATGAGGGAAGTCCTTTTTGAGTAATTTAGAAATGTATTGCTCAAGTATTAAATATCTGGGTGGGGGGATTCCTGGCAATTTTTTTCTTATTGATTTCTAATTTAATTTTATTGTGATTGATAATATACTCTGTATGTTTTCAACGCTTTTAAATTTGTTGAAACTTCTTTTAAGATCTAAAGTACAGTTGATATTTGTGAATGTTCCACTGGCATTTGAAAAGAAGGTGTATTCTATTACTATTTGATGGGGCGTTTAAATAGAATGTTAGTGTTCAAGCTGTTAGTATTGTTAGTGCTATCTGCTTGTTCTATCAATTACTGGGAGAGGATTGTTGAACTCCCCAACTACAGGCATACATAGTTTTATTGCACTTTGCTTTATTAAGCTTCACAGATACCTGGTCTTTTACAAATTGAAAGTTTGTGGCAACCCTGTGTTGTTAGATGATGATTTGAATTTTTAATTTTTAAAATTAAGATATGTACATTTGCTTAGACATAATGCTGTTGCACACTTAATCAACTACAGAATAGTATAAAGATTACTTTTATACACACTGGGAAGCCAAAAAGTTTGTGTGACTCACTTTATTGTGGTGGTCTAGAATCAAACCCACAATATCTCTGTTCTGTTCAGTTCAGTTCAGTTCAGTCGCTCAGTCATGTCCGACTCTTTGCGACCCCATGAATCACAGCACACCAGGCCTCCCTGTCCATCACCATTTCCAGGAGTTCACCCAAACTCACATCCATCAAGTCGGTGATGCCATCCAGCCATCTCATCCTCTGTCGTCCCCTTCTCCTCCTGCCCCCAATCCCTCCCAGCATCAGGGTCTTTTCCAATGAGTCAACTCTTCGCAAGAAGTGGCCAAAGAATAAGCCTGTCTAATTACAGATTTGTTTCTTTTCCCCTTCCATTTTGATCAATTTTTGCTTCATGTAACTTGAATCTATTTTAAAGTACACAAATACTTAAAATTGTTATATCTTCCTAATGAATTGACCTGATTAAAATTGTGAAGTATTCTTTTTTTAACCCTTGTTCTGAATTCAAGTTTATCAGATATAAATAGAGCCATTTCAACTACCTTTTGATTAATGCTTGCATGGTATATCATTTTAATTACTATTTTTAAAAATTATCTGTGTCTTTATATTTATTTATTTGTTTCGGTTTTGTTTTTTTGCATGCATGTGTTTATATTTAAAATGGGTTTATTATAGGTGGCATATGGTTGGGCTTTTTTTTTCATTTTTAATGTAAAATGTAAGCAACAGAAAATAACATGGTATTGTATGGTAAAATGTATATAACATAAAAATCTACCATTTTAACCATTTTTAGGTATACATTTCAGTAGCAGTAACCATATTCATAATGTTGAGCAATCATCATCACTATTCATTTCCAGAATTTTAAAAACAAATTGAATCAGAAATTCTGTAGTACTTGGGCTTACCGTGTGGTCCAGTGGTTAAGAATCCACCTGCCAATGCAGGGGACACAGGTTCAATCCCTGGCTGGGGAAGCTTCCACATGTCATGGGGCAATTAGGACAATGCGCCATGACTACTGAGCTCACCAGCTGCCAACTGCTGAAGCCCTCTCACCTATAATAGAGCCCGTGCTCTGCAACGAGAAGCCACCACAATGAGAAGCCTGAGCATCATAACGTAGAGTTGCCCTCACTCATCTCAACTAGAGAAAATCTGCAAAGCAACAAAGACCTAGCACAGCCAAAGATAAATAAACTAGTTAATTAATTAAATGAAATAAATTCTGAAGTACCTATTAAGCAGTGACGTCTCACTCCCAGCAACGCTCAGCTCCTATTTTACTTTTTGTCTTTGCAAATTTCTCTCTTCTAGGTACTTCATACAAGTAGAATATTTGTTTCTTTATGTCTGCTTCTTTCGCTTAGCACAATGGTTTTATGACGCATCCATACTATAGCACGTATCTGAATTTCATTATTTTTTATAGCTAAATAATATTCCCTGGCATTTGTTGTTGCTGTTCAGTTGCCAAGTCGTGTTTGACTCTTTGCAACCCCATGGACTGTAGCACGGCAGGCTTCCCTGTTCCTCACCACTTCCTGGAATTTGCCCAAGTTCATGTCCATTGAATCAGTGATGCCATCCAACCATCTCATCCTCTGTCATCTCCTTCTCCTCCTGTCCTCAATTTGTCCCAGCATCAAAGTCTTTTCCAATGAGTTCTCTATTTGCATTAGGTGGCCAAAGTATTGGAGCTTCAGCATCAGTCTTCCAATGAGTATTCAGGATTGGTTTCAAGATGGACTGGTTTGATCTCCTTGCTGTCTAAGGGACTCTCAAGAATCTTCTCCAACACTGCAGTTTGAAAGCATCAGTTCTTCGGTGCTCAGTCTTCTTTATGGTCTGGCTCTCACATTCATACATGACTACTGGAAAGACCATAGCTTTGGACTTTTGCTGGCTAAGTGACGTCTTTGCTTTTTAATAATTGCCACGGCATGCATATACCATATTTTGTATATGTGTATGTGGTCTTGTGGCACAGCTTGTGGGACCTCGGTTCCCTCACCAAGGATCAAATCTAGACCCCTGGCAGTGAGAGCAATGAGTCCTAACCATTGGACCATGAGGGAATTCCAATATATCACATTTTAAAATATCAGTTGGGTTTTGCATTTCTATTCTGTCCCACGATCTCTGCTTTTTATTTGGAACGTTTGGATCATTTATCATTAATGTAATTATTTAAATAGTTGAGTTTAATCTACCATTTTTCTATTGGTTGCTATTTCTTTCATTGTTCTTTCTTCCTTTTTTCCCGCTTCTTTGGGATTCTGTTTTTCAGTATAAATTTTATTTAAAGTATCATATAGTTTAAGAGACATTATTCCTACCTTTGTTATTTCCTATATTTCTGTTGTCTCATATATTTGTGGTGATTTATAATTTGTGAGTATATGTTTATAGTAGCTGTTTTAGCATATATATCTGCTAATTCCATTATCTATCTGTTATTTCAGAATTTGTTTCAACTTATTATTTTTTCACCTGGTTGTGTGTCACTATTTTATGGTTAAATAGGTTATGTTTCCTATCTTTTTGTATGTCTGGTGGTATTTTAATTAAATAAAGAAGATCATGAATTCTATATTATTTGGTGCTAGATTTTATTGTGAGTGCCAAGTCGCTTCAGTTGTGTCCAACTCTTCGCAACCCTGTGGACTGTAGCCCACGGGGCTCTTTTGTCCATGGGATTCTCCAGGCAAGAATACTGGAGTGGGTTGCCACGCCCTCCTCTAGGGGATGTTCGCAATCCAGGGTTCAAACTCTTGTCTCTTATGTCTCCTGCACTGGCAGGTGGGTTCCTGTAGTCCTTTAAATAATATTAAGCTTCTTCTAGTAGGCAGCAAGGTTACTTGATTAGGTTTTGTCAAGCTTTCTTAGAAAGCCTCCAAAATACTGTCAATACTAAAGCTAATTTAGCCTCACTTCTAAGGCAGAAGAACTCTTCTTAGGTCTCTATTAAATGGCTAAGTATTCAACCAGATTTCTCCAATCTGGACGGAGGGAATTCAAACATTCATGGTTGTATATGATTTCTGGGGATTGTCCACCTTACAGCTTCTCAGTAATTATTTTTTCCTCCGATTTTCATGCCCAACAAAAAGGGTTCTCACTTTATGCGCATGCAGATTGATATTTAGCAAGAACTCGAGGAGATGCATGTTTCTATGCCTCTTCCTCTGCTTAGCTCTCTCTCTCTTTTGAACTCTGCTCTTAAGATTATAGCTGCCAGGCCACCCCAGACTGATCTGTTTCTTCGACTCAGCAAGATACTAGATTCCTTTTCCCTGTACTGTGCCTTTCTCAAGGCAATAATCTGGGATAATCATAGGGATTCTTTCAGGAATCTAGTTCTACACTGCCAGATGTCTAATGTCTGAAAACTGTTATTTCATATATTTTGCCTGATTTTCAAATTGTTTATGGTGGGAAGGCAATTCCTGTTAGCAGTTAATCCTTTATAGGTGGAAATTCCCCTCTCAAACATTTTAAAGCCATTTAATCAACATAGGAGATAAGACTGAGGAAAAAACTTTAGAGGAAGCAATGTGAAAGTTGACATTGAAACATCAGAAGGCAGTTTGTGAAACTTTTAGAAACTAAAATCAAGAAGGTAGCACCATTTTGAATATTACCCACCTCCATTCCCAGCTTCACCCACAAGTTACCAGGTCTTCTTCCCCTGCCGGCTGTAGAGTACTTCTGAGGCCCCTGTATGGCCTGAAAAAAATTGTTTAATGCCTTTGAATCAAAAAAATTAGTGCCTAAATGATATCTTGTTATTGACAAAGATTAGTGGGGTCTTCCAAGTCCATTTATCTTCTTTTTTTTTTCCTCTCTGGAGCACTTATGCTACTATGAACTTAGTGAAGATATTTTATAATTGCTTTAAAACTCAAGAATCCATAACTAAAAGCAATTAAAAACTGATCTGTACATCACGACAATAAAATAAATGAAGTTTTTGGCTCTCCACTTAGTGTACTGCATTGTTTTTTTTTGATCTCTGGTTCATTTGGACTTGACTTGTGAAAGATAGTATGCATTCAGCATTAATTCCCTTGTTGTACAAGAGCCATCATTCTTCTGTAAGTGTAAAACAGCAAAAAGGGATTTTTCCCCCCTTGTCTTTGTGCTGAAGGGAGTGCTGTGGTTTTTGCTATGTTCACAAGCTGACAAAATGGACAGTACATTTTTCACATTGTTTCAGCCCATGTAGATTTTTCAAAATAAATGGTTCCTGCTTGCCAAGCCTCAGTGAACAACACTGACTTTTTCTCAGTCCACAAAGCTTGCCACATGGATTACATGTATGCATTACTCACACAACACAATCACTGGCCCATATGCCAGACTGAAATATGATTTTACAGTTGCCTCTAGAGCACACATTTCTAGCTTTGGTTCCACACATAAGGAGACAGATTTGCAGTTTTTGTTTTCTTACGGTTTTAAACACATTTGCCTCAAGCAGAAGTATATGCTCCATAGGGTAGTTCTTTTCATTGTAGGATACTTGCTTCTTTTCAGACAATCTGTCACCTATTTAAAAAACAAAGAGCAACACCACACTATTCACTTTGTTAAAACTTAAAACAGGTCCAAAGGAAAATGTGCCTTGGAAATCCTTCACTGATTTGTTTTTGTAGAACAGCTGGAGGTGAGGCCCACTGTACTAATCACGTCCAGTTGCTGCTGGTCAAATTGCACATTCAGGAAATTCATAATTAGGTGGTTATATCCCCTGAATTTCCCCTGAAGCACTCTTTATAACTCTCGATTTGTCTTCTTCCTTGTCATTCAAAACAACCAGGAAGAGAGAGAAGGAAAGAGAGGGAGAGACAGGAGAGGAAAAGGGAAAAATTGAAATAAAATTCTAAGTTAGGCTTCCAAAATAAATTGTCTGTGACTGCTGGCCCTCTCTTAAAAACAGCCAGAGCCTGTGTATATATTAATATGTGTGTGTGTGTGTCCTTCTCGAAAATACTCAAAAAGGGTTAAAAATATTTTTAAAGGGTATTTGCCTTAAAAATTATGCTCTGAAGTGTTCATCTGCTCATGTTTTGATTTCAGAGTGTGGATTTAAGATTAACAGGTACTACCTAGACTTCAAGGATTAAATTTTAACATTTCATGTAAATTGTGTATGTTTCCTTGTTCTATTTGCTTCTCTCCGCTCCTCCTAACCTTGGAATTCTTAGGTAATTAATACAATGCAAGAATTTGTAGCTCAAGTGTTTGTCAATCTTTTGTTGATTATTAACAAAACAGTTCTGTATCAGAAGATCTGCCTTCTAATATATACTTTGGAACATCAAGGTTTCTTAGGATCTTTACGTCTTTATTAGCCAGTTTTAGGGAAAGCAGGAAAGGAGAAAATATACTGTGAGCCAGACTGCAGTGAGGAATATGTACCATTAGTTTCCTAATAATCCCACGGGACTGTTAATTCATTGATCTAATGGAAATAAACACAGGTTAAGTGCCACATGCTAATTAAGCAAATTAAAGCCAAATAGAATTCTTCAAAAAGTCAAATATAGAATTACCGTATGATCCAGCAAGTCACTTCTAGATACCCCAAAATATAGAATACAGATACAGAAATAAGTACTTGCACACAAAATTTCATAGCAACACTGTTTTCAATAGCTCAAAGGTAGAAACTATCCAAATGTTCAGTAATGGATGAATGGGTAAATAAAGTGTGATGTAGCATACAATAGGATAGTTTCAGCCATAAGAAGGAATAAACTGATACATGATACACATGGATGAATCTGGAAAACAAGCTAAGTGAAAGAAAGCAGACACAAAAGTCTCATATTGTATCATTCCATTTATATGAAGTATCCAGAGTAGATTAACCTATAGACACAGAAAGCAGGTTGGTGGTTGCCAGTGGCTGAGGAAAGGAGAGAATGAACAATAACTGCTTAATGGATACAATGTTTTATTTTTTGGTGATGAAAATGTTTTGGAACTAGATGGAGGTAGTAGTTACACAACATGGGGAAGGTACTGCGTTATGCAAATACCACTGAATTGTTCACTTGAAAATGATTAATTTTATATTGTGTGAATCTTACCTCAATAAAAAGGTAAAGTTAAAAATAGAAAAATAATACATGTTTTCTATAAAGGCCTAGTACTTCTTGGAGGCTACAAAAGTTGATATTTCTAACAGAGTTTTAGGTAGGATCATAATCTAGCAAAACAAAAGCTATCTGTGCTTCACTTTTTCCAAAAGCCAATTTAAAATGTTAATTCATTATTAAAAACAGACTTGTAAACATGGCAATAATCATTTTCACATGTTTTCCTCTAGAAACAAGGCCTTACATGAACTATAGGTGCATTCTGGGCTCTCCTTTCAAATTCTGCACCTCATCTTTCTTTCACGTACATGTTAAACTAATATATTCCTGAGCCTTCCTGCACAATAAATTTGACATTTCTCAGTTATTAAGTGGTAATTCTTCATATCATATAGAACCTCCTCCTTCCCCTCCTTAATTTCTCTAAATGTAAATTGGTAGCAAAGGAGGGAGTTCTAGTGCAGTCTTTTCTTACCTTAAGGAAATTGAGAGCTTAGAAGCAGAAGGAAAAGGGCAGTGGCATTTGAGATTAAATCGCTGTTTTGAAAACATACAAGTAAAGTTGTAGAAAAGAAAATACACAAAAGAATAAAAAGGGTAAATTAGGCATAAGAGATTGTCCTCAACCAAGGAAGTGTACGTGTTCTTCCCGGCCCTCAGGTGCCTCTAGAGCAGTCCGAATCATCTCTCTCCTGAGAGAGCATGAGAAGATAGGGTGCAGACAGTCTTCCCCTTGCTGCCTTTAAAGGCACTGACAGCTTGTCTGATGTCACATGCGCATCCTCAGGGGTAGAGACTTCCGGGCAGGCCACCATTCACGGAACTGTCACTGCTTGACATATTCCAGCAGCTGACGCAGAGCTCTGATGAGCCGATCACTCAAGACCAAGCAGCCAGAACAACAAGCTGACCATTCAGAACAGGCTATCTATGAATTACAATCACTGGAGGGCAGAGAACATAACTTAAATTTGGACGGAAAGAATAATAGAACTACCTAAGGAGGAACAAGGACTACCCAGATAGACTTCCTTGATTTAAAACAATAACAAAAACATGATTTTTAAATATAAAATTGACTACTGAAGAAAATGGTTACTACTGAAATTCAACCAGTAGCCTGGAAATTGGATGCAAGAATATTACAAAACTCAGAGGAAAAAAATGTAAATCATGAATACAGAGACTGAAGAGAGGTTTAAGGACACTGATATGAAACTATTTGGAGTTCCAGAAAGAGAAGATGATGCACAGGAAGGAAAGGATATATTTAAATAAAACAAAATGAAGCATACAAACAAAAGATATTTCCCTGGATTGAAGAAAGGATACCAAGTTTCAGGGAAGAATGATGAGAAAAGATTATGTCTATATCTATGTTTATGTCTACATCTATCTTTGTCATCATATATATAGTTATAGATACATACACATATCTGTCTATATCTATTTACATATTTTTTTCTTTTAATGCATGTATATATATATGAATAGGCATATCCTGGTAAAAATTCTGAACTCCAAAGACAAAGAGAAAAATCATATTCTTTCTGTGTAGAAACGTTTAAGTTGTTTATAAAGGAAAAAATTAGGCTGTCATGAAATTTTCTTTTGCAACACTAGGAAGCTAGAAGACAATGGGATATATTTCCTACTTAAAAATATTTTTCATCTCTTAGGGTACAAGAAAAGTGTTTGCAGATACATAAGGATTCAGAGAAGTCACACATCTCATTACTCATCTGGTAAAAATACTAGAAAAAGACTTTTTAAAAAACAAACCAACAAACAAAACAGACTTGAAGAGGAGAGAAAGCCACAGTGAGCAACAAGCTTGTGATATTTAATTAAAAATAGGTTGACCAAGATGGACTGAGTATGTGTAACTATTATAAATAGAGAGCTTAGAAATAGAGAAGTGTACTAAAAAGGAAAATTTAATAATAATCTGGAATTTAAAGAACTAAACCACCTCAGGAAAACTAAAGAATTGTGGTGAGGAGGGGCATGAGAAAGAAGGAAGCAAAAATATTCCCAAGTCATCCTCTCTTGGGAGGAGAGTAAGGAGGAAATTTCAATTGAAGTCTTTTTCAAGCTGAATATCATGGGTGGGGAGTGACAGTGGAAAAGTTGGGGAAAAGTTGGCATCTTCTTTTCACGAAATACTAGGGAAATATCTGTCTGATTTTATATGAGAGCTGGAGAAGGACAAGCCACAATGAAATGTAAAAGGAGAGCAACGTCTTAAAGCAGGCATGGTGTCACTGTACCATGGAGCATGTAATTTAAGTCCAAAATCCCTAAACAGAAAAAAGGGGGATATTACATAATAATAAAAAGCATAACTTATAAAAAATAATTTTGTTTTATACATGAAACAACATAAAAGCTAAACAAATTTTTTTAATTATTATAAACACATTTAAATAAAATATTATAGTAAAGGGCTTGAATATTAGATTTGGCCAGTCCTGATAGCCAAATAAATATAGGTAGACAGAAAAAGACACAGAGGAATTAACACAATCACAAAGCTTGTGATACTTGGGGTATGTGCACGTGCTTAGTCTTGTGCGAATGTTTGCCACCCCAAGGACTGTAGCTCACCAGACACCTCTGTCCATGGAATTTTCCAGGCCAAAATACTGGAGCAGGTTGCCATTTCCTATTCCAGGAGATCTTCCTGACCCAGGGATCAAATCCATGTCTCTTGCATCTTCTGCATTGCCAAATGGATTCTTTACCACTGTGCCACATGGGAAGACCAGAAATAAAATAATACAATCACAAGACTTGTGATACAGTCATCCTCATTATTTGTAGATTATGTATTTGTGAATTTGCCTTGCCAAAATGTATTCATAACCCCCCAATCAATATTTTCAGATCTTTTCTCTCACTCACAGACACATTCAGAGTGGTGAAAAATCAGAGGTCAAATAAAGTGAAACTGCCTTCTTACATTTCAGTTCTTTATTATAGACATGTCCTTTCTTCAGTCTATTTAGTGTCAGAATTTGGTCCTTTGTGGGCTTTTTGTTGGTGACCTCACTGTTTAAAATGGTCCCCCATGCACTGAAGTGCCGTTTAGGTTCCTACATGCAAGAAGGCTGTGATGTGCCTCATGAAGGTAGATGAACTTCATCTAGGCAAGAGCTACTGTGATACTGACTGTGGATTCAATGTTAATGAATCACCAGTATATATTCAATAAGTGTCTTTAAACAAAAACACACATAGAGGAAGGTTATGTATTGACCGGCTGACAAAAGTGTTGTAACCAGAGGTTTAGAGGAATCTAACCCTGTATCTCCCCCAGGAGCAAAGGTTCAGTCTTCAAAGTATCTTTATATGATATAACTACTAGGAATAGTAAGAACCAATTGTACGTAGAATCAGAGAGAACTTGTTCCTCAAAAAATTCCTCTTTTAATATTTCATGGAAGACTTCTAAAATATACTTATGTATTTTTCCTTAAAGAAGTCCTCATTATGCTTTTCTGATCATAATCCAATAAATTTAAAAATAAGTAAAAAGGATACAGAAACTTCAACTACAATGGAATTCAGAAGTATATATCTATATAGTCCCTGAATTTAAAGAAATGTTAAAAACTGTCAAAAAAGCAATGGTAAAATTAAAATTACCTAGAAAGCAATGAAAATAACATTTCTTACTCAAGTTCATGGTACTTGGTAAAAGCTACATTCATGGAAAAAATTATAACCTTATATTTATTATTAAGGAATAAAGATGTTAAAATATACAAGCTTTATAATCACTTACAAAAATTAGAAGAACCAAAAAAACGAGGAAGGGGGAATTAAGGGAAAGAAAACGTGAAATTAAAGAAATAGAAAGCAAAAATAGTATAAAAATGAAAAGCTCAAAAATCACTTCATTTGAATAACATGTAAAAGGAGAAATCACCTTTATTTGAGATTAAGGAAGACAGGGAGAGCAAAAAACATACAAGATTGTGAATGAGAAAGAGTACATAAAGACAAATACCAAAGAGAACAAAAGAAATAAAAGAAAACTATGTGCAACTCTATAATAAATTTGAAATTTGAAACCTACATGATTTGCTAGCAAACAATGTGTAACAATCCAAGTAAAAAGAGGAAACTTGAATAAACCACTATACAAGAGTTTTGTTTTGTTTTGTTTTTAAGTGATTTAGACCTATCACTTACAAAGGCAATAGGATCAAATGTCTTCATATCTAAATTCTAGCAAAATAATGTAAGTAATCGCAAGACCTTAGAAAAAAGTATGAGGTACTCCAATTCATCTGGTGAAGCCAGGAAATTTTAATACCAAAACCCAATAAAAACAGTGTCAAATAATAATCCATGTGATCAGATAGGATTTATTCCAATAGCAGGCTCTCAGGAACTCTAACAACATAATTTTATTCTTTTTCATTTGTGTGTGTGTGTTCAGTCATTCAATCATGTCCAACTCTTTGCAACCTTATGGACTGTAGCCCTCCAGGCTCCTCTGTCCATGGGATTTCCCAGGCAAGAATACTGGAGTAGGTTGCCATGCCTTCCTCCAGGGGATCTTTGAGACCCAGGAATTGAACCTATGTTTCCTGTGTCTCCTGCATTATGGTTGGATTCTTTACCACTGAACCACTGGGGAAGCTACTTTTTCATTGAAAATCATGTCAAGCTCACAGAACAGAACAAGAATGGTACAAAGAACTCTCATGTACCCGTCACACAGAGATACTATTTGAGTTTTGCCATCTCTCCCAATAATGTTCTTTACAGGAAAAGGCTCTATCCAGGATCATGTGTTACAACTAGCTTTTTCTAGTCTCTGGGTCCTCAGCCCTTCCTTGACTCTCAGGACTTTAACATTTCAGAAGGTCACAGGCCAGTTATTTTGCAGACTCTCCCAGTTTGGGCTTGTCTGACGTGTCTTCACAGTAACATGAAGATTATGTATATTGGGCAGGAACCACAGAATGATGTATGATGTTGTATCCCCTTGACTGGCACTTGTTGTTGATTTGCCCCTGCCTGGTAGTTCACTCACTAGAGTAAGCTAGTATTGCCCAGGTGTCTCCACGATAGAGTTCTCTTTTTCCCTTTGTCATTAATAAGTATTTTTATGGGAAGATACTTTGACACTAGTAAATATCCTGCCCCCTGTTCAGCTTTCACTCCCTGCTTCCCTGTAATGCTTTTCCCTAAATTGTTTATTGCTATGCTGGTTAAAATGGAGAATTCTAATATCATAATTTCTTCTACATTTGTTGGGTAGCATTCTCCTGTAAGGAAAAATTTCCTCTTATTTGTTTGTTTGTTTGTGGACTAAAGCATTCCTATTTTATTCAATGGGTTACAATACTTTACTATTATTATTAATTTTGATGATCCAAATTTTTTTCCCATATTTTGGCCAGTGGGCTCATCTGCAAACTTATTTCTAAGTCCTTCTGGTAGAGCTCTATCTTTCTGTGATCATGACCTTGTTTTCTGTCAGAGCAAGATGTTCTGGATTTATCTCTTACTTTCCCTGCCTTGGCCTTAAAATCAGCCATTTCCAGGAGAAGGCTTGATTCACCTTAAAAGAACATGTATTTGGACACTAGGTCTGTCTTTGTTTCTGTAACCAAAAAGTGTCTTTACACATGTAGCATTCTTACACAGTTAAGAGTCTTGAGATGAACAGATCATCCTGATTTATTCAGGTGGGTTCTAAACTCAATGACAATTGTTCTTATAAAAAGGGCAGAAGAAGATCTGAGAGACAGAGGCCAAAGACACACACAGAAGAAGGCTATGCAGATACTGAGGCAGAGATTGTGCTGATGTGGCCATATGCCAAGAACGCCAAGGAATGCTGACAGAAGTTGGAAGAGGCCAGCTAGATTCTCCTCTAGAGTCCCTGGCCGGGGGCAGGGGGAGGGGGAGTGGTGGGCGGGATGCAGCTCTGCCAACACCTTGAATTTGGACTCTGGCCCTCAGAACTGTGAGACAATAAATTTCTGTTGGTTCAAGCTACCCATTTTGTGGTAATTTGTTATTACCCCAGGAAATGAATACAACCTCAAAAACATTAAGCTAAGAAAATAAACCAAAGACCACATATTATATGATTTCATTTATAGGAAATTTTCAGAAAAGGCAAATCTATAGTCATAAATCAGATTGGTGGTTGCCAGGGACTCAGACAGGAGAAGAATTGGACTAAATAGCCATAAGGAACCACTTTGGCATGATGGAAATGTTCTAAAATTGAATTTTGTGGTGATGGATGCACAATGATATAAATTCACTGAACACATTAAGCTGTACATTTACACTGGGATATTTTATGGTATGTATGGTTATACCCCAATAAAACTGTTAAAAACTAAAATATAAAAATATTAGAAATAAATTTAATAAGGAAAACAAAGAACATATATAAAGAAAACTGGTAAATCATTTTTTTCCTTCTATGGGAGGCATTCTTAACTAAGATGGAAAATCTTAAGGTATATTTATGCATATGGACATATATTTATGTATAAAATTTTAAGACTTTTATGGCCAAAGATGTCATAAGTAAGATCAACTGAGAAAATAACATATTTAAAGAAAATTTCAGCAGACAAAACACTATGAATATTTTTAGTAATATTCAGTTCAGTTCAGTCACTCAGTGGTGTCCGACTCTTTGCGACCCCATGAATCGCAGCACGCCAGGCCTCCCTGTCCATTACCATCTCCCGGAGTTCACTCAGACTAACGTCCATCGAGTCCATGATGCCATCCAGCCATTTCATCCTTTGTCATCCCCTTCTCCTCCTGCCCCCAATCCCTCCCAGCATCAGAGTCTTTTCCAATGAGTCAACTCTTCGCATGAGGTGGCCAAAGTATTGCAGTTTCAGCTTTAGCATCATTCCTTCCAAAGAACATCCAGGACTGATCTCCTTCAGAATGGACTGGTTGGATCTCCTTGCAGTCCAAGGGACTCTCAAGAGTCTTCTCCAACACCACAGTTCAAAAGCATCAATTCTTCGGCACTCAGTTTTCTTCACAGTCCAACTCTCACATCCATACGTGACCACTGGAAAAACCATAGCCTTGACTAGACAGATCTGTGTTGGCAAAGTAATGTCTCTGCTTTTCAATATGCTATTAGGGAATCTTAGATAATAATGAAATGCAAAAAAATATTCAGTAGAAAAATAAACACAGACTATGCAGACCAAAGACAAACAGTCAATAAATGTATATTTTAAATGCATAAACTGAAGAATGATGAGAGAATGCAAATTAAAGCCTTGATAAAGTATTACTTTCTACTCCAATGTTGGAAAATTACAGAGCAATAATACTATTGTTGTGGGAAAAAGATAAAATAATAATAATCTCATGTATTTCTTATGGAAACACTATGAACAGTTACCTCAGTTGAAAAGTAATTTATATATTAATATGTTACTACAGATAAATATTTCATCCACTCTAGGTATTAATTTCATTGGTGAAAATACCCAGTCATATGATATATGAACAAATATGCTCATCTTATAGCATTGAGGCAGCAAATTGGGAGTGAAAAATTAAATGCACCTCAATGGAGGAATTAGTTCAATAAGTCACACTATATCCACAGCCATGGAATGTTTTCCAGTCATTGACAGAGTTAGAGATATCAAATTAAATAGAAATACTAGTTAATTTGTAAATTCTACCAGCTATTACTGTCTGAGAAAGCAAGTTGGAGGGGGGAGGGGTTGGGAAAATGAGTGAAAGAGGTCAAAAGGTCAAACTTCCAGTTTTAAAACAAGTCATGAGGATGTAATTGTATGGCCACTATAGTTAGTGATACTGTATGACATATTTGAAAGTTGCTAAAAAAGTAGATCTTAAAAGTTCTCATCACAAGAGAAACAATTTTTAATATGTACTGTGACTTTGTCATTACATTACTTTGCCAACAAATGTCTATCTAGTCAAGGCTATGGGTTTTCCAGTGGTCATGTATGGATGTGAGAGCTGGACCATAAAGAGGGCTGAGCACCAAAGAACTGATGCTTTTGAACTGTGGTGTTGGAGAAGACTCCTGAGAGTCCCTTAGACTGCAAGGAGATCAAACCAGTCAATCCTAAAGGAAATCAGTCCTGAATATTCATTGGAAGGAGTGATGCTGAAGTTGAAACTCCAATACTTTGGCCACCTGACACAAAGAGCCAGCTCATTAGAAAAGACCCTGATGTTGGGAAAGATTGAAGGCAGGAGGAGAAGGGGACAACAGAGGATGAGATGGTTGGGGCATCACCGACTCAATGGACTTGAATTTGAGCAAGCTCCGGGAGATGGTGAAGGACAGGGAAGCCTGGCATGCTGCAGTCCATGGGGTTGCAAAGAGTCAAATACAACTGAGCAACTGAACAATAATTATGACTAGACTTATTTTGGTGATCATTTCATAATATGCATAAATATCTCATCATCATGTTGTACACTAAAACTAACTCAACAATTTAATGTCAATTTTACCTCAAAAAAAAAAAAAAACAAGAAAAGCAAGCTGCAGAGAAGTGTGTAAATTTTTAAAAGTTATGTACTGTTTCCCACTGTAATTAATAATAATAAGTAGGATGCATTTTTGAAGCGAAATGAATGTACTGTTTTCCAACTAACTTTCATCCAGATTTGCATCCTTGCCTAATTCAATTTTAACTTCGAGTGGTTGCAAATGTATCTTTTATTATTATTTAAGATAAACTTTGTTGAAGTATATTGAATCATTTTTAGAAAAACCATTTTGTTTCATAGTATGTTTTGAAGGTTGAATGATCTACATGATGGCTTCCTTTAACTTGGCCTATGTCGACCCAAAATAAATAGGCTTACCTCATGCTTGGTCCTTGTCTCCATGAATACAGCTGACATTTTCTGTTTTCTTTTAGACCACCTGACACTTCTAGAACAAAATTTTATAACAAATTAGCCAATGAGACAAGTTAAGTTACACTTTTGATTATAGCATCTGCATCAGCAGCATTGATTAGTAATACTTATCAGAATAAAATTTTATTAATCTGGTCTCTAGTTTTCTGCACTTGACAGTTGCTTTTTGAATTTTCTGCCAAGGCTGGTTCAGTGATATTAGCTACAAGTAGTATTTTTGTGAGTACGACATTCAAAATCTGACTCCATAAAACAGATTAGGAAATTTCACAATACTGCATTTTTTACTGTCTTGTTTTTGATGTTAAAAAAGCAGAGACATTACTTTGCCAACAAAGGTCTGTCTAGTCAAGGCTATGGTTTTTCCAGTGGTCACATATGGATGTGAGAGCTGGACTGTGAAGAAAACTGAGTGCTGAAGAATTGTTGCTTTTGAACTGTGGTGTTGGAGAAGACTCTTGAGAGTCCCTTGGACTGCAAGGAGATCCAACCAGTCCATTCTAAAGGAGATCAGCTCTGGGTGTTCTTTGGAAGGAATGATGCTAAAGCTGAAACTGTAATACTTTGGCCACCTCATGCGAAGAGTTGACTCATTGGAAAAGACTCTGATGCTGGGAGGGATTGGGGGCAGGAGGAGAAGGGGACGACCGAGGATGAGATGGCTGGATGGCATCACTGACTCGATGGATGTGAGTCTGAGTGAACTCCAGGAGTTGGTGATGGACAGGGAGGCCTGGCGTGTTGCAGTTCATGGGGTCGCAAAGAGTTGGACAAAACTGAGCGACTGAACTGAATTGAACATAGATTATTTGAAAATAAACTAGACTCTTTTGAGTACAAGTGACTAGTGCAATATAAATTTATCTCAGTTTGAATTGCATCATCCAGAATCATTTTTCAAAACAAATCACCATGCACATGAAAGAGCATTAAAGTTTGTTCAAATGATTAAGTTTATGTTTTATTGCTTATTAAAGCCTTAACTGAGAAGAAACAAGCAAGGAAATTTTTTGTTTGGGATGAGAAGAATTAATCCTAAATCCCGTATTCCTCTATTTCAGAGTTATTTTTCTGAGTAAAATGAAACTTTTAGCACAACATAGACTCCTTAGTAACCAATGAAAACAGAGAATTAAACAGTAACCTTTTTAAATTAATTTTTATTGAAGTATATTTGATTCACAGTGTTGTGTTAATTACTGCTGTACGGCAAAGTGGTTGTTACACATATACATACATTAAAAAATGTTTTTTCATTATGGTTTATCATAGGATATTGAACATAGTTCTTTGTGCCATAAGTAGAACCTTGCTGCTAAAAATTAAACTTTTAATTAGGAAGTTTCGTACACTTTTATCTATTTAGAAGCATTAAGAGATCTCATTGAGGAATTAGGTGAGGAACTACTTGGACATTCAGAAAAAACTTCTCACTTTTGAACTTAAGATGATTTTATAGTTACATAAAGCAAATGTTTCATACACTAGGGTATTGTAGTAGATAAAATGAAGAAATTATTTGAAGGTTTGAATTTTAATCTCAACTTAGCCCATGGTTTGCAGGATCATAAGAAGAGGTAGTTGAATAAAGAAGAAAGATTATAATCTCCTTTGTGCTTATAACTCTTATACCATAAGATCAGTAATGCTGGGTACTCACCAAAAATGGCAGCATATAATTAATTCATCATTCAAAAATATACAGTAAGCACATTACATATGCCAGGCATTGTTCTAGGCACTGAGAATACAGATCACTTACCTTCTAAAATAAAGAAGAAGCAGAAATATATCCTTTTAATATAACAGGCATTTAATAAATCTTAGCTTATAAGTATGCTATATTCATTCAATTAATTATACTCTTGTCCCCACCATTCCACTGAAACTACACTCAATGCCAAGAAAACTAATCATCAGTTCAGCTTTCATCAGTTTGATCTATTGATAGCATTTGACCCAGTTAGTTGATCATTCCCTCCCCCTGGAAGCATTTTTCCTTCTTGGTTACCAAGACACCATCCCACTGTTTTGCCATCACAATAGCCACTTCTTTTCAATTTTCTTTGCTGTTTCTATCCATCCCTCCTGATCTTTAAATATTAGAGGTCTCCAAAATTAACTCTAGGCCCTCTTTTATTCTCTAGTTCCATTTACTCCCCAGATAATTTTTATTTAGTCGTATAGCTTTAACTATACTTTGGCCACTTGACAGGAAGAACTGACTCATTGGAAAAGACCCTGATGCTGGGAAAGACTGAAGGTGGGAGAAGAAGGGGATGACAGAGGATGAGATGGTTGGATGGTATCACCGACTCAATGGACATGAGTTTGAATAAACTCCAGGAGTTGGTGAAGGATAGGGAGGCCTGGCGTGCTGCAGTCCATGGGGTTGCAAAGAGTAGGACATGACTGAGCGACTGAACTGAACTGAACTGATAGCTTTAACTACTCTCACAACTCCCAGATTCAAAGCCTCAGACCCACTTCCCTCAACTGAGAATCACATGCATGCTAAGTCACTTCAGTCATGTCCAACTCTTTGCAGCCCTATGGACTGTAGCCTCTGTTCATGGGATTCTCCGGGCAAGAATACTGGAGTGGATTGTCATGCCCTCCTCCAGGGGATCTTCCCAATGCACAGATTAAACCTGCATCTCTTATGTCTCCTTCATTGGCAGGTGGGTTCTTTACCACTAGCACAACTTGAAAAGCCCCATTTGACAACTGTACTTGGAATAAAATCTAAATGTCATTATCTCCTTGCTCACTATGACTCTGAGATTTGTATGAGATTTATTGAGGGGTATATTCAGGACTCACACTTGTGATGGTTGAGAATGAAGGAAGCAACATTGAAAAGTGGAAGATGCCAAATTGTTGATACAGTCACAATAAAGGCCTCAGCTGATCCTACAGGGAGCTCTGGAGTTGGAGCCTCAGAACTGTTCCAGCTGAGGCAAGGGAGATCAGTTTCACTGCACAAGGTGATTATCAGATGTAGGCTAACCCCAGAGAGGAGGGTAATCTTGGGCAAGGCAGCTTCCTCCTTTCAAGAGCAGGTCCTAGAGAGGACTCAGCTATGACTCAGTAGCTAGCGTTTGTGGCAGCTGGGGGAATGAGCATCCCTTCCTGAAGGGTGATCTGGGTGGCACAGCACAGCTTCTACTATAACCATCCCGTATCTGGTAGTGCCTCATATGCGTCACTTTCCATCCATTACGCAGCCTAATTTTTTTATTTTCTCTCAAAGTATACACAGTGTGTTTTATTTCTTTGTTGATTATTACCTACTAGAATATAACATGGGCTTCCCTGGTGGCTCAGATGGTAAACAAACTGCCCACAATGCGGGAGACCCAGGTTCAGTCCCTGGATTGGGAAGATTCCCTGGAGAAGGGAATGGCCACATACTCCAGTAGAATATAACACAGTAAGAGCAGAAACTTTTCCTCTTCTTTATTTCTATATCCCCAGCATTTAGAAACAGTAGGAACATAGTAGGTACTCAATAAAAATGAGTCAATGAGTAAACAAATGTGTCACATACTTACTTTATACTGGAAACTATGCTATCCTATGTTCCAGGACTACAGAAAGAAGACAGTCTCCATCCTCCTGGAAATGACAGTCTAGTAGAAATGATACACATATAAAGCACACATGGATAAAATATGCATATATAAACAATATTTTAAAAAGTGTAGTTACAGCCAAAGGCTGTTATCTAGTATTTTAGGAATCTATCTAGATTCAGTACATCTGGTGGTCGAGCATACAAAACTCTTTACTCCATGACAATGTCAGAGACTAAAAAACAGCAGAAATTTTAAAGAGTTATTTATTGTTCCTGCTAGCTTTTGGAAAGAAAAGTTAGAACTCTAGGACACATATCTTTTGCCCAGTTTGGGAGGAAAGAACAAAGAACAAAATAAGACAAAGTAACTCAGAGAAAATGAATATGTACTCACTTAACTGGCATTTTTATTGACCAACATCCTGTTTTCTAAACTGCTAGAGAGCAAGGCTATAATTGTACCTAAAGAGACAAGGGGTAAAATGCTTGTAATGAATGGATAATTCATAGTCACATTATATATAAAAGTATAATTTTTCTATTACCGTAGTTTCAGTGACAGTTAAAACATAGTAAGGACTAGGAAATAACATTTCAGCTTTTATGTCATTGTGGAATCACAGATTCGTCTTTTAAAAAGCAGCTTATCTTCTGAAAGCTATGTTTTCTGCTTTCTATAGGATATTTATTTCCACTCACAATCAACCAAATGACTTTGCCTTATAGAGCTTCAGCAAGATGAATCTTGTTCCCTCCTCTGCTTATTTTATTCGAAACATGAGTCTCTCACTCTGTGTTGTCTGTGTGGTAGTGAACATGACAACCAATATTTCAATTCTTGGGTTATCATAAGTAAGATACTTCGCATTTCTAGAATAACTTGCCTGGGAAATCTCAATTTGCTCTCTATATATGAATTTGCCAGTCTCTTTGCTTCCTTGCACATTATTGTCACAATGCACGAAATGTAATCTGGGGCTGAACAGGTTTATATACCCATCTTCTATGTGCTAATTCATCCTAGAGCAATGAAAGCCTTGAGAAGATTCTAGCCTATAAGAACTTCTACCTTTAAAGTGAAAAAGGGTTTTAATGTTCATGGGATAATAAAACCAATGAGTCCTAATATTCCTCACTCAGTTTGTTATGGCCCTCTATTAAAATAAATTTTAGATTTCATTTTTTAAATAAAATAGATACACACACATGAACACACAATATATATGTATATATATGTGTGTGTATATATATATACACTTTTTTTTTTGGCTGCATAGCTTCTGGGATTTTTTTCCCTAACCAGGGAGAAGCAGTGAAAAAAAGCAGTGAAAGCAAGTCTTAACTACTGCACCACCAGGGAATTCCCACATTTTATATTTCTGATGAATACCTTAGTTATCAATTTTACATGAATTTACTGAAATGTCACCTCTATTCTTGGATATCTTTTAGAAAAGAATAGGTGATTACTAGCCTGGTATCATAGTGTGCAGACACAGTCTAATTATATCATTTCTTTGATGACTAATAGGTGGCAAGGTCCTTACAGTGGTCTTTCAGAGCACAATAAATAGAACTCTACAAATTATCCTTGTTGATAATTAATCCTCCTCTTACAGTTGGAGATGATACTTAAGGCCCTCTAAGCACAAAAGGGCTGCTGCAGACCCTCAGTTTTAGGGCTGACAGTATTTGATAAGATCAGTCATGGTTGGTTAAGTGGTACATAATTAATTTTACAAAAAGAAGTAACAGAAAATGACCTTTTACTCTGGACTCAAACATATATCAGGTTATCACAGAAGCAGCTCGAATGTGCCTAATGCCTCACATACTACTGCACACATGTCTGCCTCACTGTACACTGCCCTGCTGTCTCTGTTCATCTCTCACCATCTCATTCTTAATCTGCTTTTTTGAGCTTCCCTACTTTTTTCCTTGTCTTGTGCATTCATCTTCTTTTCCTGGTCCCAGATTGTTCATGTAAATTAAGCAGAAAGTATATTTCAAATGTATATTTTATAGTTTCTAATATTTTTCCTACAGCATATGTATCTTCCTATTGACTGTGTTAAAAACAAGAGAGTAAATTTTAAAACTTTTTCTTAATTTAAAACCTCTTCAATTATATGCATCATTTTCTGTTACTTCTTTTTGTAAAATTATGTACCACTTAACCAACAATGACTGATCTTATCAAATGCTGTCAGCCCTAAAATTGAGGGTATGCAGCAGCCCTTTTGTGCTTAGAGGGACTCAAGTATCATCTCCAAATGTAAGAGGAGGTTTAATTAATTATCAACAAGGATAATTTGTAGAGTTCTATTTATTGTGCTCTGAAAGACCACTCTAAGGACCTTGCCACCTATTGGTCATCAAAGAAATGATATAATTAGACTGTATCTCCACTTTAATGAGTTGTAGTTTAAGTTGAAAAAAAAGCTTACTTACTTCAGTAAGTAGTGTTCTAAGACTAGAGCCTTGCCCATGTACATGTCCAACAAGTGATTTGCGGATAAATGCTCAATATGCAAATACTCAAACTCTTGCTGTTTAGTTGCTAAGCCGTGTTCGACTCTTTCGCATCCTCATGGACTATAGTCCACCATAGGCTCCTCGGTCCATGGGGTTTCCCAGGGAAGAATACTGAAGTGGGTTGCCGTTTCTCTCTTACTACAGTATTTAATAGGTAGTTCTGTAGTGTGCAGCATCCTCCAAATACAGGTAGGTAGGTATCCATTAAAACATAAATTCCCAGAGGTACTGCTTATCTGTTTTTGCTCATCTTAACATCAAAATCTTGACAGTTATGGTTCGAGTTCACCTGGATGAAATTTCTACGTGTAACCATACCTGAAGGGGTTCTTTAATTAAAACTCTTATGAACACTCAAAAGTGTTGAGAACTACGTGTGCTTTATCTTACATGCTTCTGTTTAATGAACTCCAAAACAACGCTTCTTAAGCTGTAGTGTGCATACGATCCATGCATTTGCAGACTCTGGTTCAGCATGTCTGAGCCAGAGCTTGAGATGCTGCATTTCCAATAAGCTCCCAGGTAATGCTGCTGTGGCTGCATCACACTCTGAGCAGCAAGGGGCTAAAGGTAATGGGGCTTTGTATCAAAATTTTTGCTGTTACCCTTCAGTTCCTTTTCATTAAGAACTGTTGATAAGCCTCAGCTAGCATGGGTCTGGCCTGTATTCTCTACTGTCATCTGAAATCCAGTAGGAAGATGAAATATTCATCTTTTGGGAACCTCCTTAAGTCCCTACACATCCACAGATTTATTTTTCTTTGGTTTTTCATTGACCCACTACAATACCTGCCCTTTTCTCTAAAGATTTAACACCAAACACCAAGTAAAACTTGAAAATCTTGACAGTGTGTCAACTTCAGTTTGAGGAAAGTTATTTCCTGGTTTCAAATTAAAGTGGGAGAACAGAATAGATAAATGGAGAAGTAGGGGCAAAATAAAAATGAGGATAAATGCTAATAAATGGGATGTTTATCTTCCTCTCTGGTTCTCCTCTTCTTCCTTTCTTTTTGCACTCTACTGTGGAGAGAAAGCAATTTTGTAGGTACGTAGAGCCTCAACTCCCACCACCTTAGCACTCATTAATTTTTGAGATCTTTGTCACACTTTATTAAGAAGCAATTTTTTTCTCATAATAGTTAATGGTCAAGTTATTTGAAGTCTAGGTTATCTGATATTGCTCATTTTGCCATTTAGATACTATGCTTTGGGGTGACTGTATGCCCTGGGGATTTTATCTAAAGGCAAATGAATTGGGTATTTGCATTTAATGTTTTCTTTTTACTTTAGGGGAAAAAATCAGGTAATTGCTGTAATTACTGCATTGATGCTTCAGTGGGGGCAAAAATGTAATCCATTACAAACTGGAAAATATATTTAAAAAATTAAGGTTTAGCAAATGTCTTTTTAAACTTTCCTTTAGCTCTCAATTTTGTGAGCAGGTAGGATGGGGTATAAACTTATCAGTTACAGAGATTTTTAATACCTCTCAGTTTAACACTGACTACTTGGCTCCTTGGCCAGGCATCTGTATTCAGTGAACAAGCTGCGCAACCACTAAGAGTGGCTCTCAAAGAGAAGTTAGGACCCAAGTACTTGAATGCTTCCTTTTCTTCCCCTTATGTTCTCACCTCTTCCCCAAGGAACTGCTACTTCCCCTTTCGCTTCAAGTAGGCACAAACTTCCTTTACATCATATCCTGAGTTATTACTCCCATGACTCATTTTAAAACTCAATGGACTGAGTCTACTGTGTCTGGCTATCAAGTCTAGCCTTGCCCTGAACTAAATTACTCCCCAAACTTAGCAACTTAAAACAACAGCTGTTTACAGTTTCACATAGTTTCTGAGGGTCAGGAGTCATGAAGTGGCTTAGTTGGGTGGGTTATACTCCAGTTCTTCGGGACTAGAGTCTCTGAAGACTTGAGTGCAACCAAAGGATTCGATTCTAAGCTCAGTCACATGGATGCTGGAAGGAGGCTTCAGTTGTTCACTTGAGGCAATTTCTATAGAGCTGCTGACCACAGGGCTTCCCCCAGAGTGAATGATCCAAGAGACAGCATGACCAAGATAAGAGCTGCAATCTTTTATAACCTAATCTACAGAATGACTCACTTCTGCTATATTCTATCCATCACGTAGATCCATCTTAGCACAACGTGGGAGGGACAAGACAAGAGTGTGAATACCAGGAGACCGGGATCAACAGGGGCTTGGCTGGAGGCTGGCTACCACATTTTCTGCCAGCGATCCTCAATGGGAACAGCACTGCTTTACACGGCAGGAAAATTCTTGCTTGGGTGGGATGGTCCCAGGCACTGTTGGACATCTAACATCCCTGACCTTCACCCACTAAATGCCAGCAGCACTTCATAATCAGTGACAATCAAATATCCCCCTCAATATTTCCAAGATGGCCAGTATTCATGCCCCATTGATAACCTATCCAGTATGTGAGTCAGGAGGACTATGCTTTGGGAGTTACTTAGAGTAAAAATATATGAGTATATTATTTTCAAAAATATGACAACTGTGGCACTGTCCCTACTCCCCGGAAACCTGGCTCACACTTGAACTTTGTGCTTCCCCTGCAGTATTTTCAAGTTGTCTTTCCATCAGGAATTTCAGGCAAAGCTCTTCCACTCTCAGCTGTCTCCCTTCTTTGTGCTCAGGGCTGGGGGCACTGCTGGAAAAGCTCATCCACCTCTTGGGAGGGGTGTGCTCCAAATTCATTCCTACAACATCTGGGTCATTAGCACAGCCCCAGAACTCCCGCTTCCCTGGTCAGCTGTGTTCCTTCAGTCTCCACAGCATCTTTATAAGTCTTTTCCTCCATTTACATGAAACCTTCTGCTCCATTTCTTCATACTTCTACCTCACCCCAACTGCAGATGGCCCTGTCCGCTACTTCGAAGCTGCAGACGGGAATGCCCATACTTTGCTGCCAGCCCTCCCCGCCCTCCCCTCCACCACCACCTCACCTGTGTTTATATCTGTGCATACCTTCCCTTAAGACTAACCTCTCTACCTGTACTTAGGTTCTCATCACCTTGGGCCTTTTCAAGCACTTTCCTCTAACAATTACCCTCCCTATATATTTCAACATTGATATTTTCATTAAATACTTCCCATTTAAGTATCCTTAAGACACTTCAAAAAAAGAAAAAAATCCTCCCTCCAACTCTCCTTTCCCTCCCTATCCATTTTTCTCTTATCCTTGTTTTCCTGCTCACAGCCCATGTTCTTGAAATAACTGCACATTTTCTGCAGCTTCCTCACCATCCTTCTCTCTCAACTGACAATAGTCTGCTTTGGCCCACACCTCTCCTCTGACCCTACTCTCAGGTCACAAATGGTCACCTTTTTTACTAAATCTCATGAACATTCTCATTTCTTATCTGACTTGACCTCTCAGCATTTCACACTGTCCATCTCTCCCTGAAAAAGCTGACTTAAAACTCATTCAAAAAACTAAGATCATGGCATCTGGTCCCATTGCTTCATCACAAATAGATGAGGAAAAAGTGGAAACAGTGACAGATTTTATTTTCTTGGGCTCCAAAATCACTGTGGATGATGACTGCAGCCAGGAAAGTAAAAGACACTTACTCCTTGGAAGAAAAGCTGTGACAAACCTAGACAGCATATTAAAAATCAGAGACATCATTTTGCCAACAAAGGTCCATATAGTCAAAGCTATGGTTTTTCCAGTGGTCATGTACGGATGTGAGAGTTGGACCACAAGGAAGAATGAGCACTAAAGAATTGATGCTTTTGAATTGTGGTGCTGGAGAAGACTCTTGAGAGTCCTTTGGACAGCAAGATCAAACCAGTCAATCCCAAAGGAAATCAACCCTGAATATTCCCTGGAAGGACTGATGCTGAAGCTGAAGCTCTAACACTTTCACCACCTGATGAGAGCCGACTCACTGGAAAAGACCCTGATGCTGGGAAAGATTGAAGGCGAGAGAAGAAGGGGACAACAAAGAATGAGATGGTTGGATGGCATCACCGACTCAATGGACATGAGTTTGTACAAACTCCAGGAGATAGTGAAGGACAGGGAAGCCTAGCATGCTGCAGTCCACGAAGTCTCAAAGAGTCAGACAGAACAGCAACTGAGCAACAACAACAGTCTCTCCCTTCTCTGCTAGAACGCCCTCTTCCCTTGTCTGCTATTCAACCACATTCTCCTAGTTTCTTTCCTGTCCTTGCCGCAGCCCCTTCTCAGTCCCCTTTTGGACGTGGTTTCCACTGCCCTCCTTGTAGATCAGTGTCCTCAAGTCTCTGACCTTGGTTCTCTTCCCTTCTCCCATTACATACGTTGCCTACGTGATTCTATCCATTCTCTTATCTACAATGAATGTTTACATGCTTATGACCTTTGAAAGCATGCCAGTGACTCAGAAGGCACTCTTGAGCCTCAGACCTATATTACACAAAGTCTCCTGGATGTTTACACCTGGATGTCCCACTGGTATCTTCACTCAGTCAGGCCACATTTGAATTCTTCTCTTCATTTCTCCTCTAAAACCTGCTCTTTCTCCTTGACTCTTCCTTTTCTCTGACCCTTAGAGCTAATCAGTAGGCAGATCCTGAACACTGTCCCTCCCCCAAACAATTCTCAGCTCCAAGGGCTCATTTCCAGTTGCACTGTCACTGGTTGAGTCTGGGTACCCTTTACTCTTCGGATTACCACCAAACCTCCCAACAGGTCTCTTGGTTTCTAATCTTCACACTGAACCCACAGCAGTATTTCTGAATCTGTAATCATGTCCCTTCCCTCAGCCCTGTTTCACATTGTTTACTGACTCCCTTGGTCCACAAGATATAAAGCTTTTTCATGGTCTGGGCTTTCTCTCTCTCACGTGTCTGACTACCACTCCTTGCAGCATACCCTTCAACTACACTGAACTAGTTGTAGTTTTATAAGGTTGCTTGCTGTGTCTTGCCTCTGGACTTTTGCAAATACTTTTCTCTGTTTTTTTCCCTTTTTGTGGGTTAACTCCTAGTGATGACATTTTTAAAGGTGCTTTCTACGGTCTTCTTGTAACAGTGTTAAATGTTCTTCCCTTCCTCTGCCATATTAGAGGTTTGCCTCATCATTGCACCAACCATACTTTGTTTATCCACCCTTAAACTTTAGGGAAGAGACCCTTTCTTCTTTGTGGTTTTAACCCTGGAGTCTAGACAAGGTCTGATGAGTATTAATAATAAATAGCTATTAAATAAAGGAGTAAATCACTCAATTAATTTTATCACATGAATGGCACATGACAGAAACATAAATATTGACTGAATCTGAATTTTGAGTGAGGGGAATATTAGAAAGTTAAGAGATGAATTTAAAAAGGATAAAGAGCCAAAGAGATATTCCTCCTTGTATCATGTGTTGGGGCCAGAAAGTCAGATGTTCCTTTATACTCACTCTTTATCTTCTTTGGCAAGAGGAAAGCATCTGCCACTTAGAGAAGCCACTGTTGACCTTGGTGTTGCCATTTCAAAGACAAGATTAAAAACAAAGGCTGAGCCAGGATAGGAAAAAAAAGCTCTTTGGTTTCTTTTCACAGTTCAGGTGCAAAAGAGGTAAAGACTCAAATAGAGGAGAAAACATTTGAAAAATGCAGCAATTTCCTGGGCTGAAGTCTAAGAAATATTTACTGTTTAGAATTTTTAGTGTTTATTTAGGTGGATATCTTGAAACAAACAGGCTTACTACCTTATCCTGCAAGTTCAAAAAAAGGCAAATCAATATATTTTCTGATGGTAATGTCCCACCTGCCTTATTTATTGAAGAAAAGAGTGTACATTTACTAGCAACACCCACACATAAGTAAATGAAACACTGTTATGCAAGAATCTGAGGAACGCCAACTAAGAGAGCAGCCTGGTATTAAAAGATAAATAGAAACCGACTCCCTCTTTTAGTTGCACTTTCCCTTATACCTCAGATCTCCAACAGATTTAATTTCTCTCTTTTGTCTTTAGAACTGGGGAGGAGAAATCCTGGATTTGGCAGGCGTTGAACTTGGAACCCACACTGACTCAAACCGCGCTGTTGGTTCAGATGATCCTTGAGGCCAGAAACACTTCCAGCCCCAGGGAAACCTCTATTCCAAATTTTTCCCTCACTCCACAAGGGAATTCTTTTTGCAAAAGGCTTTGGCTGTTCTTAAAGCTTTCTCTCATTTTGTCTTTTAAAAAGTTTTGTGGGGTTGGAACGTTGCAGGTTTTTCCCCTCCCTCTTCACCCAGATGTTTCTGGTTCTCAGGATGTACACCTGTGAATCTGGGTCACTTGGGACAAATGTTTGAGTTTTATTTACAGCAGAGAAGAACGTGGTCTTCACGTGCAAATGTTCAAAATGGTCATTTTGTTCTCAGGGACCAACGGTAAGACCTACTAAGATAGCATGTGTAGGGACAGAAAAAAAATCACATTAAGGTCAAATTATCTGTTAAACATTTTTTGAGTGTCTACTTTGGTTACCCAGCACTATTCTATCTAGGTGCTGGGAATACAGCAGTGAGGAAAAAAAAGAAGTAAAAGAAAGAGACAAATCTCTACCCTAATTGGGGAAGGCGATAAGTAAAGATGGATATATTAAAAAACTAACAAGAGAATATAGAATTTGTTAGATGAAATTATCCTGAACTTTGAAAGATAAATTTATATATTGACATGCCAGCTTTTTGCCATGAAGGTGGTCTCCTTGTTTCAATGAAGGATGATATATTTGAGGTGTCTCATATAATATCTGACATGTAGTAGGTGCTCAATAATATTAGTTTCTATTCTTTTCACAGCTCAAACTACCAATCCATTTAAACTGTCTTTGCACAATGTGTTGTAAGACTCACTTTTAGCAAAATGCATCACTTAACTTCAAACTAGAGAGACTACGTGCAGCCATGATAGAATACTTCATATCATCAAAAGTTACTGTTAGTCACCTAATTCATTCTAAATCACTTTCATAATAAATATTATCAAGAAGCTACTATTTATCAAGCCCAGTGACAGGCAACAGGAATACAGAAATTATGGAACCATCATCCCTGCTCTCAGGAGATTAGATAGGGTAGCAATAACTCTAAAGTAAGGTTGTTGTTGTTCAGTCACTAAGTCATGTCAGACTCTTTGAGACCCTGTGCACTGCAGCATGCCAGGTTTCCCTGTCCTTCACTATCTCCTGGAGTTTGCTCAAACACCTGTTCATTGAGTTGGTGATACCATCTGACCATCATCCTCTGTTGCCCCTTTCTCCTCCTGTCCTCAATCTTTCCCAGAATTAGAGTCTTCCAATGGATATTCAGAGTTGATTTTCTTTAGGATTGTCTGGTTTGATCTCCTTGCTGTCCAAGGGATTCTCAAGAGTCTTCTCCAGCACCACAATTCAAAAGCATCAGTTCTTCAGTGCTCAGCCTTCTTTATGGTCCAACTCTCACATCTGTACATAATCACTGAAAAACCATAGCTTTGACTATATGGACCTTTGTTGGCAAAGTGATGTCTCTGATTTTTAATATGCTGTCTAGGTTTATCATAGCTTTTCTTCCAAAGAGCAAGTGTCTTTTAATTTTGTGGCTGTAGTCACTGCAGTGACTTTGGAGCCCCCAAAATAAAATCTGCCACTGTTTCCACCTAAAGTAAGGTAGCGTAAAAACTCCATGGACAAATGCAGTCTTTTGGGAGCCCAAGGAAGGAAAAGATATGTTTTGTATATGGGGGGAGAAAGGAGGAAGAGCATGAAGAGGGGCTTCAATAGGTAGATATCCTCTGGGATGAGCCATCCAGAACTGAACAGAGTTTGCTTGGCAAGGTAGGAAGCCAAGAAAGCCCAGGAGTTGTCCGGTTTGCGTAAAGCACAGAATATGTAATGTGTGAGAAGGACCTGGAAGGGAGCTTGGGATCACAGCATGAGTGTCTTCAATGGCAGGGGAACGTCTAATATTTCACAAGGATGGCACTGTGGCACATTTTGAGATTTTTTTAAAATTTATTTTTTATTGAAGGACAATTGCTTTACAGAATTTTGTTGCTTTCTGTCACACCTCAACGTGAATCAGCCATAGGTACACATGAATCCCCTCCCTTTGAACCCCCCATCCATCTCCCTCCCCATTCCACCCCTCTAGGTTGATACAGAGCCCCTGTTTGAGTTTCCTGAACCATACATCAAATTTCCATTGGCTATCTATTTTATATATGGTAATATAAGTTTCCATGTTACTCTTTCCATACATCTCACCCTCTCCTCTCCCTGAAGAGTTTATTTACAGGGCAGCAATGGAGAAACAGACATGGAAAATAGACTTATGGACATTTGGGGATTTTTGAGCTGAGAAATAACACGATCAGCTATGCATCGGACGGCAAGCAGGCAATGAGAAGACCAGTAGGAGGTGATGGAGGATCTTAGGAAGAAATGAGGATTTTTAAGTAGGGCATAACTGTGGGAATTTATAAAATTTTCTATCAAAATGATCCTGTTTTACTGTCTTTGTGGTGCTTGCCACTACTTGGAATTACCTCGTTCATATGTTCATTTGTTTATGGTCTTTCTCCCTCACTACATTACAAACTCCATGAGAGCAGGGACCTCGTCTCTCCCTCTTCTTGCTGCCTTCCTGGTGCCTACAGTGGTTCCTGGTCCACAACAGGGACTCTATAAGGCATGCTGAATGAACGAATGACTCATGTGGAAATAAAATTGATATGACTTGAAAAACAACTGATGCAGAACAGGTGGGAGGCAGAAGCATGGTTTCCACCTTGGTCCTCAGGAAGAATGTTTAACGTACAGCCGGACTTATTTCCCATATATCAACTTATTTTCCTCTGCATTTGTATATCTTTAAGAGATGATGCTTTCTTTATAATGACTCCTTGTTGTTATTGTCATCGCCCATTTGTTTTGTTTTATGGTTTTTTGTTAAAGTCTTGGCAATGAAGTTTGTTTTTCATTTTGCATCATGAGTGGTTTCAGAGGAGGAGACCCTTTCCCTCTACGATTAATAAATTATCAGGGCCCCTGGAGAAGTATACCATGAGTTGGAAATGTTTGTCTACAACCAGTAAGAAAAGAATCTTGGGCTTGGCTGGCTGCAAATTCCTACATGAAAAGAAGCTCTCAAGTTTTGATAAACACTGCTTCCAAGACTTGAAAATTTTTTTTAATGAAGTGGTATATTTTCTGAGTTACTGTTATACTAAAAGCAGAGACAAAGCAAGGATTTCAAATCTGATATAGAAGGAAAGGGTAGGTCAAAGAAGAAACTTGGTCAGAGAACTGGAAAAGATTAAAGAACATGTGACTTGAGGTTGACTGTTGATAAGGGAATTTGTAGCCCCTAGGAAAGTGAAAAATACAAGGAATTCTAGGGCCAAAAATAATGGAGCCAGGAACTAGATAGAAATGATTGGCATCCATCTGCTATGTGAAGCGGCCTTGTTCTACCTGGGGTTGAGCTAAAAGATAGTACCTGCACTGTGAGGATCCAGGGAAAGGATATAGTGGAGAAACATTCTCTTAGAGGCATTTCATGATAAAGGGGAATGGTGGTGGCAGCAAGTTCTAGAAGAAGCTTGCTCACCCAAGACCAAGCAGTGTTAGGTATGTAGAGAGACTGACGGTGCTAACTGGTACAGTGGGGTGGGTTAAGATTACCTCTATATATCATATTGCACAACTCTAGGGGGCACTACTCACTTGGTAGCATATGTAAGTGGGATTGTGTTCCAAGGAGCAACAGTCACATAGAAACTACTCCAATCACCTAGACAATATTCTCCTTTGAGCTATTTCAGAATGCCCCTCCAACCTCCTGAAATAGTACAATGAGGTGTACTGTCTGCTAGGGAGATGGACATCTTGGGTTTTGGTGTTAGGATTCTTTGAGTTTCAAATAAAAACTCAATCCAAATAGCTTAAACAATAGAGATGATGTATGGGTTCACTGCTGAGCATTCTGGGGACAGAGCTGGCCTCTGTTTCCCTCTCTTGGCATTGCCTTCCTCTGGGTGTTAGTATCATTATCTCCTGTTTCTTGGTTTCCTTGTGCTTTATGTGTGTGATGAGGGTAGGAAGGGGTGTGTTTGCGTGTTGAGAGTGTCTTCGTGTGAGTAACTTTCTTTGGCAACCTCCCCTCCCCCCAAGACCACATGAAAAAGTAAAGAAAAGCCGTTTATTCTAGGGAAGGGATATTGTTATCTTCTGGATTATGGAAGATGTGAAGATGACATATAAAATGTGCGTGAATGAACTTGAACAGGATTGCAGGTGGGCCATTAACTATCACATCTGTTAAGCTGTATGTTAAAAATTACTTCTTAAAACATTTTTTTCTTCCTTGTTGTGAAGTAATTCTATTATATTCTTAAAGAAACCTGACATGAAAAATTCTGTTTAAAAGTCTTCTTTCAAGGTCAGTTTGCAGACTTAATTAATATGGGTTGGTGACTGATTATGCAATTCTCCTAGAAACAAATATTACTGAATTAGGTTATAATGAGTATTTTATAGAGAAAGTCAATACACAGAGTGTGTTTTCAGTCTTTGTCATCTGGTTCTAGTCTCTGTTTGGCAACAGGATTTTATACGTGGCTCTGTTAGTGCAGCCAAAAACCTTGCATACTTCACAACTTGCCACTCTTTTCAAAGATTTAGTTAGAGACTGAAGCTTATAGCACATGCTGCTGGATTAAGCATCTAAAGTGAGAGTCTCATGGGCCTAAAATATCTCTTGTACCCACACATTTCCTGGTAGGCCGAACTTCACAAAATAAACATAGATGACCTCTCATCCATCCAGTCTTCCGGAAAGTTTAGAAATGATGCAACCTTTTGGCAATATGACATGACACATTGCTTTACTTGCGCAGAGCATGAACTTCCTTCATTCTGCACAACCCCAGACAAACAAGCATTTACATTAAGCACTGCCCGGATTCTGAAACAAAATTTTATCGACTTTAATGAAACTAGACATTAAATAAACGGCCTCGCTTTGGGAAGAATGAGTCGACATGTGACAACAGGGGAAGTCTTGTGGTTGCTTCATAGTGACATCCAAGACTTTTGAGAAAGTAGAAGCTTGTTTTTCTGTCAATACCTTGGTTTCCTTTCCTTTCTTCATCCCGCCCACAACCCTCCTCCACCACCTCGTGTGCAGGAATAACAATGTCTGGAATCAATATAGTGCTCTGCTTCTGAAAGGCTGAGCAGGCTGGCCTGGCTCTTTCCCTCGGAGGGAGAGTGTGAGCAATGAGATCTCCTACTTCTCCTCTGCCTGACTTTGTCTCTCTACCATTAACCTAGCTCTCAACTCAGTTTCTCTTTCTGGAATGGCTTGTTCTGGTTTCTCTTATTCAATAAATAGAAATAAATCATTGACTTTTGAATTAGTGTGCCATGTGTATCTTTTTAACCCTTTTTAATGATTCCAAGTATTTTTCATTGCCTCCAAGAAGGGACAGTGGTGCCCTCACTGTTTCCAAGGGGTTTTTGTTTTGTTTTTGAAGATTTTCTTTCCTCTGAAATTGCCTGATTCCTCATTTTCTCAACTCCTAAGAGATAATCTATGCTTAGAAGTGTCACAGTGTCATTCATGGTATATAACTAGGTAGAAATTGGTCAAAGAACTCTGGGTGAAGATGACTTCAAACTATTTTACTTATAAAGCTGTTTGCACTCAGCTCCCAACCCATGTCTCCAGGCTGTTACTCCTTGTAATGCATCCCATATGACAATACTTCTCAAATTTTACAAAGTGAAGAACCCGCTGTTTTCATTTCCCATCTGTCAAGGCCAGCTATGTGGTCCTACTGTGAAGGACTATTGTGCAGTTTGGGCGACCTATCTACACACAAACATGATCACCTTTGCTCTATATCCCGTCCAAGGACTGGAGGCCAACAACCACACAATGTTAGGTTGCTAGCATTTCTACAGCACACTCTCTCCTTCTTTCCTTGTACCATCATAGATAACAACCCACAGCCCACTGACTACCTTTGAGCAGCACAGCCATTCTACCTGGTTCTTACCGTAACAAAGCTTGATTTTTATTGCTTTTGAAATTCGACCTAAGTGTTCTCAGTCCGGGTACCCTCATTCTCCTTGATTTCCCTGGCCTGTCCCTACTTGTCTTTGAAGGTCCACCTAAAAATTTTTTTATGAAGAAATAATTCATATAACATTCACCATTTTAATGCGTAAAATTCAGTGGTTTTTAGCACATCCTTAATGCTGTGCAACCATCACCACTACCTAATTCCAGAACATTCCCATCACCCAAAAAAGAAACTCTGTACCTGTTAGTGGTTACTGTCTACTCCCCTCCCGCTTTCTCCCAGCTCCTGACAACCACTACTTTCTGTGTGTATGGATTTTTCTATTCTGGGAATTTTGTATTAATGGAATCATACAACACGCAGCCTTTCATGACTGACTTTTTTCACTTAGTGTAATTTTTTCAAGGTTCATCCAGATTGTAGTGTGTATCAGTTCTTCACTCCTTTTTGTGACTGGTTGGGCTTCCCAGGTGCCTCAGTGATAAAGAATTCACCTGCCAATGCAGGAGACTGGGGTTCTATCCCTGGGTTGGGAAGATCCTATGGAGAAGGGAATGGCAACCCACTCCAGTATTCTTGCCTGGAAAACTCCATGTGTAGAGGAGCCTGGAGGGCTACAGTCCATGGGGTTGCTAAGAGCTGGCCATGACTGAGCATGCATGCAATATTTTATTGTATGCCTACATCACATTTTGCTTTTACTTAACAGCAATTAATGGATATTTGGGTTGTTTCCACTTTTTAACTATTACAAATAACTCTGGTAACTACAGATACCGTCTTTATTATGGACATATGTTTTCATTTCTCTTGACTATACATTCATTTCTCTTGACTTGAAGTCCAATTGCTGGATCATATGGTACCTCTATGTTTAACATTGTAAGAAACTGCTAAACTCTTTCCAAAGTGTCTACCCCATTTTACATTCCTACCAGAAACATGAATTCCAATTTCTCTACATTCTTGCCAACACCTATTATTTTCTTTATTTTTGAAAAAACTATAGCTCTTCTAGTGCGCACCATAAATATTTTTCTTCTGGGATGGCATCTCTGATTCTTTTTCCTCCCAGGAAGAATCAACCCCCTTTTCCACTTGGCTCTCACAAGAATATATAATACAGTGATTACAAGAATAACCAGTTTTGGAGACTGTGGGTGCTAGGTACTATGCTAAGTACTTACATGTGTGAGTTCATTAAATCTTCACACAATCTTTTATGAAGTCAGTTTTATTATCTGCATTTTACAGATGAGGGATCAAGCAGAGAGAGTAAATTGTCTAAAATCACATGCCTACAAGAGTGAAAGCTGGGATTTGAACTCCTGGGCATATGCGACCCCAGAGCCAATTCTCTTAACTCTTAGGCTTTCTATAAATGGAAGTTACTAGTATTACATTCTCTATTTTAAAGCAGTCCCATGCTGTCCTATTAGAACTAGCAACATTCCATTTCTAAAGATTTGGCGGAACTTTAGTTTACTCAAAAGAATTGCAGCAAAGCACTGTCAACAGTTCTCACTTTTCCATTCAGAATCTTACAAGATAAAAAAATAAATTACCCCAGTCCTGAAGTTTACATCATACCCAGTATCTAAAACCCTGAAAAATGCCATTTGTTTATCCCCAGTCAGCTACCAATCCTATCATACAAATGAAGACATTTGTTGCCATTTGAAGCAACATGAATAGACCTAGAGATTGTCATATCACATATATGTGGAATCCAAAATATGATACAAACATACTTATTTACAAAATAAAAACAGACTCACAGACATAAAAAACAAATTTATGTTTACCAAAGAAAAGAGGGTGAAAGAGGGATAAATTATGAGCAAATAAAAACTACTATATAAGGTTCTGCTGTATAGTACAGGGAACTATATTCAATATCCTATAATAAACCATAATGGAAAAGAACATATATATATTTAAAACTCAATCACTTTGCTGTACTACCGAAACTAACGCAACATTGTAAATCGACTATAGTTCAATAAAAATATTAATGAAGACATGTATTGATTTCATCTTTGAGTTTGATCTTGAAGAAGACTAGTAATATGTCTTCACCAGTTGATCTATGCCACTAAGATATTCTTTTTTCTCTAGTGATCTCCTCCTTCCCTTTGGAAAATAAGGATTCAAGACACCACTTCACTACTAGGAAAACTTTTGTCATCTTTTACTCTTATACTTTTTCATCACACACAAGCCCTAATTATTATGTTGCTGAATGTTTCCTGATGCATGGCATAGGCTCTACCTCTCATTAGAGGGATGTAAGTGTATGTGTGTGTGTGTGTATCTAATGTCTATAGGTCCAGCTGTATTCTGCAGTTATCACAATAATAATTTAAGTTGTGTTTTACTATCACTAATTTATAGAAAGGAAATGGAGGTATGGAGAAATTCAGAAATTTGCCTAAAATCACAGCTATAATAGTAAACTAAATCTTATAAGAAAGGGCTTATTTAACTTATTTGATCATCAAAACCTTCCCTCCCCACATTAAAAAAAAAATTCTATAAATAATTCAGGAGTCTGTGTAACACAATCTCCCTTCCCCCAACTTTTGTTACCCCCTGTGAAGCCTTCCCAGAAGGAGTTAATCACTTCCTCCTCCTTCCTGCTTTGGTCATAGTGTGTCATTGCATTAAGGATGCTGTGTTGTAATTTATTTGTTTACATGTCTAACTTTTTCCGAGGGCAAGGGCCGTGTCTTATTTTTCTTCGTATCTCCAAAACTAAAAAGTGCCCAATCGATGTTTACTGATTCGAATACTTTTTATTGCTATCTGTCACAGTCATATTTGATATGCAAAAATTACTCAGAACCCCTGGCGAGGACAGCAACGCACATTGCTCTGAAACAGGGAAGAAGGAAAATAAGCTCAGCACATTTCTGTGCTTCTTGAGATGAAAATCCAACATCCATAAATATCTTTAGTTAAGGAGGCCCTATGGTTAGTGTGGGCTCTAGATTGGCATGCATTCTCACCAGACGAATCTGCCAAGATGAAGATTCAACTTATTTGAGTGAGCATATGCCAGTATGACTTCAAAGAAAAGGCTATTATGCCATTCTGTCCATTTTTTAAAAAATTCTTTTCTTTCCCAAAATGCTTTGTTTTTTTCTCATGTTTTGATCCAGCAGCAGAATTGCTGCTGAGCCCTTTCAGTCGTGTCTGACTCAGTGTGACCTTATGGACGGCAGCCTGCCAGGCTGTCCATGGGATTCTCTAGGCAAGGGTATGGAGTGTGTTGCCATGCCGTCCTCCAGGGGATCTTCCCAACCCAGGGATCGAACCCAGGTCTCCCACATTGCAGGCAGATTCTTTACCAGCTGAGCCACAAGGGAAGCCCAAGAATACTGGAGTGGGTAGTCTATCCCTTCTCCAGCATATCTTCCCGACCCAGGAATCGAATCGGGGTCTCCTCATTGCAGGCAGATTCTTTACCAACTGAATTATGAGGGAAGCCCTCACTGTCCACACTCTTCTTCTGTACATGGGTCCGTGACCTGACTCCCTTCCTCCCCCAACCTCTGACTTTTCCTAAGTCCATTTCTATGTTTGCTCTCCAAATACATTCTAGGTCACCCTTCTGTTTCCATCATGCATATCAGCTATGCATGTTGCTATGGACTAATACAATATCCTCATGAAGAAGGACATTTCACACAAGTCAACTGATATACCTCAGGTCCCATAGGAAGGTGAAAACTAAACCCAGAATCCAGATTTCCTGACCTATATTTCCCACTAGTTTATTGTTAAAACTTCATGTGTTAACACCCCACCCACCTCAACAAAACTTTATATACAAAGAGAAAGACATGAAAAGTTCTCTTTCCACAGACATTCATGGAATGGAAATTGTGAGGAAAACTGTGAAAAGTCTCCAAGTTATATTCATTATTTGTCCAAAGGGCTAGGCTAGGTTAAGTACACAGGAAAGGGCAGGCTTCTTACCTCCTGAGGGTGGACCCAAGTCATCTGAAGAGGCCATTCTCTGGCCATCCCTGAAACTCACGCAGGTGGTGATCTCATCTTTCTCTAAGCAAATGTGGCCTTTACTAAAAGGGCAGACACCCCCCACAGGGAGCAGGCAGGCGGGCCAGGATGTGGGGAGGGTGATTCAGCAGGTAACAGCAGTTCCTCTCAAGCCTCCCTGCAGAAACACCCAAGAGGCTGACCCTCTCAGACAAGTTTCAGGGAGAGAGCCCAAACTCCTAGCTGCACGTACTATTGCCCTCAAGGTGAAGTCTCTGTTTGCCCCTTTCAGAGAAAAGTTTCCTATCTTGAGTCAGACAAATCTGAAAATTCCTTATGAATTTGATCACTGTAATATGGTTCCTTTTCTTTTATTATGAAAAGGATTGGTAGTAAGCCCCTTCCAACTTTATTCTGGAGTGCTTCCCCAGTTGCTCAGTGGTAAAGAATCTGCCTGCAATGCAGGAGCTGCAGGAGACTCGGGGTCAATCTCTGGGTCAGGAAGATCCCCTGGAGGAGGGCACGGCAATCCACTCCAGTAATCTTGCCTGGAGAATCCCATGGACAAAGGCACCTAGCGGGCTACAGTCCATGGGGTCTCAAAGAGTCAGACACAACAGAAGCAACTGAGCATGTATGCACACATAGGTTGGAGAACCCCAATATCCAGCATGATATGAGGCCCACATCAAGAGGTTGAGATACATTTGCTGAGGAAGGGAGGAGAGAAGTGGGAAATACTAAAAGGATCTCTTCTTGAATTTTCTTGCTCTATTCTGAGTTTAAGAAGCATATAAATATGATGCTTTACCAAAACTCTAAATGTATCTATTGATATCCAAAAGCTTATAATAAATAAAATTAATATGAAGTGACTTGATGTTTTTTTTCCTTACTGCAAGGCACTTGGATCACAAGAATTGAAATTTTGTTCCCTTGAAGCATATTTTAAAGTATGCTTTTTCCTTTCTCAGAGCATATTTTTAGACCAAGTATTAACATGCAAATTATATGGATAAACTCTCTCCTCTCCACAGCCTTCATAATAGCCTGTGAAAAAATCAGACCACAAGGGCACAAAGACGGTCTCATTACTTTTAACCTTTGGGGAAAGCAGCTTCATCTTCTACTCAGAGTTTGCTTGGGTATCAAACTAAAAACATACCTATGCCTCCAAAGGGCTTGGCTGGATCACACTCCCACACATACCAAGGTGCTCTTTGGACTCTGCTATGGAGACAGCCTGGAAATTAATGACACAGGCTGAGAAGGACAAAGAGAGGGGAAAAGGGGTTTCTGAAATGTCAGGGACCCCTCCGGCTGACACTTTCCCAATGACTTGCCAGGGGCTTTTCTCTGTGGTACTGGAGCTGGGCTTTCCCATAGGTATACTGGACATTCAGTGTGCACCAGTGGCTCCTGCTTCTCTTGGAGGCCCCAGAGTGAGAGTGGAACCCAGTTGGAGGTTGGAGGTATCACCCGATGTCAGTGACTTTAGGAGGAAGGTCCTGAGCCAGTGTCAGGCATGGATGAGGGAGGTGAAGTTCAGTGCCTCCAAGGGTTTCTTGGCCCCAGCCTGAGAGAGGAACTGGTTCCTGTCATTTCCCTGCTTTAAAAGCCACTTTGGGCCTTTGCTACCCATAGGCAAAGTCTGAATTACTGCATATAGAATAATCTTAAAAAACTGGCTCTAATTGACCAGTCCTCTCTTCGTTCTTGACACTTGTGACCTGTCTTGCCCAAGGACCCTACACTGTCAGCCACTGCAGATCTTTGCTGGTCTCCAGAACACTCAGTACCACGGCACAGGTTCTCTTCCTTGGCCCACCGGCTCCACTGATTATAAACTCATCCTTGGGAACCATTCAGCTGTAGGCATCTCGAACTCCCTCCCAGACCTGTCTAAAAATCTCCATTGTGATGTTTATTCTGTTAGCGGCGGAGGGGGCGGGGGCAGGGGGGATTAATTTCTTAAATTTCTGAATCTTCTACCATACTAGCAACTCCTGAAGGCAGGGACTGTATCCATTTTTCTTTGAATTCTCATCTTTTACCAAGGTCCTGGTAAGGGAAGTTATTTTAGTGCAAGATATACGTTTCTCCAGGGGATCTTCCCAACCCAGGGATTGAACCCAGGTCTCCCGCATTGGAGGCAGACACTTTAACCTCTGAGCCACCAGGGAAGTCACATACATTAATACACTCTGGTCATATTCAATCTGCTCCTGTTCTGAGGGCAAATAACTAGGAAGTAGCATGACTCCTGGGGGAGTTCCAAGCAGGGCCTGCCAACCTTCCTATAAACTCTGATTGGGACTTTACCTCCCTCAAAGGTAGGAGTTAAGGTTAAATATATTTTCCTTTTGTAAACAATACCAATTCAAATCAGAATGCAACTCTGAAGCAGAAACTGCTGAAATGAGAGTTAATAAAATTGGATTCTAGCCTTAGCTCGGATACTAAATAATTGTGCACCACTGGAGAAATTATTTGGCCTCTCTGACCATCAGTTTCTTCATCTATAAAATTCAGAATTTGATCTGGGTGATTTCTAATGAATATCCACAGTCTCCTATGGGGCAAAAATTCTCTGGAGGGGTTTGAATAAAAGGCGAAGTGAAAAGGAACAGAGCAATACAGATTTTTAGATGCACGCTGGTTTGTGGAAGCACCTAACACAAGCCTGTGCACAGAGAGTCCTCAAGGGATGAAGGGTCTATTTCTCCCTAATGACTTTATTTCTATACCTTGTGGTGCCAGGGAAACGAGACTTACCCTGTTTATCCCACTACCCTGATCGAGAGCTTCATCTCCCTTAAAGAGTTTCATTTACCCGATCTACTGTGGTGGGTGACCTTACAGGAGGTGAACGCAGAGCAGTCAGTGGAAGGTGTGATGGACTGAACTGTGTCACCTAAAAAAGGTATGCTGCAGTCTTAACCCCTGGTACTTCTGAATCTGACCTTATTAGAAAATAGGGCCATTACAGAAGTAATCGAGTTAAAATGAGTCATTAAGGTGGGCCCTAAACCAATATGACTGGTGTCCTTATAAAATGGGGAAAATTGGACATAAAGCCAGACATGCACAGAGAACATGCTGAGAAGACACGCAGGGAGAAGACGGTTGTGTGAAGGAAGTGATGCTCCTATGAGCTGAAGGACGCCAAAGACTGTTGGCCAACACCAGATACTAGAGGCAAGAAAAGCTTCTCCCCTAGAGCTGTGCGATGGAGCCTGGCCTTGATTTTGAACTTGAAGTTTCCAGAACTGTGAGACAACAAATTTCTGTTGCTTTAAGCCACCCAATTTCTGATATTTTTTAATAGCAGCCCTGTCAAGCTAATATAAGATTCAAGTTGAGCTGTGTGGGCAGCTTTGAGAAAGAGTGGGGTGTGTGTGTGTGTGTGTGTGTGTGTGTGTGTGGTATAGGTGTTAGAAGGTAATTTACATCATGGGTGGGTAGCATACGAGTCCTAGAAAACTAAGCAGACACTAATTGTCAAAAATGACATACCTATTAGCAGATTCTATCTATCCTTTCTTCTTCCCTTTTCACTCTTCTTTCTTTTATTGCTTTGCTGCGGCTTCCTAACTCTCCCTTACTGCCTCTCTACAACCCTACATTGGCTCCTTTAAAAGAGACATTTTACTCTGATGTTTACTTAGAAATGTTAGTACCACACAGTCCAGCATGGTTGAAGAGGCCTCAGAGTGAGGGAGAGAGACGAAGCCCTCCTGCTTGGAGGAGATTTCAGAAGGCTCAGACTCTGGTGGCACCAGCAAAAGGAAGCCAACTAAGGTAAACTTTTTTTTTCTAGTTCGTAAATCCTCCTTGTGAAAGTAGTATAATAGATGCTGTATGAGAACTCTGCTGGATTCTCCCTTTTGGAATCTTTGGGGCGCCTGACATAACCCTCACCCTCCGCACAGTGGAGGACAGAGAGGCCTCCCTCTGTGTGCTCCATCACAACTTTCCACTGAATCTGGGTTTGCGCTGCCTGATTTGAATGGAGGATTGTTCAATGTAGCCAGTGACTGGCAGAGTTGCCAGTTCCAACACTTAGAAAATACAGTACTGCTTTTAAAGTGGAGTAGAAGGGCGTTGAAGCAAGGAGGCAGGGGTTCCTTGTCAAACACACTGCCTATCTGTCCTGGCTCTCCTTGGAGGCAGGGAGTAGGGGTGGGGGTGGGGGCGGTGGGGTTGAGGTTTCCCGAAGGCAGAGAAATGGTCTCCCAACCTCCATGTCCAAACTAGCAAAACTAGGGAAGGAGGCCTACTTCGCCTCTGTGCTCTGGAACAGACCATCTATTGGGCAAAGTGGTAGTTCCTGTCCCATTAGCTCACTCCCAAAGTTTGTATTTATAGATTAGCAGCCTAGATGGACCAGAAGTATTTGGTACGTACTCAAAGCTAAGTGCTATGAAAGAGATATCATCTTTGAGATCAAAAAGAAAGTTCCATTCTCTGAGAAACAGTGAAGAAATTATACACATAATTTCTCTCCTGAGATCTGATGTAATTATATGGTTAAATATTCATATTTTAATTATTGGAAAGAAATATATTAATGAATTATTACTGAAATATTTTCCGTATAGAGTCAAGTAGGAAAACTTAAAGATTCAGTTTTTTTCTGTACTCGCAAAGAAACAAATTTCATTGTTTGCTGGGGCAGGAACATTTTTTATACAAGAAATGAAATTTTTCAGCTGCCTGAATGACCTGACTGTTACTGAATAAAACCTTGCTAGGAAGCCCAATTGCTACTATTAGTCAGCTTCCAACTTCCACAGGAGTGCTGGATGCAGAGAAAAACAAATAGAGATTCCTTAAAAATGACCACTGTTGTTTTGCTGGTGCTCAGTAGAAGGCAGAATGGGATGGGCTTTGACTATCCTCTGGGGTTCAGACAATTCATTTAAGAAACAAACAAAACAAATCTAAGCCATTTCTCTTTCAACATCCTCATGAAGTGCTGGGGAAGGGATTCTCACATATACAAAGTCTGCTGTTTCTAGCCACTGGTAACATCATTCCTTCATAAAATGGGTTGAATTAAAGTGTTAGAAATACCTATTCTACCAGTCTTCCGGGTGAAAGAAGCAATATAGAAATCATAACCATATTGACTTTCTAGATGAACCCCAAAAGGGGTAGAAACAACATTATTTTGAGAGAACTCACCATGAATGGGTCTTGTAAAGGCCAACAAATATACCTCATTGAAAAGGAGGTATATTTTTCTATTGTTCTAACTATTTGGTACAGCAGGAAGATGGAGAATAATATTCAAGACATCTACAAAGGAAATAAGCCCCGAAACTGCCTTATTTGGTGATTTAGTCAAAAAGGACACCTGCCTCACTCACCAAATAAACAGCTTTTTTTTCCAGCCTTTTTACAAGATCAAGTCCTGCTACTCTGAGGAATGAATCAGAGGTCTATTACATTTACCACAAAAATAACTAATGGGAGGAAGTGCTTTACCTCTTTCTAATTTTGTCACATTAGAAAGACCAAAGATTATAAGATCTAATTCTTATTGCCTTATCGATCAAGTTTGAATGCTATGTCCTTGTTAAAGAAACAATGCTATATTCTCAAATTCTCAAAATGAGAAGGCCAGAGTTACTTAATAAAATCTATAGTAGGAAGTGCAGAGCTAAACAATGCACTAGCTGGTGTGTTTTGACTTCATCATCTCCATGGTAACATGCATGAACAAATTTTTTGAAACATATGAATGATTTGTCTTTAGGGTAGGAACCTGCCAAATATTAGTCTAATTAGTTTTTAAGTTAATGATATTTTAGATACTTAAAATGTTTTCCCAGGAATTCTCATGCAAAAAACTATTTACTGCCTTTTGTATAATTAAAAGTGCATATTTTTAGAGTAAACCACTTGTGGATTGAGAATTACTAGCTTGCATAAATTAAAGTGGTTACCATTTTAGCTAAGGTTGTATTGGTTAGAAGCCAAAACAACTGTTAAAAAGTGAAAATTTCAGTTTAGCTATTTGAAATCATGGGAATCTCATTATTTTAAACTTAAAACACAGAGATATTTTTAAATTAAATATTTATCTGATTTTAGTCCATTCATACTAATCTATGTGGACTGTATACTTAGAGAATTAACTGAAGTGCTGCTGCTGCTGCTGCTGCTAAGTCACTTCAGTCATGTCTGACTCTGTGCAACCCCATAGACAGCAGTCCACTAGGCTCCTGGGCCCGTCCCTGGGATTCTCCAGGCAAGAACACTGGAGTGGGTTGCCATTTCCTTCTCCAATGCATGAAACTGAAAAGTGAAAGTGAAGTCGCTCAGTCATGTCCGACTCTTCGTGACCCCATGGTCTGCAGCCTACCAGGCTCCTCTGTCCATGGGGATTTTCCAGGCAACAGTACTGGAGCGGGGTGCCATTGCCTTCTCCGAACTGAAGTGCTATGAGGGGCAAAACCCCTGGAATCAAGGGGATGTTAAACATGACTCTAAGGACACTGAAGTCTAAGAACTCACTTAAGACATGTTCAATCTGGAATATCTGGAAACTGTCTTCTAGCAAAGGAGAAATTGTCCTACTGACAAAGGACAAATACCTGTTGTTGTTCAGTTGCTATCATGTCAGACTCTTTGTGATCCCATGGAGTGCAGTATGCCAGGCTTCCCTGTCCTTCACTATCTCCTAGAGTTTGCTCAAACATGTCTATTGAGTTGGTTATGCCATCCAACCATCTCATCCTCTGTCAGCTCCTGTTCCTCCTGCTCTCAATCTTTCCCAGCATCAGGGTATTTTTCCAATGAATCGACTCTTCGCATCAGGTAGCCAAAGTATTAGAGCTTCAGCTTCAGCATCAGTCCTTCCAATGAATATTCGGAACTGATTTCCTTTAGGATTGACTGGTTGGATCTCCTTGTAATCCAAGGGGCTCTCAAGAGTCTTCTCCAGCACCGCAGTTCAAAAGCATCAAGTCTTTGGCACTCAGCCTTCTGTGTGGTCCAACTCTCATATCTATACGTGACTACTAGAAAAACCATAGCTTTGACTATATGGACCTTTGTTGGCAAATAATGTCTCTGCTTTTTAATGCGCTGTCAAGGTTTGTTATAGCTTTTCTTCCAAGGAACAAGTGTCTTTTAATTTCATGGCTGTAGTCACTGTCCGCAGTATGAAGACACAAGAAAAATTGCTTGAGAACCAACTGCAGTCTGGGGGCCAAAATACCAATCAGTGCCAGGAATTGCACAAAATGTGCTGGAAGCACAGGAAACCTCCTTTTGCTCTGTAAGTTCAATACATGGTTTGCTAGGGTTATGGAAAAGACGTTGGTGAAGAGTCAAAAAAAAAAAAAAAAAGTGAAAAACCTGCGCTGAGTACATGGATGAGACCAGCAGAACCCTCTCTGCAACTGGTGTTAAATGACTAGAGACAAAGAAGCAATTGTCTTCGTGATCCTGAGAAAAGGATCAACAGACAAAGCAGGTCTGGCATGATGGGAAAGAAAAAAACTGCCTGAGAGAGAATTTCCTTAGATTCTCAAGGGTCTTTCACAATCAGTCAGTGAGGAAGGCTGGAGACCTCGATGAAGAAACATTGTGTATATTTTACCGTGAACACACTCACACAGACTCATGCATATATGCACTGTTTACTAAACACATTCCATAGTGTATTGTCATCATTTTCAGTTAAGAAAACTTCCATAAGGTTCTTGGAAGTTCTGAACTTTAAGACAATATTTTCAAGGATACACAGCTGATCCAGGAATCTTTGAGTGACAGTTTTAGTTACAATTCTGCCTCTCAAAGTAGGCAAACTATTCATAGAGAACTTTTTACAGCACTGTGCCTGAAGCCATCCTGTACTTGAGCGTACTGCATGAGTGCCGGGGGGATGGTGACCAATCCAAAAAGGAGTCTGGCTTCTAGTCAGTTCACAAACCAAAAAACATTGATTCAACAGATTGACAAGGCTGCAAAATGGATTTTCTTCTGGCATTGGGAACAAGGATAGAGTAATTCCTTCCTCTCATTTACAACAGTTTGAGTAGCACTTAGAAATGTAAACAAATAGTTCAAGAGAGAAGATTTAAAATTAAGATAATGAAGTTAGCTGCTGGTTCTCATTTGTGTACATTACCAGTGCATATATTAGCAGTGTTTTCTAGGCTTCAGAAAATGCTTTTAAAATTACTGTGCTAAACATAAAAGGTCAGGTTATGATGCTTCCAGAAGAAAACATAGAATATCATTGTGATCTTTGAGTTGGTAAAAGTTACCTAAACACAATACTAAAAGCATTAACCATAAAAAAATAATCGATAGGATTTCATAAAAATAAAAACTCTGCACATCAAAATACACTGTTCAGAAAATAAAAAGTCAAGCCACAGACTGGGAGAAAGTATTTAAATATGTGTGTCTGACAGAATATGTAAAGAATTCATACAATCCAACAATAAAAGTCCTTAATTTTTAAAATGGGCAAAAGACATGAGCAAATATTTCACAAAGGAAGATCAAAAGGATGGATGATCAAAAAGGACATAAAAAGATTCTCAGTATCATCAATCATTAAAAAATGTACATAAAAACACAACAAGATACCATTTTGCGACTATTAGAAAAGCTAAATTTAAAAAAATTGGCTACATCAAGTGTTGGTGAAGATGTCGAAAAACTGGGATTCATACATTGCTGGTAGGTATGTAAAATGGAGCAACCACTTTAAATACATTTGGATTTTTCTTTTTAACTAAGCATAAACCTACCCTATGACTAGCAATTCCATTCCTAGGTATTTATCCAAGAGAAATGAAAACAAAAAGAATTGTATAAGAATTTATAGCAGCTTTGTTGGTAACATTCAAAAACTGAAAACAGCCCAGCTGTTCATGAACAGGAGACTGGCTAAACAACAGTGGAATATTCATTCAATGGAATACATCTAGGAAGAAAAAAAGAGTAACAACTACTTATACAAGCAACATAAAAAACATGGCAAGTCAAAGAAGTCTTACACCAAAGAGTATATACTATGTGATTCCATTTATATAAAGTTCTAGAACAGGTAAAACTAGTTTGTGATAAAAAAGTTCATAATGGGTTGCCTATGGTGAGTGGATGTGGGGATTGACTGGGAAATTTCTAGCATAGTGGATATGTTCCATATCTCGGTATGAATCTGGGTAACATTTGCCTGAATTCAAGAAAAGTACACTTAAGATTTATACTTGTTATTGTATATAAATTCCCTGCCCCCAAAATCCAGAAACAAGTATTAACTATAGTTAGTGATACACATGCGTAGAAGGCAATGGCACCCCACTCCAGTACTCTTGCCTGGAAAATCCCATGGATGGAGCAGCCTGGTGGGCTGCAGTCCATGGGGTCGCTAAGAGTCGGACACGACTGAGTGACTTCACTTTCACTTTTCACTTTCATGCATTGGAGAAGGAAATGGCAACCCACTCCAGTGTTCTTGCCTGGAGAATCCCAGGGACAAGAAGAGCCGGGTAGACTGCCGTCTCTGGGGTCACACAGAGTCTGACATGACTGACACGACTTAGCAGCAGCAGTGAAACAAATGTTGAAGTGTTTAGCAGTAAAGTGTACCAACGTCTGCAACTGACTTTAAAAAGCATCCAAAAATATAATGAATTGATGGATTATGGGAAATAGATATGTGATAAAGCAAATTATCAAAATGTTACTGGCAGATTTAAGGGTCAGGTATTGTGAAATAGCTGTCTATTGTATTATATTTATACACTGGAGTGCTACTCAGCAATGAAAAAGAATGAACCACTGATAAGTACCACAAGATAGCTAAATCCCCAAAACTGTATGTGGTGCCAAAGAAGTCAGAGATAAAATTCAGGAACAGGCCATCAGAACAGGTATTGCCTGAGTAGTAGAAATTGATTGAAAGGGGCATGATACAACTCTATGGGGTGGTGGAATGTTTTATACTGTGATTAAAGTGATGGTTATTTAGGTATATACATAGATCAAAATTCATTGAACTATAGACTTAAGATCTGTGAATTTCTGTATGTAAACCTCACTGGGGGTGGTGTGAGGGAAAGGCTGTGGAACACAGATACCAAATTGTAAGTATAATTGTCTTCGTGTGACTACAGATGGCAATTTAGAGGCAAAAGAGAACCCTCAATAGGAAGAGGCAAAGGTGAATGTGAAAGTGTTAGTCTCTTTATGATCCCATGGACTGTAGCCTGCCAGGTTCCTCCTCTTTACCGTCTGAGCCACCAGGAAGAGGCAAAGGTAGCAGATTTCATGTCAGAAATCCAACTCTGAATAGTGGGACAGGTGTCTTCTTTGAGATGCCCTAAGATAGAAAAAAGGTACTCCATATTTAGAGGTGTTATAAGATGGGAGACAATAGTAATATCTTAGTTTGTGGACAATAGGAATCTCAGCCCCAACTTCAATTATACAGGATTATGTCCCACTGGTACCTTTTCCCCTTGTTTTAGGAAACGAACAGATTAAGTTCTGGTTGGGAAACTAGATGTCAAATTGATGGACTGAAATAGTTGCCCTTTAATTCCCCCCAGGCCCTCTCTCCGACTCTTATTTTATACAGAAGGCAAAGAAGGTGGGCTAGCTGCTTTGTTTCCTAGCCCTCAGCAGGTTAGAAGAAGCAAATTAGGAATGAGAAGGCAGTGAAATAGCCAGAGGCCGTCACTCAGAGAGCAAGTGACAGCTCACAGCAGGCAGAAAAGGATGAAACGAAGGGAGAAATATAAAAACTCAACCTAAATACTCAAGCACACAACAGTAAGCAGGGGACCCCCACAGCTCAATTTATTTAAATAACTCCTCACTGTACTGCAGTGCTTTACAGATCAGTCTACAGTCTTTTTTTTAATGTCCGAAACAAAGAACTAGGAATATAATTCATTTTCTGGGAAGCGAGAGAATTGCTGTAGCTTCCCTGAGTCATAATGCAATATGATTAGAATAATATTTAAACATCTTGATTAGAGCAATGAACTTTAGATAATTTTAAAAAAATTGTTATCTGTAAAATACTTGTTCCCTGACAATAATGAATAATACTCATTTTACTTCTTAAGATTTCTAGTGAAGGGTCACTCATCAAAATCATATAACAGTAGATGATAATATCTTGAAAAAGAAAAATAATAGCATTTATCTCTGCTATCAAGCTGATGTCTTGAAATTCTTATTTTCCAAAAGTTCATGAAATGTCACCTCTATTATTCTAAAAGGGCTTTATATATTTAGACATGTCTTGGAATTTCTTTCTTCTGAATGTCAATTGTCTTACTAGATCAGACCTGAAGCAATTTTTAAGAAGTTTTGTGAACAGGTGATCATTTTGTGCATTTTATACCAAGTAGGGTGAGGGCTGGAGCCAGATCCTGCCGAGTCTCAAAAGATAATTATGGTATCTTTTCCCAACTCTGAGTTCAATGACTTCATGTAATTAGCTTGAAAACGGCTATGGTGGGAGTTTATACCATGAAATTAGCAAATACTATAAATCAGGACTATTCTCTTTTCTTCTCAGAGAGGTGGTTGTTAAACATTTACCAGCACAACATTGGTTCAACCAGATTCTTTAAATACATTGGATGGTCTTAGATTCAATTGCCACCACCTGTGGCTCTTAACTTACTAAGAAATGTAAATTATAACACCTGGTCCATCTAGTCAAGGCTATGGTTTTCCCAGTAGTCATGTATGGATCGGAGAAGGCAATGGCACCCCACTCCAGTACTCTTGCCTGGAGAATTGCATGGACAGAGGAGCCTGGTAGGCTGCAGACCATGGGGTCGCGAAGAGTCGGAAACGACTGAGCAACTTCACTTTCACTTTTCAGTTTCATGCACTGGAGAAGGAAATGGCAACCCACTCCAGTGTTCTTGCCTGGAGAATCCCAGGGAGGGGGGAGCCTGGTGGGCTGCCGTCTACGGGGTCGCACAGAGTCGGACACGACTGAAGTGACTTAGCAGCAGCAGTAGCAGCAGCATGTATGGATATGAGAGGTGGATTATAAAGAAAGCAGAGCACCGAATAATTGATGCTTTTGAACTACGGTGTTGAGAGTCCTTGGACAGCAAGGAGATCAAACTAGTCCATTCTAAAGGAAATCATCCTGAATATTCATTGGAAGGGCTGGTGCTGAAGCTGAAACTCCGATACTTTGGCCACCTGATGCCAATAGCTGACTCACTGGAAAAGACCCTGATGCTGGGAAAGATTGAAGGCAGGAGAAGAAGGGGACGATAGAGGATAAGATGGTTGGACAGTATCACTGATTCAATGGACATGAGTTTGAGTAAACTCCGGGAGTTGGTGATAGATAGGGAAGCCTGGTGTGCTGCAGTCCATGGGGTCGCAGAGTCGGACACAAGTGAACTAACTGACTGAACTGAGTCTTCAACACAAATGGCAAGCCAAAAGAGCCTGTTTTGTTACTTACATTTTATTTGGAGCCTGATAATCCAGTTTAAATATTAAATTATGTGAGCACTGGTGATAAAATAGATGGGAAATATGCTAAGCAAAAAAAAAAAAAGTTGATTATACTGTTATACAGTATGATCCTAATAACACTTGTTTTAAGAAATGATATCTTTTCTTGGGTCCTTATAGGTCTTGGAAGAAATAGAAATATCGGGCTGCTGCCTTCATATTTAGGATAGTAGTGAAGCACAAGCTTCCACAGAGACAGTTAGTTGTTTCTATAAGGGAAGTTATAATTTTTCTACAGAATTGATGTTCTTGAGATTGGTAAGCTCATTTAAGCACTCACTCCACCAGTGAGTATTATTTGTGATTAAAGAGAATTCCTAAATATTATTGCTTATATAAACCCAACCTAATGACATATAACCTATTTGGGACATGAGCTTTGGCATGTGCTGGCCTACATATTGTTGATCAGGCTTTATTTCTTTGTAATAGCCATGAAATATTGACTAGGGCCAGAGATACCATTATTAGGGAAAAAAAGTCCAAATTTTTTTTCCTCTTTAAATCTAGGAGAGAACTAGTTATATGCTTTAAAAGAGATTGATTGGCTATTCATCCCAGGCTCATATTTAATCCTGAAAAACAGTAGAGAATTTTGGATGAAAAATATCTGTTTATCTAATAAATTCTTACTTAATGCAGTCAGTTCATCAAACTCTCTGGACAGTTCCATCCAAAAACTGGAATTCACAAATGTTTATTGAATGCCTTTTCTAAGCAAATCACTCAGCTGGTCATTAAGGAAACATAAAAGGATGGCTGAGATATGGTTCCTGCCTTCAAGGAATTTAATACATATTGAAGGATAGACATTCACCATGGTGTAATCAATCACTAATTAAACTTTTTTTTATTATACCACACTTCTGCTCATTCAAACCCTCTTATTTTGGTTTCTTCTTTATATCTTTAGTTGTGGAAAAAATTTTCTGCTAGTTTTCAGGTCATTATCATCAATAGTTTCTCTATAAATAGTAATTGTGGAGTGCCCATGAAAGGAGGTGGGCTCAGAGTCTTCCTACTCTGAATCTTCTAAAACAATTTTTTTTAATACAATAAAATATTTATCCACAAAATACTAAATAGACTATTTCATGGTCAGAAAATATTTGAGAAAATATAGAAATGTCAGCTTCTTGAAGGGCAAGACCTTCTGTATCATGTTTTCCACTGTGCCCAGTGAACATTTATAAAGAGCATTTGGTGAATGAATCTTGTTCTCTGTCATTTTAGTAAACATCTATGACCACTGAGTCTAAAAGTAATGATTAAAGATCCCTGGAGAGTAAGATGTTAAATAAATAGATTATCTTCTAAAAGTATATGCTATTAAGTTTTCTAAAGTATTGCTTGCACTTTCTTCCAATTTAGTTCAACTTTCTACAGGACATGAATATAATCTGGAGGAAAAAAAGAATCACTAAGACTTGTCATAGTGTACAAAATAGCAATTCTACTTAAAATTTAAAGTGCTAATCCCATTACTTAAATGTCCTTCATTAAAATAACTAAGCTCCCAGGTATTAATAAATATTGAAATATATACAGAAAAAAAGGAAATCTGAATTTCATATGTGTTTTAGTAATTTGCCAACTCCCTTAAACTGGAATTTTTATCAGAAAAAAAAAAATAGAGAAAACAGGAAAGAAACATGAGGTCAAAAAGAAAGCGTATTGAAATCAGGAAAAAACTTGGGTGAATCCCAAAAACACGACTTGTGAATTTGCCAAAACATTTAAAAATCTTATGTTTTTAAAATGATTTTGTTCCCTCTTCAATGTGATTTACTTAACTCTGGCCCAACAAATATCCCTGAGAACACAGGCACTAAATCTTTGAAGCCACAGTCACCCAGAGGCAAAGAAGCACTCCACTCCCAGGACCTCTTTGCTGCCCACTATCCACCCCCAACACAAACTGCCAGCCTCTCACTCCCACCTCCCTCCCACTCTCACCTCCCATCCTTGGCAAAACAAAACAGATTGCTTGGAGGTAAACCATCTGGGCCAGGGCTTTTTGTTATTTAATTTGCAATATGAGTGTGTCAGTCACTTCACCTCTCTGGGCCTCCATTTCCTCATTTGTGAAATAGAGGTGAAGGTATATGACCTTCCTGACTCTCACAGCTTTTCTGAAGCTTTAAAGAACTTGATAAATGAGTGAAGAAACACTAATTCCCTAAACAAGTACAGTTACTGTTCATTTCAAGATTATCTGTTCCTAAGTACATTAAAGAGATTTTGGCTTATAAAATCTCATTATTATAGAGGCTTTTCCTTAACTATATTGGGAAGTTCCAAATTTTCCCATGTCTCACCCATAAATTATGTTACTTCATTAAGGACAAGGTTGAGTGGGTAAGTGGTTAGGTTATGGGACTAAGCATAATACTTCCTGTATTCTTATCTGACTTGGTCATTGTTTTGTTATTGCTTCAGGGAAAATCTTAATGTCTTAATTTGCTGTAAAAACAAATACATATTGGGAATATGTACTTTAAAAAAGGGTCATGAGACTTTGAATGGATTCATATGCAAGGGCTTTTCTAAGTGAATTTTGTTCTTTGTAGCCAAATATTTCTAAGGCGGTTGTTTATTGTATATTCAAAATATATATGTACAAAAAAAGGACTAATTTAAAACGAGCTTTTACTTTGTCTTGAGCAATATGCTTATAGTCTCATTCAGTCTGTAAGCTGTACAGTATATAACACTATGGCTGTTTTTTACAAACAAGAAAGACTAGTCTCAGTAATATACTCAAAGATAACCAGCAACAGCAGACACTGTTGGGATGAAGACTCATTTTTCTTTGATGCAAAATGCCTATTCATTTTACTAGACCTGTGCTCCTCACAGTGTGGTCTGGGGAAAAACAGCATGGAATCACCTGGATCTAGTTAGAAATGGAATCTCAGGCTCCACCCATCTGCCTACTGAATCACAGTATGGATTCTAGAAGGAATCCCACAGTAAAGATTGAGAATCTTTCACTAGACCACCTGGCCTTTTCTGACAGACTGCTGACATAGTGGTTATCTTCACAGCTGACCTGGTTCCTGGATGAGCCCCCAACACCACATACGCTTATACCAGCACGAGCTCCAGACAAAACTAATTACTGCTTCTTTTTACATGTGGCACTGGTTTATGCCACCATTATGACCTTTTTCTGTGCCACACTGTGAGAGTAATGGCAGAAAGCGAAAAGGAACTAAAGAGCCTCTTGATGAAGGCGAAAGAGGAGAGTAAAAAAAATTGACTTAAAAACGCAACATTCAAAAAACTAAGATCATGGCATCTGGTCCCATCACTTCATGGCAAATAGATGGGAAAAAAATGGAAACAGTAACAGATATAATTTTCTTGGCCTCCAAAATCACTGTAGATGGTGACCACCTCCATGAAATTAAAAGATGCTTGCTCCTTGGAAGAAAAGCTATGATAAACCTAGACAGCACATTAAAAAGCAGAGACATTACTTTGCCGACAAAGGTCCATATAGTCAAAGCTATGGTTTTTCCAGTATTCCTGTATGGACATGAGAGTTGGATCATAAAGAAGGCTAAGTGCCAAAGAATTGAGGCTTTCAAACTTTGGTCTTGAGAGTCCCTGGACAGCAAGAAGATCAAACCAGAAATCAACCCTGAATATTCATCGGAAGGATGAATGCTGAAGCTGAAACTCTAATACTTTGGCCACCTGATGTGGAGAGCTGATTCACTGGAAAAGACCTTGATGCTGGGAAACATTGAAGGCAGGATGAGAAGGAGGCAACAGAGGATAAGATAGCTGGATGGCATCACTGACCCAATGGACTTGAGTTTGAGCAAATTCCAGGAGGTAGTGAAGGACAGGGAAGCCTGGCGTGCTGCAGTCCATGGGGTTGCAAAGAGATGGACATGACTCAGTGACTGAACAACAATGTGAGGGTAGGATGGAGCTTGTCAATTTTTGTATCCTATGTGCCTGTGACTTAAATAATGGTTGGTTAAATGAACAGACTAAAGAGCACTTTCTTAGTACCTCAAAATTTTCCCTTTGTAATCTCTTCCCCATAGTATTCACCAGGCCTGACATTCCTCACACTGAGAGACACAACTGCTATCATTTGGAAGAGTTGTTAGTAAATCAGATAGGCTAGAGGGTAATCCATTCCCAGAGAAACGCTACTATAGTGGGGAAATCTCAGAGCCAGGAGGCTTCCCCTGTCTTTGCCATTAGTAAGCTGCATGACTTTTGGCAAGTCCCTTCAATTCGCTGAATTTCCATTTCCCATCAAAGACAGATAAATTTGAGTTCTGAAATACAGGAATTTTTCACCCATCATGATCTGCTATTTGCGTTTCTATCACCTCTAAATGTTCAAACCTCAAACCTGTTCTTTATCCAAAGCCCTAAGCCTAAAGAGGTTCAGGGAACAGGGAAGAAGATGAGTATGTTCCATAACTGATCTTAATTCAAAAAAAGAAGAGATCCTTGAGGAAAATCATTCACACTGATGATGATCTTTCAGGAACTTTTAAAACCATGAGCATTCCCTGTTCTAACAGCTCTTAGGTCTTACTTCTTGGGTACTTGGATGTCACCTGCAAAAGACACTAAATTGGCCAGTTGTGTGGACAACTGTGCAGTTCTGGAAAAGTTAGAGAGAGAGAGACATCTGAATATACTCTCAGCTCTCTACAGCAATGCTCTACTACACTGTTTCAACGACACGGTTTGAAGTACGCCTCAAATGAATATTATTAATAAGAGCTATTATATATTAAACTTCATAAATGATTTGCTCTCTTTTTTTTCTTAGAAAGTACTAGATTTTATTCAAGTTTATCCCCACCACCATCACTAGTTTCTATCTCCTTGTGCTTTTTTGAATGAGAAGGAGATGAAGCTATCAATAGCTCTCAAGGAGTCTCCTCTAATCAAGGCCTTATCTTATCTTTGCCACAGTGCTGAAATCTAGGTATGGTCAAGGAGTTATATGGTTCAGATACAAGTGAATGTCATTTTTCTCTTGTGTCCTAGGGATAAAAGTGTTGAGATATGCTGCATTTGGGGATGTTGACATCATAGTTTTGCAAGCAGAGTTCGTTTGTGAGATTTTCATGGCGTGTTGAAGAAAGCAATGTATTGGGAAGACAATCCAAGGCTGAACAAAGGGGATGGTTGTTATATATTTAAAATGCTTTCTTTCCATTAATAAGAGAAGATTTAATGGCTCCGGTTTCCCCAACTGCCATTAGAGCCGTGACTTTTTAATTATTTTGACTATAACATACAGTAAGAAATACATTGTCCAAAGTAACTATGGTGTGTGGGTATATACATACATAATGGCTTATATATGATGATAAATATATGGGCTTCCCAGGTGACGCTAGTGGTAGAGAACCTGCCTGCCAATGCAGGAGATATGAGAGGATGGTTTGATCCCTGAGTTGGGAAGATTCCCTGGAGGAGGACATGGCAATACACCCTAGAATTCTTGCCTGGAGAATCTCACGGACAGAGGAGTCTGATGGGCTACAGTCCATGGGATCACAAAGAATCAGACACGACTGAAGTGACTTAGCACGCAATAGTTTATATATGATAGGAAAAATATATAAATAAAACTTTAAAATATCATAAAACCATGCTTGCTTTTACTATGTTTATAGTTCTTTATGGTATTTTTTGGCTTCCCAGATGGCTCAGTGGTAAAGAATTCATTTGCTAAGCAGGAGACACGGGTTCAATCCCTGGTTCAGGAAGATCTCTTAGAGAAGGAAATGGCAACCCACACCAATATTCTTCCTTGGAAAAACCCATGGACAGCGGAGTCTGGTGGGCTACAGTCCATGGGTTTGGAGAGTCAGACATGACTTAGTGACTAATCAACAATGACACGGTACTTTTTATTCTAATGCACTTTTTAAAAAATGTCAGATGCAATCCACTAAATTGATTTCATGACCATTAGTGGATTGCAACTTAGAATTTAAAGATATTGCTTCATAAGTATCTACACTTTCCAGCCTTGACCAGTTGCTTACTGCCAATTAGCCGAAAATGACTGAGCTAGTGTCCTCTTTCACAGATAAATAAAGGCTGCAGTTCTGGCCAACAGATGATGACAGCTGTCTTAGAAACACTAGATGACTGATTTGGCCATGATAAACAAAATAAAAACACTTCTTTCCATTTAGTGGAACTCAATGAATTCTACAAAACATTCAGCCAAGCAGCTGTTGTTAAGCCACTCATAAATAAATTGTCCTACTTTATCACAAATTTATAAACCACTACACCACTGTGTTGATCAAGTCAGCTGAAAAGAAAGCATCATCAAGGTGGTATTACACCATTATCATCACATAAATTTGTATTAATAAGGAAGTAGTTGGAATTTTAGTGTTGTTTTCTTCTAGAGATATGCAAAAATCCAATATAAAAGGATATGATCCTCTTCAAAGTTTGTCTATTTTTGCCTCAATGGGGTTCCAAATTATAAGCTAAAAGTTTCAGTTTTCACGTTTTAGAAGTTTCAAATTCTATATCATCAGAACAGTTTTTTATGTGTGGAATATTTTTAATTCTATTCTTAAAATATTCCTATGTTAAAGAAAACTGTCTGAGATTTTTGTCATTGCTGTTATTTAACTATTTGGCCTCTTTGCGATTTTTTAAAAAAACAACAAACAGCATTTTACTCCAAAGGTGTTTGTAAATATTTTCTCCCATTCTGAAGGTTGTCTTTTTGTCTTGTTTATGGCTTTATTTGCTATGCAAAAGCATTTAAGTTTAATTAGGTCCCATTTGTTTACTTTTGTTTTTGTTTTCTTTACTTTAGGAGGTGGGTCAAAAAGGATCTTGCTGTGATTTATGTCAAAGAGTGCTCTGCTTATGTTTTCCTCAAAGAGTTTTAATGTATCCAGCCTTACATTTAAGTCTTTAACCCATTTTGAGTAAAATATATGTGGAATCTAGAAAAATGGTACAGACGAATCTATTTGCAAAGCAGTAGAAGGCAATGGCACCCCACTCCAGTACTCTTGCCTGGAAAATCCCATGGATGGAGGAGCCTGGTGCAGTCCACGGGGTCGCAAAGAGTCGGACACGACTGAGCAACTTCACTTTCACTTTTCACTTTCATGCATTGGAGAAGGAAATGGCAACCCACTCCACTGTTCTTGCCTGGAGAATCCCAGGGACGGGGGAGCCTGGCGGGCTGCTGTCTCTGGGGTCGCACAGAGTCGGACACTACTGAAGCGACTTAGCAGCAGCAGCAATAGGGACACAGACACAGAGGACAAATGTATGGATACTGGGGGCGGGGAGGTGGGATGAATTGGGAGATTGCGATGGACATAATCACATACTGTGTATAAAATAGATAACTAGTGAGAACTTCGGGGTGGGGGTGGCAAAAACAAAAGGTACAACCTGTTCATAGGACGTAAGTTAACCTTAAAAATGCACTCCAGTATATATTGGAATACTGTTTCATTACAGTTATATGAGGTACCTAGAGTAGTCAAAATCATAGAGTCAGAAAGTATATTGGTAGATGCCAGGAGCAGAGGGGTGTGGGGGGGTGCAGAGGGGGAATGAAGACTTAAAGTTTGATGGGGAAGAAGTTTCCATTTAGGAAGATGGAAATTCAAGAGATGGATGATGGTAAAAGTTGCAGAACAGTGTGAATGTACTTGGTGCTACTGAATTGTACAGTTAAATATGGTTAAAATAGTATGTTTTATACTATGTGACTTTTACCACAGTTTAAAAAAATTAAAATGTGTTTCTTTCCTGAAAGTACCTTTAAAATCCATTCTGATATAGAACCTATGGCCATATACCAGTTCTGACTAGTGAAATTTAAGAAGCAACCACTATAGAGTGTTATAGAGAACTGGAGTGACTTCATGTAAGTGCAACAAGGAGCTCAGAGAGAACAGTGGAGTAACTCAGCTGCTGCTTTGGGGGTGGCATGTGGTTTCTCCATTATTGAGTGGAAACTGGATATTGTGATTGTTTTTACTCAAGCAATTTCTGCTTTTGTGGAAGAACTGAATGCAGGAGATAACCCCCGTACAGTGCTTGAGCTTGTATGCTTCAGTAGTGTCTGAAGCCGCTTCAGTAGTGTCTGACTCTTTGCAATGCTCTGGACTGTAGCATACCAGTCTCCTCTGTCCATGGGATTCTCCAGGCAAGAATACTGGAGTGGGTTGCCATTTCCTCCTCCAGGGGATCTTCCCAACCCAGGGATCTAACCTGCATCTCTGGCATCTTCTGCATTGGCAGGCGGGTTCTTTACCCTTGGGAAGGCCCAAGCACTTGAGCTGCTGCTGCTGCTAAGTCACTTCAGTCGTGTCTGACTCTTAGCGACCCCATGGACTGCAGCCTACCAGGCTCCTCCGTCCATGGGATTTTCCAGGCAAGAGTACTGGAGTGGTAGATATTCTGCTCTGGGGTGTAAACTGGATAAAGCTCTACCGTGTATCTGAGATTTTTTTTTAAAAACCAATAGCTGAATGTGGACTCTTTTATGTCTGAAAAATAAATGTTTATTCATAAATTATTATTTTCTTATTTGGCAATGACTAGAGATATGCAAGCAAGATTGGACCATGCCAGGAAGGCTAAGCAGACCTAATCTCATGCTGAAGGTAACAAAAACACGAAAAAGATTTAATATGGACTTGGAGAAATATCCTGGTAACTCTTGTGATCGAGTTACTGGGCCAAGGAGCCAGTCCACACCCAGGAATAGGGTGCTGTAATTTGGAGGAGAGTTATCCAACCCACTGCAATACATCCTGGAGTGAGGTCAGTCCTGAGACAGGATGACAGGCAAGACTTGCATGGAAGCACTCTCCTCTCATGGGACTGAAGGGCAACTGAGCTTGGATTTCCACTGGTGGAGGTTTAGTTGTTCCAAACCATACAGGAATCTCTGGGAGCTACGGATGCTAAGGTAGGATATGGGTCCCTGAGTTTGAACACTAGCAGAGCTAGCAGTTGTTGTCAAAAATGTACTTATTATTTGTGTTGCATTTCTGTGAGCCCCAAACCTTTCCTAGCTTCTCTCTGAGAGCCATGGCTAGTCTCATTTGTGCTGTCGGACACTGAAGAGACAGCATGAGAGCACGTCAGCAATATGAGAGAGAGATACCAGGAAACAGCGAGAGAGAGAGTGCGCTTGTGCTGTGCATGGTACTGAGCAAGGGTTGGTGGTAAGAGGATCACTGTGTGTGGGGTTTCTTCCTCGGGTTGTTAGCCACAGAGGCAGCGATGTGATGGCAAGATGGGGAGCCTAGACTGGAAGTACCAATTAGACTTGGTCAGGAAAATACATGGGGGTAATTCTCTGGGAAACTCTTAGAAATAGTGTAGAGACCTTCTCAGAAAGGCTAATTTCTGGCTATTTTGAAATAAAAAGATGAAGGTACATAGAGATGAAACAAGCATGAATAAATCCCTTTTGTAATATTGCAAAAATATTTTCAGAATCTATTAATCACATTGGAATATCACATTGGAATAAGACTGATTTTCTGTCTTTCCTAGCAATAGATGAAAAATTCATTAGTGAAATGTGAACTCACAAAGAAAGTGAGTTTGGTTTAGCAAAATTAGTTATTCTCTGCTTCCATGTTAGAGTGCTTATTTCTGGTGGCTTCCAGCACAATTATTCCATATCTTCTTAAAGATGGTGAAGAGTGGGATAAATGGACAGAATTTAAGGGTGATTTGCTGAAGATTTTTTAAGGTGAAACAAAGGTTTCTACTGTCTGCTTCCTCCTCTGTAAAACTGATCCTAGGAAGTTTGGGAAACTCCGCACCATTTTTGCTTCTTGGACACATTGAGCTCTAGTTTAACGTCATCTTGTAACTGGGCCAGTTTGGAGACAAACAATAGCAACATGAAAAAGAACAACTGAGAACTGCAACTTATTGTCAAATAGTTTGACCAAAATATTAAAATACAGCTCAGTGTATATTTAATTGTATATAGATGTGTATGCACAGACAGAAAGAGAGTATAGCAGCATGTTAAAGACTGGTAAATCTAGGTTTAAATTTGTTAGTTATTTTACACTTTCAGTGTTTCTATAGATTTGAAAATTTTCAAAATAAAAAGTGCTGGAAGGGTGGGAAGGAGCAATAGAGAATTCTTTAGTCTTGAAAGAGGTGATAATCAGAGTACAGATGTCAAATTAGTAAGGTCATGATATTTTTTATTATGCAGTATTATGCAACTTTATGTTAGATAGTGACTAGCCTAGGGCTTAGAATTTAGAAGGGATTCACTTATTTTTTGAATAGCATAGATTTAACCACTTTTCACTCCACCATAAGAACACACCAAGGGAACCTCTGGAGGGAGCAGTCCATTCCCCTGTATTCTTGAAGCTGTATGATACCTGTGTGCACATATGTATTTCACCCATGAGTGGCAGCTTAGGGATAGGAAGATGTACTGTACTCTACATCCTCTCAGCTCCATGGACCTGCAGTGTCTGCATCTCCTGAGAATTTGTTATTAGAGATATGGAATATTTCTCTAGCCCCAGACCTCCTGAAGCAGAATCTGATTCCTAGGCACTTTAATTTCATTCCTGTTAGAATAAAAACTGGCTAAAGCCATTTGTTGTGGTGGTTAGTTGCTAAATCATGTTTGACTCTTCATGACCCCATGGACTGAATACACAGAAGAACTGTACAAAAAAGATCTTCACAACCAAGATAATCACGATGGTGTGATCACTCATCTAGAGCCAGACATCCTGGAATGTGAAGTCAAGTGGGCTTTAGGAAGCATCACTATGCACAAAGCTAGTGGAGGTGATGGAATTCCAGTTGAGCTATTTCAAATCCTGAAAGATGATGCTGTGAAAGTGCTGCACTCAATATGCCAGCAAAGTTGGAAAACTCAGCAGTGGCCACAGGACTGGAAAAGGTCAGCTTTCATTCCAATCCCAAAGAAAGGCAATGCCAAAGAGTGCTCAAACTACCGCACAATTGAAGTCATCTTACACCCTAGTAAAGTAATGCTCAAAATTCTCCAAGCCAGGCCTCAGCAGTATGTGAACCGTGAATTTCCAGATGTTTAAGCTGGTTTTGGAAAGGCAGAGGAACCAGAAATCAAATTGCCAACATCTGCTGGATCATGGAAAAAGCAAGAGAGTTCCAGAAAAACATCTATTTCTGCTTTATTGACTATGCCAAAGCCTTTGACTGTGTGGATCACAAGAAACTGTGGAAAATTCTGAGAGAGATGGGAATACCAGACCACCTGACATGCCTCTTGAGAAACCGGTATGCAGGTCAGGAAGCAACAAGTAGAACTGGACATGGAACAACAGACTGGTTCCAAACAGGAAAAGGAGTACATCATGGCTGTATATTGTCACCCTGCTTATTTAACTTCTATGCAGAGTACATCATGAGAAACGCTGGACTGGAAGAAGCACAAGCTGGAATCAAGATTGCCGGGAGAAGTATCAATAACCTCAGATATGCAGATGACACCATCCTTATGGCAGAAAGTGAAGAGGAACTCAAAAGCCTCTTGATGAAAGTGAAAGAGGAGAGTGAAAAAGTTGGCTTAAAGTTGGCTAAATCTTTTCAACATTCAGAAAATGAAGATCATGGCATCTGGTCCCATCACTTCATGGCAAATAGATGGGGAAACAGTGGAAACAGTGGCAGACTTTATTTTTTGGGTCTCCAAAATCACTGCAGATGGTGATTGCAGCCATGAAGTTAAAAGACTCTTACTCCTTGGAAGGAAAGTTATGACCAACCTAGATAGCATATTCAAAAGCAGAGACATTACTTTGCCAACAAAGGTCCGTCTAGTCAAAGCTATGGTTTTCCCAGTGGTCATGTATGGATATGAGAGTTGGACTTTGAAGAAAGCTGAGTGCTGAAGAATTGATGCTTTTGAACTGTGGTGTTGGAGAAGACTCTTGAGAGTCCCTTGGACTGCAAGGAGATCCAACCAGTCAATTCTGAAGGAGATCAGCCCTGGGATTTCTTTGGAAGGAATGATGCTAAAGTTGAAACTCCAGTACTTTGGCCACCTCATGCAAAGAGTTGACTCATTGGAAAAGACTCTGATGCTGGGAGGGATTGGGGGCAGGAAGAGAAGGGGATGACCGAGGATGAGATAGCTGGATGGCATCACTGACTCGATGGACATGAGTCTGAGTGAAGTTCGGGAGTTGGTGATGGACAGGGAGGCCTGGCGTGCTGGGATTCATGGGGTCACAAAGAGTCAGACACGACTAAGCAACTGAACTGACTGACTGACCCCATGGACTGCAGTATGCCAGGCTTCCCTGTCCTTCACTATCTCCTGGAGCTTGCTCAAACTCATGTCCGTTGAGTCAGTGATGCCATCCAAGCATTTCATCCTATGTGGTCCCCTTCTCTTGCTTCCCTCAATCTTCCCCACCACCAGGGTCTTTTCCAATGAGTCAGCTCTTCACATCAGGTGGCCAAAGTACTGGAGCTTCAGCTTCAGCATTGGTCCTTCTAATGAATATTCAGGGTTGATTTCCTTTAGGATGGACTGGTTTGATCTCCTTGCTGTGAAAGGGACTCTCAAGAGTCTTCTCCAGCACCAAAGTTTGAAAGAATCAGTTTTTTGGTGCTCAGCCTTCTTTAAAGCCATTTAGCTGCATTAAATGTCTCCATGATCGCTTATAGGTAAATGTTAAGACATATAATCAAAATGATTTCTTAGGACTTAGTGCATTCTTTGCCAACACTTAAAAGGAGAGCTGTTTTTCTAATCAAATATAAGTACCTTATTTCTTCAAAAACCTTTTAAAAAACGTGTGGGTGATAATGATTTTCCACATGTGAGTTAAGTATCTCCCACAATTATTCTGATCATGGTAAGAGAAAAATTTTAGATTATAAACTAAAAATAGAAAATGATACTAATTAGAATGCTTTAATTAGTTTAAAAATATAGAAATATGCTACAGATTGTAAAAGTTTGCTGAAAGGTCTTCTTGACATTTATAATTTTCTTTTCAGTAACCCTCTAAGTAGAGATAATTTAAAAGTAGTTTACTGATGGATCAAGAGTTTAGAAGTGTCCCTCCCACCTTGATTATTCTGTGTCACCAGAGCTCAGGAGAATAAGAGGAAAAAGGGGCCTTCTCCTATCTTCTTCAGTCTCTAGATAGGGTTGAAACTCAAGATATCTGTGGTGACTGCCTTAACAAAGAGATAAATGGCCTGGAGCCCAAGCAAGGGAGAAGTGGATGTATTTGTAACTTGGAAATTTCAGTGAAGTTGGGAAGAAAACTGTCGGCCTTCTTCTGGATAAATATGTCCAGTGTAATTATTAAGCTTAAAAAATGCCAAAGGAAAAAGTGTGTGTGGGGGGGGGGGAACCCTCACATTTATTTGGAGTCCTGCATCTGGAAGCTTTTTTCTCCCCTTAGGAAATATTTGTGGCTCTTTGTTCCTGTCAAGGAGGAAAATGTGCTTGTAAATTTCACCCAAGAGAAAGCATATCTTTGCATCCACTGCACCAGGAAGGAATAGACCCAACCCCACAAACACAGGCCAAAATTCCAGAAATTTGACCAAAGGCAACTAGAGGGATGGGGTGAGAGTAAGGGGTGGACTTATGCAAGAAAAGCAACCCAACCTGGCAGAAAATTTCAGTGAGGAAGTTCTCTGGGCCAAACTTGGCCTCAAAGAAAAATACTCCACCCTCTCAAAGCTGCTAAGATGGCAAGGGAGGCAGTGGCTTCATTGGTCCTGCAGACCTCCCTAGACAAATGGATCCCTCTGAGACCAGCCAAAGCAAACTTCCTTTACACACTAGACATACATCTATATGCACAGAGGTCAGTCTTGAGTGTCAGGGAGTTGCTTATGGTGCGACAGGAGCCAGGGAAACCATCCCTAAGTTTCTCAGACTGCCTGTCTGAGTGCTTAAGATTAAACCATTGTTGGTTCTTTCCTTTTGTCAGAATTGTAGCTCAGACCGTAAAGAATCTGCCTGCAACACAGGAGACCTGGGTTCAATCCCTAGGTCAGGGGAAGATCCTCTGGAGAAGGAAATGGCAACCCACTCCAGTATTCTTGCCTGGAGAATCCCATGGATAGAGGACTTTGGCAGGCTACAGTCTGTGGGGTCCCGGAGAGCTGGACACGACTGAGTGACTAACACTACCACTACTATACTTACCTGATGTTTCCTTAAAATGTAAACTAACCTGGGAGCAGGGGTGGGGAAGTTAGGTAGTGTAGGGTTTCATTCAAGACTTTATTAAGAGACGCTTACTCCTTGGAAGAAAAGTTATGACCAACCTAGAGAGCATATTCAAAAGCAGAGACATTACTTTGCCAACAAAGGTCCGTCTAGTCAAGGCTATGGTTTTTCCAGTGGTCATGTATGGATGTGAGAGTTTGACTGTGAAGAAAGCTGAGCACCGAAGAATTGATGGTTTTGAACTGTGGTGTTGGAGAAGACTCTTGAGAGTCCCTTGGACTGCAAGGAGATCCAACCAGTCCATTCTGAAGGAGATCAACCCTGGGATTTCTTTGGAAGGAATGATGCTAAAGCTGAAACTCCAGTACTTTGGCCACCTCATGCGAAGAGCTGACTCATTGGAAAAGACTCTGATGCTGGGAGGGATTGGGGGCAGGAGGAGAAGGGAACAACAGAGGATGAGATGGCTGGATGGCATCACTGACTCGATGGATGTGAGTCTGAGTGAACTCCGGGAGTTGTTGATGGACAGGGAGGCCTGGCGTGCTGCGATTCATGGGGTCGCAAAGAGTCAGACACGACTGAGCGACTAAACTGACTGACTGACTGACTGAAACTAACCTGGGAGCAGGGGTGGGGAAGTTAGGTATTGTAGGGTTTCATTCAAGTTTTTTTTGGTATTAAAACCTGAGGTTTTGCTCCACACACGTTCAAGCAGCAGCACTCTTTATTGCCGCTAATCACTCTTCCTTATTCCCACTTCTTAAGGTGGATGTGAAATATTTTTCCACAACAGAAAGTAAATTGTCCTCCAGGTGAGACAGGAAAGGAAGGATGGAGATTATATGGTTCTTTCTCTGCCTTGCCTGTTTTCCAACTGTGAGAAGAAGCTCACCTGGAATTCCTTAGTTATACCCCCAACAAAGGAATTCAAGACTGTCAAGATGGTGTCCCTCATTTTGGGGGCAAAACCAACTCTCATATGGGGGTTTCCAGATGTCAACTGTTGCCTTGCCAGTCAGATGTACCTGGAGTCTGAGTGTGTGGCGATCCCTCTGCCCTCTGTTGAAACCAATGCAATTAACATACTTTATACTCTGAAAAGGGCTTCCCTGGTGGCGCACTTTCTCTCTAGTTGCTTTAGTCCTGTCCGACTCTTTGCAACCCCATCAACTGTAGCCCACCAGGCTCTTCTGTCCATGGAATTCTCCAGGCAAGAATACTGGAGTGGGTTGCCATTCCTTTCTCCAGGGGATCTTCCCGACCCAGGGATCAAACCTGGGTTCCTGCCTTGCAGACTCTTTACCGTCTGAGCCACCAAGGAATTCCAGGTGGCGCTAGTGGTAAAGAACCCGCCTGCCAATGCAGGAGACACAAGAGACATGGGTTCAATCCCTGGGTCGAGAAGAGCCCCTGGAGGAAGGCATGGCAACCCACTCCAATATTCTTCCCATGGATACAGGAGCCAGGCAGGCTTCAGTCCATGGGGTCTCAAAGAGTCGGAGAGGACTGAGTGACTATCACACACACACATGTACTCTTAAATCCTTTCCTGGGTGAGGCCTGGTGCTTCAACCAGAAACCTCAGCAGAAGCATTTATTGTTTCATCTTAAAGAAACATTCTTATAATGAATGAAACTTGCTACTCTGAATATTTAGTTTCTACCTTACATAATTTTAAAAATTTGCTTTCATTACCAGACTTCATGAACATCTCCTCAGTCATGGGTATCTTGCCAGGTTCACATTGGCCCTTGCAAAAGGAAATTTTTGGTATTTCCCTGGCAGTACAAATAGGAGCTCAGCAATGAAAGGTGATTGCAGAGCCTCGTGTTGTCAGTTTTGTGCAGCTTGGACTTGTGGTTGAGGCCTGCACCTGTGAGACAAGCACAGACATACCTACACACACACCCCATGGAATCTCAGGCCCAAAGTCTGAGTGGCACTGACTTATGCTTCTGCTTCATATTTCAGCTTTCAAGGCTCCTGGCCTCAGTTCTGCCCAGTGTATCAACAAGAACTGCCGCTCAGATCAAGCTGGAGATGCCCATGGACTGTTAATAAGAACATTAGGACTCTTCAGAAAATCTCTGTCTAGATAGACAGTCTCTTTGACCCCTTTCATCTCTTCCAGACTTCTCTGCCCAGACTTCTTCCTCTTTTCTGAGGTACCTTTCTAAGGCTTGCAACCCCCATAATCTTTAGAGACAACTCTCCTCATCATGTACAAGAGACACCCTTGCCTCCATCTAAACTTTTGTTCTAGTTCTTCCTTACAAGCAATATTGTAACAACTAATATTTTTGACACTTGCAGTTTACAAAACATAGATAACTATGTTGAACCCAAACAACCCTGTCAGGACTGTAAAATTATCCCCATTTTAGCATAAAAACAAATGCAAGGCTCAGAGGTTCAGTGACTTACTCAAGCTACAGGGTAATTGATGAACTTGTGGCCCTCCTGTTCTGCCTATTGGGGGTCCCACCATCAACCCTGCATGTTGACTGTGACTGCCTGGACCATGTTATCCTCTCTGCATCAGTCTACTTATGCTTCCCAAAGGCTCCAACAAGACAAGAGAAAGCTGCTTTCTTGGAGTTCATCTCCTGAATGAGAAAGAGCAATTCTTCAGCAAGTTTGCAAGTGAGATTTTATGTATATATATATATTTATACACGCTTAGCGTAAACTGGGCTTCCCAGGTAGCACAGGGGTAACGAATCTATCTGCCTGTCAATACAGGAGATGTGGGTTCGATTCCTGGGTTGGGAAGATTCCCCTTGAGAAGGGAAAGGCTACCCACTCCAGTATTCTTGCCTGGAAAATTCCATGGACAGAGGAGCATAGCAGGTTACAAGGTTGTATATGACTGAGAGACTGAGCATGCATATTTATACACACACACTACATACAGTATTTTTATCTTTATTTTCTCATCTCATGATGGCCTTACTCCTACTAGAGATAATTCAGTATCTTCTCAACAATTTCTATACGACCATGTTCATTAGAGAAGGTAGCATTTAGCTTGAATAGTGTGAACTAGCCCAAGTGGGAACTTGAGTAATGCCCCACTTTGGACCAGTTGGTGAGCATGAGAGCAAGAGTCTCCTCAGTGCAGGTTCCTTGGAGGGAGAGGGGGATGGGGAGAATAGGGGAGGAATCCTAGGATCTCTTTGCAATCTAAGGTTCATGGGGAAAAGTATTGGGGGCAGATGCTGAAAGCATTCTGTTCACAAATGACTTCCTGAAACTCATGACACAGCAATGCTCCCTCAGGGCCCAGCTGGAAAGGTGTAAGGGAGAGGTGTGGGAAAGGTAACTCCTAATTTTGATGGAAAAGAACAGACTTTTTGCAGAAGGAGGCTTAGGGGGAGTCCAGTTCATTTGTGCCTTGGAGGGAAATGGCAAGAAGGGGCACGAAAGCAGCTTTCACCCGGGAGAGCGGAAGAAACGGCTCTGAATTCTAGAGGTCTGAGTGGGAAAGGACTTCAGCAAACTATGCAAGACACCCCAGACTCCCACCAGAATGACTTGGGGCCCCCTTTAGGTAAGGAAGAGACCAGGTCTCACAGTTATACAGGAGGGAACTGGAGATGTGACTATCAATGGTAATAGGACCTCTAGCACCATGATTAACCAGCCTTTGGGATGCTGGGGTACAAATACTGAAGAATCTCAACATAAATCTTGGCCAACCTTCCAGTTTGTCATAATGTAATAATTGCACATGTCTAGTTTTTGAAGAAAAAAAAAGAAAGGTTTTTAATTTGTCCACACAATAATAGCAGTTACAGGAAAACGTTCATTGAGAATGACTGCCTGTCAAGGGCTGACAGCTTTCTCAGTACTCTGGGCAATGAGGTAGGTGATGGGTGGAGATAAGTTAGCCCCACCAGCCCTCTTTTAACTGCTCCAGACTTTAGAACCTTTGACAGAGTCCCCTGTGGAACAAGGGCATTTAGGCAGGAGGCAAGGCTTGGCTCATCCTTTAGAGAACTGATATGAGAACAAAATGAAGAGAGCTTTCTGTTTCTTTTTACTAGTGTATTTTCTCATTCTTTTTCTCGGTAAAGAGTATACATTCAGCCAGGAGATAGGGCTGTGTAAAAGAGAAGAAACACTGGAGCTCAGCCAACTGGGTTGAATTCCCAACCTGTGAGGTGGAACAGTGGACAAACCTCTTAAACACCAATCTCATCAGTCGAGACATGGCTCTAACTGTGGAGGGCAGGGCTACATCCCACTTAGAAACTCTGCAGTCAGACCACCCAGGTGTGACTCCTAGCTCTACTGCTCCCGTGTGACCTGGGCCAAACTATCGATATTGATCGAACCTTTTTGAACCTCAGCTTTTTCATCTGTAAAATGAGGGAAGTATTACTACCTCATAAGTTGTATGAGGATGAACTGAGGGGAAAAAATACAAGATCCATAGCTCCTGGCACATTTCATGCACTCAAAAGTATCACTTATTAACTATGCATGTTTTTGATGCATTTTTGTTTATTTATACCTGCGCTGTTATTTTTTTAATGGGAATTTATTTTTTGTTAGAGGTTGTTTTTCTTTTTGAGAAACTATTCTTACCTCTAACTGATTTAAGACACCCATTCCTAAACTCATCTTTGGCTTAAGGGTCTCTGCTTTGTGCTTTTTGTATGAGTACTTCTTTCACAGTACTTACCAAAGTGTACTTCAATTTTTGTGTGTGTGTGGGGGGGGGTTGTTTGTTTGTATCTTTCACTAAATTATAGATTAATTGAGGGCAGGGAATTTGTTCCCAGAACATAGCACACTGTTCAGTTCAGTTCAGTCTCTCAGTTGTGTCCGACTCTTTACAAGCCCATGGACTGCAGCATGCCAGGCCACCCTGTCCATCACCAACTCCTGGAGCTTGCTTAAACTGATGTCCATTGAGTTGGTGATGCCATCTCACCCTCTGTCCTCCCCTTCTCCTCCTGCCTTCAATCTATCTCAGCATCAGGGTCTTTTCCAATGAGTCAGTTCTTCACATCAGGTGGCCAAAGTATTGGATCTTCAGCTTCATCAACAGTCCCTCCAATGAATATTCAGGACTGATTTCCTTTAGGATTGATCGGTTTGATCTCCTTGCCATCCAGGGGACTCTCAAGAGTCTTCTCCAACACCACAGTTCAAAAGCATCAATTCTTCAGTGCCCAACTTTCTTTATGGTCCAACTCTTACATCCATATATGACTACTGGAAAAACCATAGCTTTGACTAGACAGACCTTTGTTGGCAAAATAATGACTCTGGTTTTTAATATGCTGTAGGCCTTCACCAAATATTTCTAGGAAAAGTGCAGAAGTGAATAGATATCTAAAATGAATTCTGATTAGCAAGGAGACAGATGCTTTTGATTGGAAGGAGATAGAAATCCTTTCTTGCAATATATATCAGAATATAAGTGGCCTGGGCTAAAGTTAACTGTAGGCCCAAACAAAGAGACCTGGTCGCTGTTTTCTAGCTCCTGCAGTAATGGTTGGCCCCTAGGGCTCTCCCAGACCACATGGCTGTAAGTTTGATCTGGAAGATGTGTCCCTAGCCTCAGTATAGCCTCCAAGATGTGGCTACAGTCCTTGGGACTGTTTTCTAGAAAATGGAGAACTCAACTGAGGAAGCATAGCTACCTGAGGAATTGAACTTGACTCCTCCCTCTGCTGTTATTTTACCTCCTAACTGTCTCCCTGGACCAGATCTTTTGCTCTGCTCTGTTCCCATAACCCTGGTTTTAGTTCAGCTCCTCATCATTTCTTGCCTGAATTAGTGCATCACCTGGCTTCCTGGTTTTTTCCATCCCATTCCCCACAGTGCTTCAGGTTGAACATTCTACAAGGCAGACCTTTCCCTACCACCTGCCATTGTTCAGGGTCTATCTGCTTCCTCCCTCCCTCAGGACAAAGGCTGAATGGGGCTCACTGGTTCTTTCAGGATAAATATCTGCATTCTGCCCATTTCTCCTTCTTCATCTCTTCCTCCCAGTCTTCACTTCCTTTTATATTTGGACATCTAATCTACGTGATGTTACAGATCAGACCCCTCTCTCAAGTCCCTGTTTCCATGTGCTCTAGGAAGTAATCCCTGTCTCTTCCTAAGGTGGTTTTCTATCCTTTCATTTGTTAGATGCAAGGAGATACCCAGATCTTTCCTTCACCATAGTAATAATGATATTGAATTGTGATTGTTGTTCAGTCTCTCAGTTGTGTCTGACTCTGAGATCCCATAAAAGGCAGCACAACAGGCGTCCCTGTACTATCTGCCTGAATTTGCTTAGACTCATGTCCATTGAGTCGATAATGCCATCCAAACATCTCATCCTCTGTCACCCCCCCTTCTCCTGCCCTCAATCTTTCCCAGGAGCAAGGTATTTTCCAATGAGTTGGCTCTGCATCAGGTGGCTGAAGTATCAGAGCTCCAGATTCAGCAGCAGTCCTTCCAACGAATATTCAGAGTTGATTTCCTTTAGGATTGTCTGACTGATCTCCTTGCTGTCCAAGGGACTCTCAAGAGTCTTCTCCAGCACCACAGTTCAAAAGTATCAATTCTTTGGAACTCAGCCATCTTTATAGTACAACTCTCACATCCATACATGACTACTGGAAAAACCATAGCTTTGACTATACACACCTTTGTTGGCAAAGTGATCTCTGCTTTTTAATATGCTGTCTAAGTTGGTCATAGCTTTTCTTCCAAGGAGCAAGCGTCTTTTAATTTCATGGCTGCAGTCACTGTCCACAGTGATTTTGGAGCCCAAGAAAATAAAGTCTGTCACTGTTTCCATTGTTTAGCCATCTATTTACCATGAAGTTATGGGACCAGATGCCATGAGCTTAGTTTTCTGAATGTTGAGCTTTAAACCAGTTTTTTCACTCTCCTCTTTCACTTTCAAGAGGCTCTTTAGTTCTTCTTCCCTTTCTACCATTAGGGTGGTGTCATCTGCATGTCTGAGGTTATTTGATATTTCTCCTGGCAATCTTGATTCCAGCTTTTGCTTTATCCAGCCTGGCATTTCGCATGATATATTCTGCATATAAGTTAAATAGGCAGGGTGACGGTATAGAGCCTGGACATACTTCTCTCACAATTTGGAACCAGTCCATTGTTCCATGTCCGGCTCTAACTGTTGCTTCTTGACCTGCATACAGATTTCTTGGGAGGCAAGTAAGGTGGTCTGGTATTCCCATCTCTTAAAGAGTTTTCCACAGTTTGTTGTGATCCACACAGTCAAAGGCTTTAGCATAGTCAATGAAGCAAAAGTAGATGTTTTCCTGTAATTCACTTCCTTTTTCTATGATCCAACAGATATTGGCAATTTGATCTCTGGTTCCTCTGCCTTTTCTAAATAGAGCTTGTACATCTGGAAGTTCTTGGTTCACATACTATTGAAGCCTAGCTTGAAGTATTTGGAGCATTACCTTGCTACAATGTAAAATGAGTACAATTGTGCAGTATTTTGAACATTCTTTGGCATTGCCCTTCTTTGGAATTGGAATGAAAACTGACCTCTTCCACTCCTGTGGCCACTGCTGAGTTTTCCAAATTTGTTGGTATATTTTGTGTGCAGGACTTTAATAGCATGATCTTTTAGGATTTGAAATAGCTCAGCTAGAATTCCATTGCCTCCACTAGCTTTGCTGGTAGTAACGCTTCCTAAGGCCCATTTGACTTCACACTCCAGGACTGACATAAGCTAACTACTGAATTCATTCATCTACCTTCCATTCTGGAGAAGGCAATGGCACCCCATTCCAGTACCCTTGCCTGGAAAATCCCATAGATGGAGGAGCCTGGTAGGCTGCAGTCCATGGGGTCGCTAAGAGTCAGACACGACTGAGCGACTTCACTTTCACTTTTCACTTTCATGCACTGGAGAAGGAAATGCAACCCACTCCAGTGTTCTTGCCTGGAGAATCCCAGGGATGGGGGAGCCTGGTGGGCTGCCGTCTATGGGGTCGCACAGAGTCGGACACGACTGAAGACTTAGCAGCAGCTTCCATTCATTCATTCTCTTATTCAGTGCTGTTACAGTGCCCTTACCAGACAGTCTTCTTGATGCTAGAGAGACATGTACACATAACTAAGCCAAGAAATAATCCTACTCTCATAGAGCTTACATTCTAGTAGAAGAAGAAAAATAATAAATACATGAACAAATTATTTTCTGATAAAAATGTGATACAAATTTTTGAAGGGAATAAATAGGGTGAAATATTGATTATATAATGTTCTGGTATGTGAGCAGGTGAGTATCAGGGAAGACCCCTCTGAGGGAGGTAATATTTGAATGAAGTCCAGAAGCATGATGAGAGGAAAACTATGCACAGTACTGGGGATGCATGAAGTCCAAGGAAACACTGAGGCTGGAGTGCTGGAGGAAGGGAAGAAGCCACTGTTCCTGGATTACATCAGAAGTCCCCAGTTGACTGTAAGCTCTCTGAGACCCTGGGGAGTATCTCATACCTTACTATATTCACCAGGTCTAGACTTGTGCCCAGAAACTGACAGGTGTTAGTAAGTATTTGAATGAGTAAATATGATTTTAAAATTAGATGTTCTTTGGTATTTCACTTGAAAAACTGAAAAGGTCTTATCTTTTTATTATAAGAACTTTTGTCCTAGGAACTATAATAAAGTATTCTTCCCCTACCCCCACTAACTTTATTGAGATATAATTGACATATAAAATGGTATAAATTTAAAGTGGATAAAGTGATGATTTGATATATTTATGCATTGTGAAATGATTACCACAATAAAATCAGTTCACTTATCCATCACTTTATGTAGTTACCTTGTGTGTGTGTGTGTGTGTGTGTGTGTGGTGAGAACATTTAAGATCCATCCTCTTAGCAAATTTCAAGCAAACAACACATTAGTGTTAACTGTAGTCACCATGCTGTATGTTAGAACCTCAGAACTTTCTCATCTTATAATTGCATGTCTGTACACTTTGGCCAGTATCTCCTTTCCCCCAGCTGCCAGCCCCTAACAAACCATTCTACGCTCTGTTTGCATTTGGCTTTTTTAGATTCCACACATATGAGATCATAGAGTATTTGTCTTTCTCTGTCTGACATTTTACTTAGCCTCAAATGCCCTCAAATTTCATTCAGTTGTTACAAATGGCAGGATTTCCTTCTTTTTTTATGACTGAGTAATATTTATTGTATATTTTCTTTAACACAATACTATCTGAAGGAAATAAATAGGGTGAAATATATGCAATATTATTCTATACAGATACAGTAATATTTATTGTATATAATATATTCTTTTTCATACCACATTTTCTTAATCCATTCATCCACTGATGAACAAGGTTATTTCCATGCCTTAGCTATTGTAAATAATGTGGCAATGAACACAGTGGGGAGGGGTGCAGATACCTTTTTGAGATAATGATTTTGTATCTTTTGGATGTGTACCCAGGAGTGGGACGGCTACATCGTTTGGAAGTCCTATTTTTAATTTTTTGAGAAATGTCCATACTGTTCTTCACTCTGGCTGTACTAACTTACATTCCCAGCAACCATGTGTCATATTTCCTTTTTCTCCATATCCTCACTAACATTTGTTATCTCTAATCTTTTTGATAATAGCCATTCTAATAGGTACGAGGTGATATCTCATTGCAGCTACATAAAATATTCTTGTCACCATTCTTGGGAGTTGTTTGAGGTTTCCTTCCTGGAATCTATTCCCTTGTTGGTTGCCATTTTGGAGAAAATTGCTCCCTGGTGCCATACGGCAAGACTAGCACAGCAGGGGATGAAGTCATACTAGGGTTAACATGCATTTAGTAACCTGGCTAGTTAGGTAGGTCTTCTTATCAATATAAATAAATGTAGTACCAAAGCAGAGAAACAAATAAAAACTCCTGAAAAGGGTGAGGGAAGCCCCTGGCTTCCAAAGAGCTTAAACAAAGAAGGCATTATGAAATACATGTATTTTTAAAAATTACTGGGGACTTCCCTGGCAGACCAATGATTAAGACTCCATGCTCCATAAGCAGGGGGAACAGGTCTGATCTCTGGTTGGGGAACTAAGATCCCACATGAAGCATGGCATGGTCAAAAAAAGTGTCTCTTCTCTCTTAACCACATCCTTTTCCAATTGTTTTCTAATTAGCCAAAATCCTGTGATCTTTCCATATTAATGTGTTAATATTGCATCATCACTCACTACTATATACAGATGCCCAGGCTGGAGGATCTCTCTATTCCCATCCTCCAGCCTCACAAGGTCTTGAATATTTGTGGCTTCCTTATTCCTTAAGTTCCTTGACAGTCAATGCTTTTATTTCCTGATGGAATCCTCCTTCTGAAGCAAAACTTTTCTAGAAGAAATCAACTTATCCTTTATTCTGTTATTTTTATTTAAAAAATTTTTCTCCCACTGAGCACCTTTCTGGAACAGTCTTCAAACTTGTTCTTCAATAATAACTTTTTCTCCTTGTTTCTCAACAGGAATTTCTCCTGAATTACTCTAGTTTAAAACAGATCTATGATGATATCAATCACCTTGGCCTATTCCACTTAATCTCTTATGACTGACATGACTGAATCAGTGTTTTAATAATGCGCTATTTTTAAAAGACTAGTTCATAGCAAATTGATTAGAACAAACTTCAAGCAACACCATTTTTTTTGTATAGAGTATATGGCCTCTTTGGAGTATGAGTGCAGTGTGAGTCCCATCTTGAATCTCAGTGGACACATCTGACCAACTTGTGGAAAGAACCCACTGGAAACCTACTTGAATGTGGATTGAGAAGCATCCTTTGGAGAGACCTAACTGTAAGAGAAGAAGGAAGGAGGGGAGGAATGATTTTGAGCAGCAAAGTGGTTGTCATTTAGATTTAAGCCCTGCTGGACTGAGTCATATAGAGAGAAAGTAGGGCTATCAGAAATAAAAACCAAGAACAGCTTTACTTACACACACAGTGCTGAGGCAAGCACCAAACTAGCTGGCTGCACAGTGGTAAGAGAGCGATGAAACTTTCTTGCCTGCTTCTCAACACAACGCTCTGAAGCTTTAAACCTTTGACTCAAAGATCTTTATTGCCTTCACTATTGCAACATACAGTAGGACCTTCCGATATGGTGGCTTGCAATGGTTGTCTAGCAGATGGTGGCTCAGTAGGAAATGCAGCTAGCGGAGGCAGAGCACACAGAACACACCCAGGGACATTTACAAGTGCTTGAGATGTGCAGGAAGCTGAAGTCCTACAGAAATACCCGCTGGAAGGTAAGGTAGGAGCCCATGGAATTTAGATTTGATCTTTAATGTGACTCTATTACTGTCCTCAAGCTATGGGAGCCTGGGGAAACATGTATTAAATAAAATCCTGAGATCTCTGCTGGGGCAGAAGTAAGGAATGCCTGAACTGGAATTAAAGAACAACATGACTATGTAGTTTTCTTCATATCAAAACTGGACATTTGGTTGGAAAATATATTTAGACTACAATCTGGCCACAAGTAATATATTCTTTTATATGTTCTGACTGAATAAAAAGCAAATCCAAGATGTCAACTGGTGACCTAGCATCTCCAAAAAACTTGTAAAGCAAATTAATTACAGAATTTATAGTTGCAAGCACATTTTCCCAGGTTCTTCTGGTTTCATGTTTTTTGCTTTTAAATCTTGTTAACTTCTAATATACTTATGATGTGGATTTGTTCCTAATGCAGAACACATTTTAATATTCTTGTTTTTGGCAAGGTTTTACACAAACATGTTACTTCCAGAAAGTGACTTAATAAGAAATGTTAATAGAAGCACCTTTATAGTGTTCATAGGCATTTAGTCTTTAATAATATGTGGAAATCACATTTTTTAAATCCTATAATTGCTAAACTTAATACATTAAGAGACTTAACTTTTATTCTGTATAGTAAATAAGCATTATAGAAGGGCACAGGCAATAAAAAGTGGATATTAATTTAAAATTCTAATTCTTATTATTGATTTTTTAAAATTACATAAAAATAGTCTTCTAATTATAAAATATTTAGAAGAGTTGAGACACTTTACTAACAAAACAAACCACAAGCCTCATCACCTCAATCTGTTGAAGATGACCACTGTTACAATTTTTTGTATTTTCCTATACATGTTATATATAATATACTAAAAAGGGGTTAATATGGCATGGTAGTTTTTATACCCTTTTATATTTTTCACAAATTATGTTTTCTTAGCTCATTTCTCTATCGTTTGGAAAGTTTAATTATATTTTTTTCTGTTCAGTTCTGTCGCTCAGTCGTGTCCGACTCTTTGCGACCCCATGAATCGCAGCACGCCAGGCCTCCCTGTCCATCACCAACTCCCGGAGTTCACTCAGACTCACGTCCATCGAGTCGGTGATGCCATCCAGCCATCTCATCCTCTGTCGTCCCCTTCTCCTCCTGCCCCCAATCCCTCCCAGCATCAGAGTCTTTTCCAATGAGTCAACTCTTCGCATGAGGTGGCCAAAGTACTGGAGTTTCAGGTTCAGCATCATTCCTTCCAGAGAAATCCCAGGGCTGATCTCCTTCAGAATGGACTGGTTGGATCTCCTTGCAGTCCAAGGGACTCTCAAGAGTCTTCTCCAACACCACAGTTCAAAAACATCAATTCTTTGGTGCTCAGCTTTCTTCACAGTCCAAAACTCTCACATCCATACATGACCACTGGAAAAACCATAGCCTTGACTAGATGGACTTTTGTTGGCAAAGTTATGTCTCTGCTTTTCAATATGTTATCTATTAGTGATTACTTTTTTGTTATTAAAAATTTAAATATTTTTATCTGTTTATCAAGGTTAAGAATATAGCTATTAATTATCATCTGTGTGAAATGAAAAACCTGTTAGGCTTTTACTGTCCTTATTCTCTCCCCACTTCACAATTTTGATTGCTGTAATCTGGAATTTAGATCTAAATTATTACTGCTGTTTCACATTATCAACTTTGAAGACTTTTGAAATTTGTTTTGTCTTGTAAAATAAATATATTCATGACAGTTTTTAAGATGTTAATCTAGATTTAAAGAGTTTCTTTTGCTTTCTATCATCTCTTTTTTTATTGTGGCACTTTCATTCTGTTTATCTTTCTCTATTCTTAGGTTGATTGGTTTTTATCCCTAAACTGTGAGTATAGTACCTTCAGAGAACTGGCTTGTAAGAGAATATTGGTCTTTCCTACAAATGACCTCTTCACCAAGTACAACATTCTTTTCTGTCCAACCTTGGGAGCCAGTCTTCATTTACTGATGGTCTTTGGTTCTCCAGGGGAAAAGTCAATGATTTCCCTTCCCTTGGGGCAGTGGTTCTCAACCCTAGCTACACATTCAAATCACTGGGTGAGATTTTTTAAAATACCAATGCCAAGGCTCCTCCCAGAATAATTAAATCATACTGCTTAAAGATGAAGCCCAGACACTAGTATTTTTTAAAGGCTCACCCATGACTTTTAATACATAGCTGTTGTTGAGAACCACTGCTTAAGAAATAAGCTATTTTTTTCTTGCCTGGATGCTTCTATAGGTTTTCTCCTTCTCCTTAAATCTTGTAACATTCAACATGATATATCAAGGTGACTATGCCTCTTCTTTACTGCCTCATAAACTTCAGTTCTACAAACTCAGCAGTTTCCCCCTATTATTCCTTTGATTATTGCTTCCAATACATTCATTCTATTTTCTCCTTTTTGTATTCTTAGGATATGTTGACTGGATTTCCTGCATCTCTCTCTTATATTTTCCTTATTTTCTCTCATCATTTTATCACTGGGTCCTTATGATGTCAGGACATATTTCATATTTCTCTTTGGTATTTAACTTGCCGTCTATTGCTTCTAATAATATTTGTAATTCTGTGGTTTTATTTTTCATTTCCATACTATCTGCATGAACCACTGTTAGCAAAAACCTGGCTAAGTCAGTTTGGCAAGAACTTCCCCTGCCCCTTCCACATCTAATCCTGCTCCATATCTGACAGGATATGACAGAATCCTCATTCTCTATCACTTCCCTGGTGGTAACTGATCATCCTGACCCGTGTTCAGCTAGACTCCTGTTAGGTCCATGCAGCCAGAATACCCCTTTACCCCTGATCTTCCTTCTTAGTTGTTTTCCATCCACTGACCTCCATCCTGCTCTTCTGACCATGCTACTAAGTCACTCCAGTCGTGTCCAACTCTGTGCGACCCCATAGACAGCAGCCCACCAGGCTTCCCTGTCCCTGGGATTCTCCAGGCAAGAACACTGGAGTGGGTTGCCATTTCCTTCTCCAATGCATGAAAGTGAAAAGTGAAAGTGAAGTCGCTCAGTCGTTTCCGACTCTTCGCAACCCCATGGACTGCAGCCTACCAGGCTCCTCCATCCATGGGATTTTCCAGGCAAGAGTACTGGAGTGGGGTGCCATCGCCTTCTCCGCTTTTGACCATAAATCCCCACTTTTACTTGTTGTATTCAGACTTCAACCCTATCTCTTTCCTCTACCTCAAAACCCCACTGAAGTAGTCTCCCTGAATAAAGTCTGCAGTTGGTACTGGTTCTGGGTCTTTTGGGGGGTCACAGACTCTTTCAAGAACTTGTTCAAGTTGACTCCTGGTCCCAGAAAAATGGCCACATCATAAAATTTGCATGCTACTTCACAGACCAACTCTTCCAGTCTCTGTGATCCCTGCATGAAGGCTCATGAACACTATGATAGACTCCCGGTCTAAATGAAGTTCTATCTTGTTCAGTACTTTATAATCAAACAAAAGGTGAGAGAGATTGACTCAGAAATTAGTGTGTGTTCCTGTACACCTATGGCATCCATATGAAAAGGTGGTATTTCCACTGTTCTAGACTTGGTTTGATGAAACCTCTTTAAGTTAAAAGGTTTTAGTGGTGTTCTAAGAGGGTGACTGTCACTTATTAACCAGTCTTTCATTCTTGCCTTTTAGGTGTAATCAGCTGTATAATAGGTAGCAGAAATCATATGGATTTTCTAGCAAGTGCTCACATATCTCCATCTTCTAAGTTTTACTTAGAAATTTAAAATACAATGATTCTATCAAGAAAGGGAGCATCATTCTTTTTAATACAAGTATAGAACCTCCACATCTCAATCCTGACAAATTACCAAGGTTATTTGTTCTTTCTGCCCTCTTACCTTTTTCACTCCAAAGATTATATTTAGCTTTCTAGTATATATCAGAGAAATAATTATTTTCCTTCCTTTGTGGGAAAATATTTTTTCTGCCTGGATTTCACCTCTATTTTATCTTGAAATTCAGACTTTGATCAGGTTATGTCTAGATGTAGATTTCTATCCATTTTATTTTTTTTCCTGGTACCTAAGAAATTATGCTGATCTGCAGGTTAAAATTTACCTTCAGCTTATAAATTTTTCCTTTGTTGTGATCTTAAATGTTATTCCTCTTCTGTTTGTTCAGAAAAGCCGCATAAGCCACACAATGACTCTTCACTGTTCATGTATCACATCTCTTCTCTCTCCAAATGCCCACCTTCCTTACCTGTTTTCCCTATCTTATTCACTAGGGGAAAATTCATCAAGTTTATCAACTGTATTAATGATTCATTTTCTACATTATCAGTTCTGCTCCCCACTGTTTCTAATCAAGTACAAAATCTCACAGTAGAGTAATTAACTTTAAAATGCTCTATCTCTCAACTAACTCCCTCCTCAACTCTGTTCAGTTTATATTTTATTTCCAAATGTATGTATATTTAAAAAATTAGTATCATTGAACAGATGCATCTAAAAATTTCTATTCCTAAACTAGAAATGTTTATATATATAAAACTATATCTGACTTTTCTCTACCTTTTGCAGGCTGTGTTTTCTTTCCTTTATACTACACATTCTTTGTGGGGTTATGGTACAATAGACTAGTTGTTCCCCAATATCTATTTTCCCTTTGTCCCTAGTATTATAGTAGAATTCTGGTTTTTAGCTGGTTTCCTGGCACCTGAAATAAAACCTACACATCCCAGACTCCTTTGTAGCTGGGTGTGCTCATAAAACTAAGTTCTACACAGTGGGGGTTAAGTGGAAGCGCTCTGTGTAACTTCTGGGAAGTGTCTCTAAATGGAAGGGAGAGCGTCCTTCGTCATCTTTTCCTGTGGCTGGAATACAGATAAAATGACTATAGCTCTTGGACAGGAGGTAAAAACCATCAGCCAAGAATGGCAGAACAGCAAGATAAAAGGCACCCGTTGAGTAGCACCAAATCAGGCCTGGACTGTCTACCTCTGGACTTTTTTTTAGGTTATAGTGAAACAAATTCTATCTTATTTAAGTTACTATTATTTTGTAACCGTCATAGCCAAACTTAGTCCTACCTGATATGGGACTTTTCTGATATTTAAACAGTGAGTTTTCTTTAGTTATCACCTCCAGGAATCAAGCGAGGAGGTTTTTTTTTTGTTTGTTTTGTTTTTTTAAGTCAACTCTTTCTTAAAAATACTTTTAGGAACCTCTCAAAAGAAGGCATGTGACTAGTTCCTTAATCAAACAACTTTGGCGATCAGGGCCATCCATGTGTAATCTTGGAAGGATTCCCTTCCTTGTTTAACAGAAATATAACTTACATATCATACACGTATGTAAATATATATGTAAAAATGTACATACTTACATAACACTGTGCAGATCTAAAAACAGAGTACTTTTTACTACCCATCAGGCTTCTTCCCACCCTCTCTGAGTCACAGCCCCTTGCTCTTCTGACTACGCCTGCAGACTAGATTTGATGGCTTCGGACTCCACACAAGAGCAGCTGTCCCTCTGACAGCCATGGAGGTATGTTACTCAGATCTCCCTTCAAGAGAGCACCTGTCACAAGGAGTACAATTAGCTGACAGTCTCCAGATGTGAATGCCTCAGCTTCTGAGTCAAGATCATGCTCTTTCTGGACAGTGAGAGTTGATGACTGAACATGGTGGTACAAGGGTATACAATTTCTGGCTGTGAGGCAACCTTCTATGGGTAATCTTTGTGTTGAAGCTCCTCTTTGAGCTAGCCAAGATTTCCCCAGAACTACATTACCGGCTGAGGCTCTTTCTACCCTTTCTTCCCTTCCTTCATTAAATGTCAGGGGTGAAGGCTTTCTCCATCCACTCCTATTCCCAGCAAATCTGCACTTCTAATTCAGTCTTGGCATCTGCTCCTCAATGAGCCCAGCCATCATTCTACTTTCCTTAAGTCTGTTTTCTTTTGCTTAACATTATGTTCAGACTAATCCATTTTTTTTGCATATAGCAGTAGTTTTTCATTTTTTGCATGGATGTGAATATTCTAAAATATATATACTTTTGACTTCATAAATAAAGCTGCTTGCTGTGACCACCCTTGCACAAGTATTTTGATAGATACAAGTACTTATTTATGTAGGGTATACATCTAAAATTGGAATTCTGGCCCATAGGGTATACATATGTTTTAGTAGATACTGTTAAACATTTTTCTAAATTAATTTTTTAAAAATCAGTTTATATTCCTACCAACAATTTATGAGAGTTCCAGTTGCTCTACATCCTTGCCAACACTTTGTATTGTTCGCTACTTGCTTTTTCCTCTAATTAATAATATTTACACTTGTTGTTTATTGATCTATCAACTTATCTAAAGTGATTGTTAAAGTACTTTATCCATTTTTAGTTTTTCAGTTTTACTCTTTTCTTTGATCTTATTCTTTGTATAGTCTGAATATGAGTTTTTTGTCAGTTAATATCTATTGCAAATATCTTCTACCAGTCTGAAGTTTGCCTTGTTACTCTCTTAATGTCATCTTTTAATAAACATAAATTTTTTGTTTTAATAAAGTTCAAAGTTTCAATCCTTTATTTTCAGGTTAGAGTTTTGGTATCCTATTTAAGAAATTTTCTCAAACAAGTCATGAAGATGTCGTGTTTTCCTCGAGAAGCTTTATGGGTTCACTTTTCATGTTTACATCAATGCTGTCTCACATTAATCCTTATGTGTTGCGTGAAAAGAAAGTGAAAGTGAAAGTTGCTTAGACATGTCCGACTCTTTGCGAGCCCATGGATTATACAGTCCATGGAATTCTCCAGGCCAGAATACTGAAGTGGGTAGCCTTTTCCTTCTCCAGGGGATCTTCCCAACCCAGGGATCAAACCCAGGTCTCCCACATTGCAGGCGGATTCTTTACCAGCTGAGCCACAGGGAATTCCAAGAATACTGGAGTGGGTAGCCTATCCCTTCTCCAGGGGATCTTCCCAACCCAGGAATCGAACTGGGGTCTCCTGCATTGCAGGTGGATTCTTTACCAACTGAGCTATCAGGGAAGCCGTGATATGTGTTGTGTGAAGGTGATGTCAAAATTTGGGGGGAAAAGCCATGCAAACTTTAATTTATAAAGCCTTTTTTTTTGTATTTTGTGAAAGAGCTGTACTATTTGACAGACTTGGTGGTGTAATTCTTATCTAGGGTTTCTGTGGACACCACCTTCCTCTCCAAGCTCACTGCTTGTGTGGGATACAGTTGTCCGGGCCAAGGCCTCTAGCCAGGTACATCATCAAAGAACACTACAGCTAGTGGCAGACTGCTGCTTAAGGGAGCCACTTAGGCCTCTCCTTCACACCCAGTTCCACAGAGGCAGTGAAGGTCTCCAAAGCATGGGGAAACTATCCAACAATATAATTACTGCCACTGTGCATGGGCTCTCTGCTTGAAACATTTACCATTATTTGCTACCCTGCTACCTTCAAACTCACTCAATTTTCAAGAGCCAAAAGAATCACTGATGGGTCCTGCAGTCAGCCTCCAGGCCTCGTCTCTCCAGGTCAAGCTGCTCATTGGTGACTGGCAGATAGGCCCTGGATGTCCTTTAATCTGGTCCCAACTGCACAGGATTTAGAAGAAATTCTTTGAAGTTTCTGGCATTCGTATGGTTTCCTTCCCTAGCTTCCAGTACTGATTTAGGGTTTTACATATTTTAAAATTTTCTAGGTCATTTTGGATGGGACTGGGAGGCAGGTGGTTCAAATATGTGCTCTCAGCCTCCCATATTTCCTCTGAAATATAGTAAGATGTCTTTCACTTTTAGCCTTGTGGAGATCGTGGAAAAAATTCTGTATGTCATGCCGCAGTCCATGGGGTCTCAAAGAGTTGGAAACAACTGAGTGACTGAACTGAACTGAGGAGAAAACAGCATTTATTATTAATAGTAAAGTATTTAATAGGGGCTTCCTAGGTGGCACTAGTGGTAAAGAACCTGTCTGCCAATGATAAGATGTAAGAGACATGGGTTCGATCCCTGGGTTGAGAATGTCCCCTAGAGGAGGGGATGGCAACTCACTCCAGTATTCTTGCCTGGAGAATCCCATGGACAGAGGAGCCTGGCCGACTATACTTCCATAGCGTCTCACAGAGTCAGACACAACTGAAGTGACTTACCCCACATTTATTAATATTGGAAATATGTATTCATTTATTCACATTTGTTTATTATATATTTTACTCCAGTCTTTTTGCTGGGCACTTTCTGAAATATAATTGGGATCTTGTTGTATATCAAATTTTATATTACCTATAAGACTTTTTATTTTACTATGGGTATTTCTCCACGTTATTGATAATTTTTATTTTAATATATGTTATCCAATTTTTATTTGTTATATGTGTGTGTATATCTGTATTTGTTTACATAGACAAAGGAAAAACTGTGGAAAGAAAAACACTAGACTAAATGCTTAAGGGTGTGGATCATGTAGAAGAGGAAGAATATAACTTTACTTCATAAATTTCAATATTGTTTAAATTGTACCACAAAATACTTTTTAAAATAAAAATGTTATTTTTTTCTCAAATTTCTTAATTCAATGAATATATCATATTTTATTGCCCATTTTATTATGTTGCTATTTAAGTGGTTTCTGTTCTTCTTATAATGTAAATGGCTTTGTTCCTAAAGCTTCATACATACATACATAACCCTTAGGATTTATTCCTAGAAGTAGAATTACTCCATAAGAACACTTTACAAGCCTGCTGCTAAGTCACTTCAGTCATGTCCAACTCTGTGCGACCCCATAGACAGCAGCCCACCAGGCTCCCCCGTCCCTGGGATTCTCCAGGCAAGAACACTGGAGTGGGTTGCCATTTCCTTCTCCAATGCATGAAAGTGAAAAGTGAAAGTGAAGTAGCTCAGTCGTTTCTGACTCTTCACGACCCCATGGACTGCAGGCCACCAGGCTCCTCCATCCATGGGATTTTCTAGGCAAGAGTACTGGAGTGGGGTGCTATTGCCTTCTCCACTTTACAAGCCTACTTAATCATTTACCAAAATATTGTTTCACTTTCTATTTAACAAGTAGAACATAAAATTACTCTGTTTAAGTTATAATTAGGTTTGGCAGTTTAAAAAACTAACAATGGCGGGAAAAAAACCAGTCACTGTAATAGTCACTTCAAAAATATTAAAACTTAAAATCTCCCCCAAATTAAATTTGCCCTAATAGCGGCTAAAATACCTAAGGTTAACAAAAATTTCATATGTAAGACCCAGAAAACCCTTTATTTGTTAAGCCCAGAGGTAGGAATATAGGATGATATGGTGAATCATGAAATCATTAGGCATTCAGCTGCTATGTATGTTTCACTGCGGCTTCACATAGGGGTCATAATGATTGCTGGAGCTCTAGCCGCATGCATTCCCATTCCAGACAGCATGAAAGACAAAGGGAGACACTGAAAGAGGACTAATTACTGTTTTACAAAGGGACCCTATCTGGAAGTCCAGCAATGATTTCAATGGCTTTATCTTAGCCATATGATAGATAGACATTAAATAGGTAATAGAGCTGTGCTCAGTTGTGTCTGACTCTTGCAACTCCATGGACTGTAGCCTACCAGGTTCTTCTGTCCATTGAATTTTCCAGGCAAGAATACTGGAGTGGGTTGCCATTTCCTACTCCAGGAGAACTTTCTGACCCAGAGATCGAACCCATATCTCTTGTGGCTCCTGCACTGTCAGGCGGATACTTTACCATGGCACCACCTGGGAAGCCCCTCTTAGCCATAAGGCCACAGTTAACTACAACTGAAAAATATATCCTTCTGTTAGAGCACATTACTGCCTCAAATGAAATCAGGATTATGCTACTAAGTAAAAAGTGGAGATGGACAATGTATAGAAAATTGGCAGGCTCTACTGCACCACTATATCTTGTCCCTTCAGTCAACAAGAGACATTTGCTCTGATCAACCTGAAACCTTGAATAGAGCATGTTATACCCCATTATCCCTGTTCCATAGTGTTACTATGAGGAACTGAGTGTTGAGGCAATGAAGGAAAACGTGGCCTTCCAGCCCACCCCCTCCTCTGAAGCCAGCAAGGCAGTGGCAGCATGCATGATTTAGTGTGGGCTGGGGGAGATAGTTGTCCAGGAGCTTGAGACAGTGCCAAGCACCAGAGTAAGCAGAGAGAGCACCACAGCATGGTTTGGAGGAGCAATGAAGAGCATGGTGAAGAGGCAGGCTGCCGTGTGCACTGACACTAATCTGATTTGAGGCTCAAACTCTGTGTCACCAAACGTACAACTGAAACTGTCCCTGAAGGAAAGGAAGACCTCATCCTGTTCTTAAAAGAACAGGGGAGAGCCAACTGGCATATGTGTGGATCAAATCAGGAACTCCTCCCCCGTCCCACTCCCCACCCCAAACACATACACAAACAAGCATTTTTAAGCCATCAGGGTACCAAATTATTGTTTTCTCTACAATCTGTGACTTTTGTTGGGTCTCTCTGTGCTCTTCCACTCTCCTTTCACCTTGTTCTCCCTGCTATTTTGCCCCCTACCCCCTTATTAAGCCAACTTGTGTACTATCTTTATTACAGTATCACTTATTTTTATCCTAAGAAGAATGTAATTTTGATAGGAAAGAGAGTTCTCATTTGACAGTCAAATGATATAATTTTGTGACTATTTAAAGCAAGTCATTTAACCTCTCTGAACCTTAATTCCCACATCTGTGAAACTGATGACTACTTACATATTTCCCAGGCTTGCTGAGTAAAGCAATTATAAAACACTCAGCAATGTAAAAAAAAAAAAAAAATATATATATATATATATATATACACACACACACAAAGGTTCATTCGTTAGTCTGTTTTCCGCACTTCAGAACTTTGCTGTAAAGAAAACTACCGATTCCTGCTTTGAGCATTATGGGAGCTGCAGACTGAGGGATCCTAGGAAAGATCCCAACACAGAACTAGCCCTGGAGAGGACACAGATTTGGAGACTTTGCTGGTCTCACAAGAAGGGTGGAAGTCTACAAAAACTTCTTCTAAGAAAGGAAGACAAGAAAATGAGGGAATAAGAGCCGTGGCTTGGAGGATCGGACCACAGGGAGGACAGAGTGGCAGATATTCTATCTGGAAACATTTGAGCTGGCCTCAGCGTGGGGAAGGAGAGCCTGGGATGTTGTGCTGAGACAAGAGCCTAAACAGGATCAAATGACTTGCAATAACCTTAGAACCCATTTCCTGTATGAGGAATAACCATGTAAGGCCAAACCCTTATAACCGGATAAACCACCTAACCTTATAAGGCTAAATGAAAAAAGCTGAAAGCAAATCTGTACATCTATGATCACAGTTTCATGTACTGGGGATTTTTATCATTTTTATTATTTTTTCTATATTCCAAATTTTCTATAATTAGTATATTTTTAATACAATCAGAAAAAATGAATTAAAAACCATTTTATATTGGAAGCAGTAATAGCCTCAAATATAGAATTGGTAATATAATTACAGTAATTTAAGAATTATTTAAAAACATAAAGTATATAAAAAATATAAAAATTTGACTATGCTATAATAAACATAAAATGCAGATGCAGTATAATTAAAACTATATAAAAATATAAGCAAAATAGAAGGGACTACACAGAAACATGAAAATTTTTTGTCACGAGGAAAGCCCATTAATAATTCCGAGGGAATCAAAACAGAATCCGAGTAATAAAATAAAGCCTAACCTTCTTGTCCTCTGTGATTAATCTAGTTTCACTTGCTCAAGGGTGTTCCATGCAGTGGCCTCAAACAGACCCTTCAGACCAAGAGTTCCTCCTGAAAAATGGCTGCGCCTGACGCCGCTCGGGCAGTGTGCAGAGACACTGCGAACGACAGCTTAATCCAAGATGGCAGCAGCTGGCCATGCGCAGAGAGGCTGCAACCTGCACTGCGGGCTGAGCGAATGCCAGGAGCAGGACAGCTGCGCCCCTCCCCAAGAACTCTCCCGAGAACATCCCTGCAAGATCTCTGAAAAGCAGCCACACCCACTAGAGCGAGCGCTCCTACCTTTCTACGTAACCAAAGTAAGAAACTTCTCTTTGCATCTGAGCCAAACTCAGTCCCATTAGGGTCAAACAACACTGGACAGAAGAATCCTTGTTGGGGACCCATTTGGGAAGGTTTGGTAATATTTTCTGAAGGTCTTTTAAAAGTAAGAGCAATTTTAATTTTTTCTCTAAATTTAAGCATTTGTCAAGATTGTTTTATTACTTTAAAACGTAAGTATGGTACAAATGATACAACCTTTTTTTTTTTTTTTTTTGTGGTCAGCATTCCTGGGGACTGAGGGCAGCTATGAACAAAACTATAAATCCAGAATAATATCACTCCCCCAGCATGCTGTGACACTGGAGACGTGGGAGTTAGAGATAGCATCTACCAAGAGGAAGGAGTTTGAGATCAAGGATGGAGGTGCAAGGGGTTCCCACTTTTTTCTTGGAATTCATGAGGATGAGATGGGCTGTGTGATCTAGGAGTGTGGGCTGTATCTTATGAGGTTGGGAGTTTCATGTTCTCCTCATGTATTTTCTTTTTGTAATCCCCAAGGCTTTAATAAAATCGGATTCAAACAAACTAGCCTCTTTTCTGCTTAAGCAAGAAAGATCTCTGTGGCCATTCTTGGGGACAGCCATGGTCAATGACTAGAATATAACAGAAAGAGAAACTGCAAGAAGATGAATCTCCTGGAAGTAGAGGCAGGCACTCTTCACTCCGCTTTTCCTTTTTACGTTGGGGGTGTATCCCCCTAAGTGAGCATCCGGAAGCTTCAGCGCTTTATTTTTGCTCTGGTTCCAGGCATTTGCCATCAGCTGCCAGGCAGCTTGGAGGAACAAGGAGAACAGAGCCTCTGGACAGCATTCCTGTGACTGTGGTCTGAAGTTGCTAACTGCAGCCACTAATTGACTAGCATTGCTTAGTGGTCTCCAGTTCTGTCCACCCTCAAAATGACACCCAAGCTATTCAACCTCCTTTTCAAACCCCCTCCTGCATGACAGGGTGGAAGATTCTGTATCTCAATGTCATTCTCAGAGATGATTTTTTTTCAACCCCAGAACCATTTGTTCTCTAAATTGCTATCTCCTAATTAGCTCTTTCATTCACCCCAAACTCCATTCCTCATCCCATTGTCTGACTTGCTTCATGCTTTTCCAGATTGGGCTTCCCAGGTGGCGCTAGTGGTAAAGAATCCACCTGCCAATGCAGGAGACACAGGAGATGCAGGTTTGATCCCTGGGTCAGGAAGATCCCCTGGAGGAGGAAATGGCAACCCACTCCAGTATTCTTGCCTGGAGAATCCCATGGACAGAGCAGCCTGACAGGCTACAGCCCACGGGGTCTCAAAGAGTTGGACACAACTGAGCACAATGCTTTTTTGATGCTTTACCTAGATTGTTGCAATAGCCTGGGAGTTGGTTTCTCTGCCTCTGTTCCTAACAACCCCACCCCCAAACTACCAAGGTATTGTTTTTATTTTTTTATCTTTTCAAGGTATTGTTTTTAAACAGATTTAGACGTGTTATTACTCCCGTTACTCCCACTGTTTCTCCATTAAAAACTCCCGTATTTAAAAGAGACTTCTGTGGTTCTTCATTAATTACAAGATACAATCTGAATGTCTTGGTCTGAGATTTAAGATCTACATTTCCCACTTCATCTTTAACCACTAGCCCTGTGTTCTAGCTACACAGAATTTCTTAAAGGTCCTTCTTTCCTTAGCCTTTTTTTTCTTTCCTTCCTTTTCTCTCTCCTCTTTCTCTTCTTTATTTTTCTTAATTGAAGTACTGTTGATTCACAGTGTTATTAGTTTCAGGTGTACAGCATAGTGATTCAGTATTTTACAGATTAAGTTAAGTCGGTCGCTCAGTCGTGTCTGACTCTTTGCGACCCCGTGGACTGTAGCCCACCAGGCTCCTATGTCCATGGGATTCTCCAGGCAAGAGTACTGGAGTGGGTTACCATGTTCTTCTCCAGGGGATCTTCCCGACCCAGGGATCGAACCCAGGTCTCCCGCCTTGCAGGCAGACACTTTAACCTCTGAGCCACCAGGGAAGCCCATTTTACAGATTATATTCCACTAAAAGTTATTGCAAGATAATGGCTATGATTCTCTGTAGTATACAATATGTCCTTGTTGCTTATTTATTTTATGTGTGTGTTAGTTACTCAGTCGTGTCCGACTATTTATGAACCCATGGACTGTAGCCCACCAAGCTCCTCTGTCCATGGGGTTTTCCAGACAAGAATGCTGGAGTGGGTTGCCATTTCCTTCTCCAGGGGATCTTCCTGACCCAGGGATCTCCTGCATTGCAGGCAGATTCTTTACCTTCTGAGCTACCAGGGAAGCCCTTTATTTTATACATAACCCTGATTTGCCCCTCTCCCCTTCAGTAACCACTGGTTTGTTTTCTATATTTGTGAGTTTGTTTCTGTTTTGCATATGCATTCATTTATACTATTTCTCTCTTTTTATCTTTATTTCTTAAAACAGCAAAACAACAAACCTCAAAAACATAGGAAATAAAAATGAAAGAAAAATTTGCAGTTTAACACCACCAATACATAATTAGTTGTGTCATTTGATAGTATCTTATTATTTCTTTATGTGCATACTTTCAAGTTATAAATGTTTTTATTACCCCCCCATTTGAAGATGAAAAAGCAAAGATTCAGAAAAATCATGACAAGCTTTCTCATTGTCTCTTCACAGATCTAATTTACCATTTTAATCACAGGTTAGAAGGTATGAAATTTAGTCCTGAAATGCAGAAGATAACTTTCTTCACTTTTCTCTGACTTAATATATCAATTTTGGTTTCTAATCCCATTCTTTGAGTCCAATGGAAATGTAACTTCAGTCAATTTACCACACCTCTTTCCTTTTCCCTAGGGGGTTTGCTGCAAATCCTTTGTCACCTAGCTACCTAGCATCTGCTTAGGTGTACATCACCTTGATTGTTCCTTGAGCACCCATTGAATGCCAGCTGCTGAAGGGACCTCCATTGTAACAACACAATGGGACCCATCTGATTTCAGAGCTTCCTCCTTGCCATTTCTGACCGTGGTTGCGGGGGATCATTGTTCAACTCTCACACCATGACAGGGCTAGGGAACTCTGCAGGGCTCTCAGCCATTTACCATGGCTCCATTTCTTCTCTGAGGTCTTGCCTCCCCTCTGGAGCTCAGCCTATAGAGCAAAGCCACTCCTTAGCAGTGTCTGCTTCTCCTCCCAATTTCCTTTCCTAATTTTCTTCTTTTCTGTGCTCTAAAGCAACTAGACTCAGAAATCGGAAAAGATTCCTTTTCTCTGCTTGATGTTATCGCGACCTTTTCCTGAGATGAAGAAGGTCTAATCTGGTGTTAGATAGAGGGAAGGCAGAAAAGGAAATATTGGAGAAAACTGTTAATATTTTAAAAATACTTTTCTGACACAATAGCATAGATAAAATTTTGCTTTCTCTTTTTTAAACTGACCACAAGCATACTGAATATTATCACATAGTTTTTAAAATTATAATTTTAATACTTGGATAATAATATATTGCTTAAATTCCATGAGGATGTGGCATCTGCTGTGTTCTTTTAGTGATGAGGGACAGTTCAATTAGCTATAATGGGGCTGGCTTCACAGAAAGTGTGACAGGATAGGGGCTTTACATCAGAGATGATTTTAGGGTCCTTAGCAGATTCTTACTGTTGCTAGTAATAAGATATTAAAGATATGAACTTAAATTTGACATATTATATTTCGATTTCTATCCCTTTTTATATTGAACAAAGAGGTTCTATAGTTGCAGGCTTCCCAAGAGCATGATGCTTTGTAAAAGATTAACTTTGTACTCCATGTCTAATTGTCTGACTCTTTGTGACCCCATGGACTATATCTCGCCAGAATCCTCTGTCCAAGCAAGAATACTGGAGTGGGTAGCCATTCCCGTCTTCAAGGGATCTTTCCAACCCAGGGATGGAACTCCATTCTCCAGAGTTGCAGGCAGATTCTTTACTGTCTGAGCCACCAGGGAAGCCCCCCTTATGATTGCATACATGGCATCAAATAAAAGCCTTTTGGATACACAGAGAGCTAGAATAAATAAGTAAAAAGTCTCTGCTGTTTAAAGCAATATAGTTTTCTGGCTGTGATGCAATATCTAGTACACTAGATTTCAAATCCGGTGGTTCACATTCAAATTTCCATGGCACTTTTATTTTGTTTGCTATTTATAGGATATAGTGCAAAGCAATGTCATTTCTAGAATTCCTGTGTGGAATGACTTCAGATATAGCAACCTGGTTAAAAAGAGGGTGATGGGATTAAGCAAATTATCCTAAAGCAGGACCTACATAGAAAACACAAGATTTTTCTTTTTTTTTAAACTAAATATTTGGGCTGATGAAGATTGGGTCTGTGGGCCAGGACTAAAAGCCTACCCCCAGCCACCCAAGGGCACTGCCACTGATGTTAGGTACAGCATGGGATATCTGACAGACCTTTCTTGCTATATGATCTTGAGCAATATACCTAATTTCTCTAAGTGTTAATTTTCTCATTTGAAATATTGATAACCATTCCTATCTACTAAGGCTGTTGTAAGGGCTTCCTTGGTGGCTCAGATAGTTAAGAATCTGCCTGCAATGCAGGATACCCAGGTTCAATCCTTGGGTTGGGAAGATCCTCTGGAGAAGGGCATGGCTACCCACTCCAGTATTCTTGCTTGGAGGACTCCATGGACAGAGGAACTTGGCAGGATATAATCCATGGGGTCACAAGACTCAGAGATGACTGAGTGACTAGCGATTTTATTTTCAAGAGTTACAGATAAAGTACCTGACACATAGTAGGCACCTCAGTAAAGAGTAGCTACTATTAGTATTATTATTGCCCATGAAAGGGTCTGTGAGCATAAACGGGATGATTATGGAGGAAAGATGAGGTTAAAGAAAATGAACACTAGTGACAAATCACTTAGCCTGTGATGTCTGACCTTTGGGGAAATTTAAAAGCTGATCATTGCTTGATTTCATAGTATTACCCTTCCCCAGGACCCCAAAGTATTATGTGACATGTTTATTTGTCTAAGTGATTTAGCTTCTTGAGACCTTAGATTTTGTAACACTCTCTGTGCCACTGAAGGTTGTATGGAAAGTTTCAAAATCAGGGTTTGAGATTTCCTTTAAAATATTAACAGAAAAGTAAACAAAGTATCTTCTTCCTAATATAACAGGATCTTCTCTTCCTAATGTAAGATACCATCTAATAGATGGCTGGCCTCATACCTAGGCTGACAATAGGATGTTATTTAACTGCCCTACCCCTGCCTTCCATCATGCTTCCTCCCCTCTCCCCCACAAATAAGCACTGGAAGTTAAAAGCTGCAATTCCACTTCAAAGCAATGGTCTGGGTCCATAGATAGGACATTCCAAAGGGCTAAGCAGAGCCTGTGCTTGAAATAAGAAAAGAAGGAAAACTGAAAGTGGGGGCTGGTAACCATAGCATTTGAGGAGTGGCTCTGGGAGAAGAGATCTTAGGGAAACCCTGAAGTGGGTATAGGAATTGGTTGGACACAACCAAAGAGAAAAGGTAGCTGAATATATTATTACCCAGCTCGCCCTCTGGACACCCTTGGGGCAGCTGGCTTCACTTAGTGTCCTTCTTAAAACTTCTCTCGAATGATCTCTCCAGAAGCATTAATATCAACCCCTGTATAAATGTCAATGATAAGTCTTAGCCGAGAATATTCTGGCTACCCTAGGAAATCAGGATTTCTCAGGAAATCCGAGTGCTTGGGCCAGGTCTGCTATTAGTGTTTTGGGAGAGCTCCAGGAAATGATCTCTTTTCACTTCACTATCTTCATTTGCATTCTTTTGTTTAACAAATTTTTGTGTAGCATCAACCAGCCAGGTATAGTGAAAAATCCCAATGATAAAACAGAAATATGGTCTTTGATTTTATGATGTTTATTACATAGTGTATGTAGAGCAAAACCAAACAACTAAATGAAATAATATAAACAATGATGGTCCATCAAAGTGGTAAGGAAGGAACATTCAGGCCAAAGCAGCATGATGAACAGAGCCTCTGAGGGGGAGATAGGCGCCCATGAGTACTGGTGGCAGAGGGAGGTATGTGGAGAGCCAGAGAGATGAGGTTGAGGAGGCTGCCCCGGGGGGCAATGCTGCAGGCACACCTAGGAGTGGGAAGGCCAGAATAGGAGTTTCACTTGAAGAACAGTGAGAAGCCCCTGGAGGATTTTAAGTAGAGATGAGATGACGCATGTATAGTTTATGAATATTTCTACATTCCTTACTGACTATCCCCTCCAAGTAGTTATGGCCGAACGTGGCTCAGCAGTAAAGTATCCACCTGCAGTGCAGGTTGGAGGTTCGAACCCTGGATTGGGAAGATCCTCTGAAGGAGAAAATTGCAACCCATTCCAGTATTCATGCCTGGAAAATTCCACAGACAGCAGAGCCTGGTGGGCTACAGTCCATAGCGTTGCAAAAAAGTTTAACACGACTGAGTGAACACACACACACAGTCTGTTTCATATGAGAAAATACTCCAACCTAAAGAATAGCCCTTGGATTAGAAAATCACTTTCTAGGAAACTGCTGTGCCACTTCTCTCCCGTCGGCCTGGAATTTTACCCTCCCCATTGTAACAAATCCCCTCATCTGAAATTTCTTGGCATCTTCCTTCAAGTCTCATGTCAAGGGAATATCACCTGTATCTTATTAACCTTGGATGAACCACGTTCTAACTTGCCTTCAATGCCCTGTAAACCTAGAGTCACCTGATTGAAGCCTGTTGCCTTAGAATTCTAAACCATAATACTGCTTCTCTATGAAATCCTTTACTTTCCCATACAACTTGCTTGAGAACTATTTGATAAGTTTGTTGTCAAGAAAGAGAGAAGGAACCCAACAAACATTTGTGTTGTGTCCTGCATCTCCCACAAAGATAAAGCTATTTTCTCCAAATTATGGCCTCCAAAGACATCCTAAATCCTCCAGGCTTAAGTGTTTTAGGATATCCAGTGAGAACTCAGCAAACACCACATGGCAAAGAACCATAACCACAACGTCTGCTTCTAAGCAATATAACTCATGGGATCTGAGCAAAGAACTGGCCTTTCAAGACTCCATTTCTCACAGAAGTACATGTAATTTCTTCCTCATGCCTTAATTTAGCTTGGCAATATTTTGCAGTCCTTGTGCAGCTTTCGTGTTTTCCAGCTTGACATGGGTAAAGGAGAAGAGACGGCTCTAATACCTTTGGATTTTGTACGGATTGTTGGTGCCCAAAGCCAAACTTTTCCAGCAGCTGGTAAACAGCTTTAAAATTCAGGATCTCTTCTTTTGGCTCTCATTTGTCTGAAGAGCCATAAATGTCAGGCTTGTAACTTCCTCACAAACAAAGCCCATTGGTAAGTCAGTAAAAGCAGGCGGGATGTATGCTCATGACGAGCATGTTAAGACATTTCATTAGCTTCTTTTCCTGATGGCTGTGCAAGATCAGAGCGGAGAAAGGAGCCTGCACAGCTTACTGATGAACTGTGTTTTTAAAGCTTAGTTGAAAGATATACTTAGCATTCAACTGAAACATGCAAGTCAAATGAAAGGGCTATTTTCATCAGGTTTCCCTATAGTTTAAACAATTTGGAATAATTAGATTGGACCATTAGGCCAGAAATGAATGCAATTACAATACATAGGCTGTCTTCTAAGGATGATTATATTTATTGAGTAGGGATTGAAAAGCAGAATACCTTTTCTTGCCTTTTACATTTATTCTCATCTTTTTTTAAAACTCCCAGTCTGCCTTTTCCTGTCAATTATGTCTAAGTTGAGGTTATTTTAAAATTTTAGTCTCTTCAGAATTATCTGTTTTTTTGTTTTTCTCCTAGAATGTTAAATCTTCCTGGCAAAGTCTTACAATCTCTTTTCCTTGAACCTATAAGAACCTTGTTAACTACGTGATATGGAGTAAACCAAACATTTGTGTAGTGTCTGTCTGCCTAGGAGATAAAGCTGTTCATGCAATGAAGTTCTGGAAGACATCAATAACCCCCTTTAGCTCTAGGCATTTTAGGAGTGTTGTCTTAAGAAAAAAAGACTGTTTTACAAACTCTGGATGTGTAGTGAGACTTAATCTCTTGCAGTAAGATAATAAGTGTACTCTTGGGTAAATAAGTGAAGAAAAGATTGACAAAGAAATAAACATGTTGACTACTTTTATTCTTCAGCAGTAATGTAACAGTAAAAATTTTTAAAAATAAGTTATTTTTGACCAGATTTTTAAAATAAAATGTATTACTTGATCCTACTTAATCTAATGCAGCAAACTCTTGGTTTCTCTATTTTAGTTTCATGTGTTGACTTTTTTTAAAGAATAAAAACTGATTCATTCCAGTAAATTAATAGAAAGAAATGTCAATTTACAATAGTGTCCTTAGTTTTTGCCAAAGATTGTGTAAATGACCATACCTACTTGTAGATTTTAATAGGTCATTCTTCCAAATGTCACAGATCCAAATGACTAAAATTCTATTATAAAGGCTTCTATACATCACTGAGCTTTGTTCAGAACTTTTCTCAAGGGTTATGCCCATTAGTAAATTGTTCTCAAAACCAATAACTTACTTTGAGGATTGAAATGCTTTGCTTAAGGAGCAAAAGGATATATTTTGTGGAAAAAAACTCTTCAAGAATACCATTATGATACCAGAATGATTATAAAAAGTGATATCTATTGTTTGGTGAATTCTAGTTTTCTGTTATTCTACAAATGAGTCACAATTTCTTCATTTTCTAAATTACAAACTCCCGTACATATAATGTGTGGTGGTGGTGGGGTGTGTGTGTGTGTGTATGTATGTGTTTGTGTAGGGAGATAGTTAGAATGTGATGTGATCAGTCAAGTTTAAGTAATTTGTTTCATGCAAAATGAAAAGAGCACACTACAGCTCATGAGAAAGTCAAGACTGGAAAAGCCAAACTAGTCCTCCTCTTTTCTGAATGTCTAGAAAGTTGCGTTGGCTGTTAACAGGCATACCTCAGAGACACTGGGGATTCAATTCCAGACCACCTCAATAAATCAGAGGCTGTAATAAAGTGAGTCACAAGAATATTTTAGTTTCCCAGTGTATATAAAAGTTATGCTTATACTATACTGTAGCCTATTAACAGTGCAATAACATTATGTCTAAAAAAGTACACAACTTAATTGAAAAATTCTTTATTGTTAAAAATGCTAACCATCATCTGAGTCTTCAGCTTTGCTGTTAGAATGTCTTGCCTCTACGCTGATTGAACAGGGTAAAGGTATTAATTGGCCTAATTTAAATATTGTTGTGTCTCCAGGGTGTAGGAAAGGCTTTCCTTGTGGCTCAGATGGTAAAGAATCCACCTGCAATGCGGAACACCAAGGTTCAATCCCTGGGTCAGGAAGATCCCCTGGAGAGGGAAATGGCAACCCACTCCAGTATTCCTACCTGGAGAATTTCTTGGACAGAGGGAGCCTGGTGGGCTATAGTCCATGGGGTCACAAACAGTCAGACATGACTGAGTGACTAACACTTTTTCAGGATATAAGGAGGACCAAGGAGAGGGAAAGAGACTGAACTTTGGTTGGTGGAGTACTCAGAACACACTCCCACCTGTCCCAATACACTAAGATCCAGTGCTTATCCTGCTTGTCCTCAGAAACCTTCCCTGAATACGCCAGTCCAGGGAAGTTTGCCCCCTTGGTCTCTCACTTACTATTTGACCCTTATCAATGACAGGCTGGTGGTGCCATTTATCTCATCCCATGTTTATCTCTTATCTGTCCAATTAAATTCAGGGTTCTTAAGAGTTACTACCTTACTACCTTTTTTAAAAAATTGTATCATATAAGAGCTCAGCATGGTGCTTTACACAGTGGAGTAGGAGGTCAACAAATCTGGTTGAATGATTAGACAGTAGAGAAAATAATGAATGTATTTTTCAAGACCACCTTGTTTGCTGAAAGAAAAGAAAAAAGTTTAACAATCCTTAAGAGTCAGAAATTTTTCTTTATGGAGAATCGAGCTTCAAGGTCCAAATTTGTGTGACTTCAGGTTGAAGATAATTCCATTTCTGCTGTTGTAGCAAGCCCTCTCATTTAACAGACAAAACATCCACCCAGCTGTAATATCCATTTCAATTTACAAATTTGAACAAAAGAGAAATTTTGAGGAGATCTGTGTTGAATTGGTTAGAAGGAAAGAAAGGAGTCAGTTGCTGAAGGAGCATTATTTGCACTTTCACACCCCCTCTCTTAATATATTAAAATATCTTTCTTCATATTTCTCTCCAGAAGCACCATTTTTCACAGTGGCCAAAGAACTGCTTAGGAGTGTTCCTTCCTGCTGTATTTTTGTCTGCATCAAACTGCTCAGCTTAGATTAGAAGTCAGGGGGTTATTTTGTTTTTTGTATCCTGGACAGGTCTGAAAATAGACTTTGTCACAACAAGCAGCAATTACAGAGCACTTAATATTTGTAAAGTGCTTTCCAATCTTTACCAGTTTGCCTTTGAAATGCTATTGTTGATGTGAGCTACTTATCTTCTGAATTTCCAGATGGAGAAAGGGCAGAGAGGTTAAGTGGTTTGCCTGAAATTTAATAGTATGTTACTAGTAGTGCTCCAGTGTTAATGCTCCACAATTCCTGAGTGAAAAATGTTATCCACCTTTCCTTTCTAATTTTGAAGGAAAATAGAATCATAGAGCTATCCAATAGACATTTATTGGTAGAATGGTAGAAGTATTTGATTCCTGGTTTTTATTTGTTAAGAGATTAGAAGGAGCTTTAACAAAGTAAGACCCATTAGAGAACTTTTAGAGGAGGAAATGGCAACCCACTTCAGTATTCTTGCCTGGAGAATCCCATGGACAAAGGAGCCTGGAATCACAAAGAGTCGGACATGACTGAAGCAACTTAGCAGCAGCAGCAGCAGACAACTTTTAAGTAACTCAGTAAATGAAGAAAACAATTTTGTGGAACAGGACTTTTACATAGGACAATAAAGCTACATAGGACTTTTTTTTTTTTTTTTACTTCAGTATCCAAACAGTTAAGAGCTCATGCTAAATACTAACAGTAAAATTCTCCTTTGCTAAACACTTTTAAACATTCCATTTTATTTGAGATAATTTTATGCTTTGAGAAAAGGGGAGATGGGATCACAGCGCTGATATGGGGGTAGAGATTATTGGTGAGGGTGACCAGTTCTTCCGTGAACTCAGTTTCCAGTGGGAAACACCAAGACCATATCCTATGGACTTACCACTCCTGAATTCAGTGAGTGACCTGGAATGACCTGACACCTTAGATTTTTTCTTCTCTAGATCCATCTAGGGGACTTGTAGATGCTTCTTTCCACACAACCAAAGAAAGCCATTTGGGAATGCTATTTTTCTCTGAATAGGCCTCTTGTGTTGTGATTGGCTTTGCTCTTGGGAGATGGACTGTAAATGGAGAGTTGCAATTGTTAATAATAAACATTTTTACCCAAGTTCATTGCTACCTCTGCTCATACATGCTTGGTTTTCAATTTGTTACTCACTTGCAGGTGGAGCAGGGTTATACGCCTCTAACTTAAACATCATTGATTAAGAAATATAGCAATCTTCTGTCAGTATTTAAATACAGAGCTAAGGAATCCACTCCTTTTTAGGCCCACTTGCCAGGAATCACCTTGACCAGGCTTCAGAGGAATGCCCTCTTTGGCGAGGCTCTGGAAAAGCTGGATGGAGAGTAACTCATATCCTCCTTCTGCTTCTCTGTGAGTGAGAAATGCTTTAAAAGAAAGAGAGATTTGCATACCTAGGAAGGTCACCATGGCTCAGATATTCTTGGCCTCATCTTTGAAATTGTTCATCAAATAGAGGTTAGGAACTCTGATATATATGGAGAAAAAAAGAAATCAAATCAAGCAAACAAAGTTTTCAAAAGTTACTTCTAGAGAAAAGAAAAGTGTTCTTACTTGAAGTAGCCAATCTCCTTCATTCTCTGAGAAAAGATGCTTTGGCTACCTTAGTTCACAGTAATTCTTAGATTTATTTGGAAGAGAAGAGTAAAATGAATTTTCAGCCCCTCTGATAGCTACAATCATCTTATGAGTTCATAAAGCCAAGTCTTTAGAAGAAATATGGCCTTCAGTCCCTGTTAATATATCAAAGTCTAAAAGTCTGTATAGTGTTACTGTTTACTTATTTTTGATGACTACATTCTTTTTTTCCCCCCAACATATCATTAAGGGCAGGACTTTCCTGCCCCAGGACATTCAGAGTTAAATGAAAAAGTCATTTTGGAGGTAACACTCCAAAGTAATGTCACTATGATAATCCAAGGAGAATGGATCCATAGAATATATTTCTTTTTCATTTCACAGCTGGCATGTTTATTACCTATTTATTTCAATCTATCTTTCTCTGGAAAAAGGCTTAACATTAAAGATGATTTACCTTTTTTCAAAGTATGTCTTCAGATGATGATGAGGAAACCTGGGAACCTATGGTAGAGTATTTGGGTGTGGGTATACTAATAAAAATCAGCATTCTCACCTCCTTCTATCAGTTTTCTAAAACTCCCTTTTATGGAGAGCCCCTAGGATAAGCCCTAGTTGAGCTTCTGAGTTAATGGCAGAAAATAATATCAGATGACATTTATTAGGTGCTGTGTGAGAGGCACTGAGACGATCAGTTTGCATATAGCACTCTACACAACAATCCTATGATAACACTGATATAAAGCCCATGTTAATACTAGGGTATTATTCTCCTGAGTGAGCAGACAGTTGATACTGATCTTAAGATGGTTAAGGGACTTGCATGTGGTCACACTGTTCATGGGAAATAAAAATAGAAAGAATCTAGGCAGTCTTATTCAGAGCTGGGTCCTTGGCCCTTCCATGAGCTGCATCTAGCTGCTTTTTGTGGGTCAACACCTGGAGAGGTAGGGGAACATCTTCCCATAGCTAATAGATCATGGTCCACTGTTTGCTCTTTGTTGAATCAAAACACATAAACTCAAGAAAAAAAAAGTTCACAAAATACTGTGGAAGAGAATGAAACTTAATTTATGCTAAAGAATATATATATATATATATATATATATAGAGAGAGAGAGAGAGAGAGAGAGAGAGAGACGCTGATGGGCTGAAAGAACCAAAAGAGAAGGACAGAGGTACTTATTTTGGTGGATAAAAATGACTGCTATTTGTTTGAAGCCTAAAGTGCTGGTTAGGACAAAAATATCAGCCTGCCAATCTTTAGAATTAGTGATAAGGAAGCACAGTGGTCTCTCCTCATCTCCTACTGGAGGACTTTTTAACAGAAACTTCCACTTTACAGTCAGTGGTTGAGAAACCTCAAGAATCATATAATAATTTTAGGGAAATTGAGACTGAAGAAATCATGAATGTGTTTAATGGATCAAATCACAGTGAGAATCAACATACATACATGTATTGAATATGTATGTGTGAAAAATGAATCTTGACCCCCTTACCTCTCACAATGCTAAAAAAGCAATTCCAGATAGCTTATAGAACTAAATGTGAAAGGATAAATGGTAAAGATTCTAGGAAATGACATAGAAAATATCTTTGTGACTTTAGAGTAGAAAAATATTGCTTAAACAAGACACAAAAAATTAAAAGATTGGCATATTGGACTTTGATAAAATTAAGAGCTTTTGTTATCAAAAGACATCTTAATTAAGAGAATAAAAAGGAAAGCCACAAAATAGAAGAATGTATTTCTGATGCATAGAACTCACTAATGACTCATAGTCAAAATATTTAAAGAACTTTGATAAATCAGTAAGAGATAAAACAGACAATCTAGTAGAAAAATGTGCAAAAAACTGAAATAGAGATGTCACCAAAAAAGATATGCACATGGCCAATAAATATTATTAACCTTCAGAGAAATCCAAATGTAATTCCACTATACCTTTACCAGAATGGCTAACATTAGGACTGAAAATGCTAACAGTTTGCAAAGACATAGAGTAACTGCTGGTAGGAACGTAAGTTGGTACAATCACTCTAGACAGCAGGGTGGCAGTATCTCCTAAAGCAGAAAGTATGTATGTCTTATACCAAGTTATTTCACTCCTAGGTATGTTCACGGGCTTCCCAGGTGGATCTAATGGTATAGAACCTGTCTGCCAATGCAGGAGACACAAGAGAGGTGGTTTTGATCCCTGGGTCAAGAAGATCCCTTGGAGAAAGGCATGGCAACTCACTCCAGTATTCTTGCCTGGAGAATCCCATGGACAAAGGAGCCTGGTGGGCTACAGTCCATAGAGTTGCAAAGAGTCAGACACAACAGAAGTGACTTAGAACAGCACAGCACAGCACAGGTATGTACTTAACAGAAATGTATTCATATGTTTACACAAGACATATTCATAGAAACATTAGTCATAATAGCCCCAAACTGAGAACAACCCAGTTACCAAACTACAGGAAAATGGAGAAATGAATTGTGGGTATATTCATATGATGGTATGCTTGAGAGCAATAACAACACAATGTACTGCTAACACAGGCAGCAAAATAGATAAAGCTTGTGAATGTAATGCTAAGAAAAGTTAGACGCAGAAAAATACGTATCATGAGAAGCTCAAAGACAGGCAAGGCTTGCTGATGGCAATGGTGACAGAACTCAGGATAGTGGTTATGCTCCATAATCTCCTCTGCCCTGACTGATGCACTATCAAAAACTGCTATACGACCTTCACTCTGAAGCTTCATGTGATAGGTATTCTCCTGCAATTCAAGAGAATATTGCTTGTGTTTCTATTTAAAATTTATATCATCTGCCTTGCTTAGTAATTAGCAATATTCTTCTGTTTTCTTTTAATGTCTGTTTTCTTCTTCCATCACTAACCCCCATCTCACTGTATACAAATATACTCACAAACTACCTCATAAGGAAAATAAGATTGCATTTCTTAAAGATATTCCTAATAAGTTATTTAAAATAGTGTTTTTACTGAAGTATAACATACATGCAAAAAAAGTGAACAAATCATAATTGTAAGTATCAATTAATTTTCACAAAGTGAACAGTGCCATGTAATAAACACACAGATCAAGAAACAGCACTTTTAACACCCCAGTATTACCTTCCCAAAGGTAACTAAACCGCCAAATCATAAAACAGTACTCTCTTTCTCTGAAGGAGGGTGTATTCCCGCTCCCAAATTTTGTTCAGATGTCAAAATTAATAATGTCACACATATACCAAGGTGATATGAGAAGGTTTATTACATTCTGAGGCTTTCTGAGGAGAGCAGGGAAGGCCTCCCAAGTTGCTCTAAAATTGGCTTGAGTGATCAAGAAAAGGAGACGGGCCTCAGATATTTATGGTAGTCAAAGGATGGGGCCCGAGTGAGTGTTCTCTCATGTGAGAAGGCGCCTGAATGTTTTGGACCTCCCACCGATGTCAAAGAAAGGAGCACCCAAGATTTTTTTTAATTATTCAGCTTATGCAGATGTGCAACAGGAGAGAAAGAGGAGTGGTAAGGTTTAAAAGATATCAGCAGTCCTGCATCAAAAGATGGAGTCAGGCTTTTTATTCCATGCAGACAACCTGTATTTATTTCTTGCTTGTGCTGCATGTCCGTCATGGGCTGAGAGGAGCCTCTGGTCCATGACATGTTTACACTTAGGCTGTCAGGGCGACCATTATCTGGAACATCGCTAATCACTTTAATGGGGGGAAAAAGCCAATCTCACACTAAATTGTAAAGCTTCTGCTGGAAAGTGACGTGTGTCACTCACTGTACTTTAATTCCATCGGCCAAATCAATTCATCTGGATGCAAAAGGGTAAGAAGAGTACAGTCTACCATGGGTTTAACAGGAGGAGAACCAGGAACAATGATGAGATACACTGTTGTTACTATAGGTGGATCTTAAAGGATGAGTAGGGTATTGACAGGTAAAGGAAGAACTGTGTTGACACTGAAGGAATAACATGAGCAAGGATGTGGAAGGGTAGATGGTGTGGCCCAACCAGAGATTGCTGAAAATGAACTTGTGGGAGATGAGATTAGAAAGAAAGGTTCAGTTTAGTAATAAAAAGCTTTGAAAATTAAGTATCTTGGGCTTTTAGCACTGGACAGAATGAAATATTTTGAGGCTATTGAACATGGATTTTCAGTAAGAATTTACACAAATAAAAAGTCAGGAAGTTATTGTAATAGAGACGAGTAGATCGAGGTCTGAACTAGAACAGTGGCTGTGGGAATAGGAAAGTGGAGGCTGGGGTCTTTGGTGGTCCAATCGGACATGAGGTGAGAAAGAACAGTGAAAATTATACCATTTTCTTCTATCCTGGATGAATGGAAGAATGGTGGAGACATTTCTAAGGCACAGAGGACAACATGGGGTGAATTAATAAATTTGCTTCTGAAAATGCCGAATTTAATATAATGCAAGGACATTGCTATAGAGTGCATGTTTGTGTCCTCCCCTCAAATTTATATGTTGAAATTCTAATGCCCACTATGATGGTCTCAAGAGATGGGACTTTTGAGAGACGATTAGGTCAGGAGGGTGGGGCCATTATGAATGGGATTAGTACTTTCATAAAAGAAATTCCAGAGAGTTCCTTTATCCCTTATGGCACATGAGGAAGCAGAGAGAAGATGACTGTTTATGAACCAGAACGTGGGTCTTCAGCAGACACAGAATCTGCCAGTGCCTCCATCTTGGACATTCTGTCATCCAGAGCGGTTGTTTGTAAGTCACTAAATCTATGGTATTCTGTTACAGTAGCCTGAATGGTCTAAAACTGACATCCAAGTGTAGAGAAACACTCAAAAATTTTTGTCTAGCACGTAAAAAAAGAAAGAGGACTAGACTTACGGATTCTCAAGTCAACATCAGATAAGACACATTGATGAGGTTGCCCAAAAAGAGACTGTACAGTTAGAAGACAAGAAGAACTTTAGAGAACATCTACATTCAGGGAGCAGGAAGAACATAAAGAATGCTAGAAAAGAAAGCCAAGAAGAATCTGTCAAATAAAGAAGGAGCACGCGCTTCAGGAACAGAGACAGCGGAGGAAAAGGGGAGTGACTTACAGCGTGATGCTGCCGACAGGATGCGCAGGAGGAACATCAGCAAAGCTATGTCGAAAGGTGATGAGTGACTTGGGAGAGTGATTTTATTAATTTTATTTTTAAGTCTTTATTGAATTTGTTACAATACTGCTTCTGTTTTATGTTTTGGGTTTTTGGCCGTGAGGCATGCAGGATTCCAGCTCCCTGACCAGGAGTTAAACCTGCACCCCTGCACTGAAGCAAAGTCTCAACCACTCTAGTGCCAAGGAAGTCCTGGAAAGCCACTTTAGTAGAGAGATGGGTTTAGATGGCAGGAGGGTTAGGGCAAGAAGGGGGAATAAGCGAATATAGGCTACACTTTTGGTAAGTTCAAAACTGAAAAGAAGGTGAGTTAAGTGTGGGAAAGCTTAGGAGAAAGGCAAAGTTTCTGGAAAGCTTAGCTGTATATCTTGGCATGCTGTTCTATATACTTTCTTTAGGGCAAAGGTTTTAGTTAAAAAAAAATTATGCTATAAATCGAACTCTTAATTCTTGGTAAATTCTAAAGTACATCACCAGTACTTTATAGGTGTGGCCAAGGAGAATTCCACAAGGGTGGGCACATGACTCAGGAGCAACCAGACAGAGTCGGCCCCGGGACTGTGTCTGGAGTGATCCAGAAATTCTTCTGCTGGGTTTTGGAAGCTGGCCGAATGTAAGCTAAGCGTGGCCAGTGGCCGTCTTTTCCATTGCATGGGTTGAGCCTGCCTGAGAAAGTGCCAATGCTGAGGAAACCAGAGTGAGACAGACAGAGACAGAGCTGGAGATAGAAACCTGGCCCCAGTGGGATCCCCTTCATCTGGGCCTGTTCTACATCTATACTTTTCTGATATGTAAGTTACTCAACCCCATTTTTTTGTTAAAACCAGTTTGTGTTGGGTGTTCTGCCATTGCGACTGAGATAGTCCTAATATAGCACATCACCTAAAGCTAGGCACATACGCTCTCCACAGGTACCTTCTATATGACAGTGGTATTTTTAAGAAATTAGCTTCTGTTAAAATCTGTGCATCTGTAATTACGAGAATGTCTGAAGAGAACTGGTATTTAACATTTATCTTTCCTTAGATTGTTGATGAGTTTCACTGTAGGAATAGGAAAAATGTAACGAGATAAACGTTAACTTTTGAGTCATCAGAGTACATAGTTTTCCTTGAGATATAGTTATGGAATGCATATACATCAGATTATTACATTGTTTTCCTCAAACGGAATCTTTTAAAAGAAAGCCATCATCACCAACAAAAAGGTGACATCTTTTATCTTTTTAGGAAAAACTTTTCATCTCTGTGATCTAATTACAAGGTTCAAAACTCTAACACTCTTCCCCCACACTCATAGCATGAGCTGTCTTTCTTATTTGTTTTTGGATTAGTTTCCAATTGACATCAGACATGGTAGCAAGAAACCCTTTCACTTTTGTATGGTATCCAGCAGCATCAATCTGTGAATCGCAAATACTCAAACTCTCTCCTGAAGATTAGCCTTAACTAAATTGCTTGGGGACAAGAAATGAGGAATTCCTCCTCCATTTGCAGAATTAAAAAAAAAGAAACTAACTTTCAAAAGGAGCAGGAAGCAGCTTGTCCACAATAAATCACCAGCAAGCAAGTGTTCTGAGGACGAAAAGGTTGATATTAACAGAGGTGGCATTTTTATTTCAGCAGAAAAGATCTTTCAGTGAATTTGGAACTGACAGCATTGAAAACCTAGTCAGCTGAGAGTCTGAATGCTATAAACTCAGGGAGAAATGTTATTGTGTTTTATATACTTGAACATGCTTCTTCCTCTAATTGGGAGGTAGTTGCATTCAAATGTCCAAATCATCTACAGCCCTTGTAAGTTCCACACACTTAAGACCACAGTTCAGTTTTTGTTTATATGCCAAGGGGTTTTACTAATCCACTTAATTATCAGTGGGAATAAGGCATCAATGAGGATAATATTGTGGCACGACAAAGAGAAGTCCTTTGGACCCTGCTTATAATTATATAGAAATGATCTTACTGCATTATTATATACGAGAAAGAAAAAGGCAATGGCCTGGGGGTCAGAAAACTGGTTCTTAGGGCCTGCATTACTGTTACTAATTTAGAACCATGGATAAATCCGGTAATCTCTCTGGGTCTCAGTTTTCCCAGCTGTTAACAAAGGGAGGATTCTATTGAGACATTGGTTGATATCTTAGTTACTATTGCTATGTAACAAATTATCCCAAACTGACTGACCTAAAACAGCAACCATTTTATTGTACAAACAGGCTGTTTGGGTCAGATATTCAGGCAGTGCTCAGCTGGGCAATTCTTTAGTTTTTTGAAACAGTTACTGAGGTCACTCAAAGGTGCTCAGCTGGAAGATGAGATATTCTTGAAGGTTGAAGACAGCCTCACTCACATTTCTTGGCAGAGATGGGCTCAGTTTGTAGACTGAAACAGCTGCACATTGCTTGTCCAGCATGGTAGCTTCTCCAGCCGGGTGGTCTCATAGTGGTCAAGCTTCTTACATGGTGGCTAGCTTCTCCCAGAGCGAGCTTAGTAAGAGAACCACATAGTTCCAACCTAGCCTTAGAAATGATACACCATCATCTTCACTGCATACTATTTGTCACAAGCCTCCCTAGATTTAAAGGCAAAGGGTATAGATCCCACGTGAAGTAGGAAATGGCAACCCACTCCAGTGTCCGTGCCTGGAAAATCCTAGGGACAGAGTAGCCTGGCGGGCTGCAATCCATGGGGTTACACAGAGTCAGATATGACTGAGCAACTGATTTCACAGATCCCACCTTTTGATGGGAGTGAAGCCAAAGAATTTGGCAGCAATATATACACATTGCTGCTGCGGTGGGTCTTTGTTGCTGCATGTGGTCTTTTCTCTAGGTGTCGTGACCAGGGGCTATTCTCTAGTTGGGGTGCATGGGATTCCCACTGTGATGGCTTCTCCTGTTGCAGAGCATGGGCTCTAGGACACGTAGACTCGGTAGTTGTGGCTCATGCGTTCTAGAGTGCTGGCTCAGAAGTTGTGACCCATGAGCTTAGTTGCCTCATAACATGTGGAATCTTCCCAGACCAGGGAGTGAACCCATGTCCCCTGCAATGGCAGGTAGATTCTTAATGACTAGACCACCAGAGAAATCCAATGGCAGCTGTATTTTAAAACCACCACAACTACTTAGATGGTTCCAAATATTACTTTTCATTATTATTTTCCAGGATTGTCTACATTCCCATGTTTCTTTAATTCATTCATCACATATTTTAGTCCCTACTCTGGATCAGACATATTGGGTAAAATTGAAAAGCAAAACAGAAAGATGATTTCTGCTCTTATGGTGCTTATAGTCCAATGAGGGGAATACACATTAATAGAGTTTGAGTAAGTATACAATTACAAACTCTGCTAAGTGCTACCAGAATCTCTGTGGTTTCACAACAGACAGACTGGTTCAATCAACATTCTGAGTCTCCCCAAGGAAAGAATTTGAAATCTAAAGAATGTGTTGAAGTTGGCTCCGTGAAAAGTATAAATACGTCATCATACAAGGCTTCCTCTTGTTGCCATGTTGCCCCTAAATCTTAGTCTCCTAACTCAGAAGACTCTTTTTCTCTGCCCTACTTGCTTACTCCGTGTTGTTGTTCAGTTGCTAAGCCATGTCAAACTCTTTACAACCCCATGGACTGTAACACGCCAGGCTTCCTTGTCCTTCACTATCTCCTAGAATTTGCTCAAACTTATGTCCGCTGAGTTGGTGATGCCATCTAACCATCTCATCCTCTGCCTCACCCTTCTCCTCCTGCCCTCAATCTTTCTCAGCATCAGGGTGTTTTCCAATGAGTCAATCTCTTTCAGTTCAGTTCAGTCATTCAGTCATGTCCGACTCTTTGTGACCCCATGAATCGCAGCACACCAGGCCTCCCTGTCCATCACCAACTCTCGGAGTTCACTTAAACTCACGTCCATTGAGTTGGTGATGCCATCCAGCCATCTCATCCTCTGTTGTGCCCTTCTTCTCCTGCCGCCAATCCCTCCCAACATCAGAGTCTTTTCCAATGAGTCAACTGTTTGCATGAGGTGGCCAAACATGGCCAAACATGAGGAGTTTCAGCTTTAGCATCACTCCTTCCAAAGAACACCCAGGGCTGATCTCCTTTAGAATGGACTACTTGGATCTCCATGCAGTCCAAGGGACTCTTAAGAGTCTTCTCCAACACCACAGTTCAAAAGCATCAATTCTTCGGCGCTCAGCTTTCCTCACAGTCCAACTCTCACATCCATACATGACCACTGGAAAAACCATAGCTTTGACTAGACGGACCTTTGTTGGCAAAGTTTCTGCTTTTGAATATGCTGTCTAGGTTGGTCATAACTTTCCTTCCAAGGAGTAAGCATCTTTTAATTTCATGGCTGCAATCACCATCTGCAGTGATTTTGGAGCCCCAAAAATAAAGTCTGCCACTGTTTCCACTGTTTCCCCATCTATTTGCCATGAAGTGATGGGACCAGATGCCATGATCTTCATTTTCTGAATGTTGAAAAGATTTAGCCAACTTTAAGCCAACTTTTTCACTCTCCACTTTCACTTTCATCAAGAGGCTTTTGAGTTTCTCTTCACTTTCTGCCATAAGGGTGGTGTCATCTGCATATCTGAGGTTATTGATACTTCTCCCGGCAATCTTGATTCCAGCTTGTGCTTCTTCCAGTCCAGCGTTTCTCATGATGTACTCTGCATAGAAGTTAAATAAGAAGGGTGACAATATACAGTCTTGACGTACTCCTTTTCCTATTTGGAACCAGTCTGTTGTTCCATGTCCAGTTCCAACTGTTGCTTCCTGACCTGTATACAGATTTCTCAAGAGGCAGGTCAGGTGGTCTGGTATTCCCATGTCTTTCAGAATTTTCCACAGTTTATTGTGATCCACACAGTCAAAGGCTTTGGCATAGTCAATAAAGCAGAAATAGATGTTTTTCTGGAACTCTGTTACTTTTTCGATGATCCAGCGGATGTTGGCAATTGGATCTGTCATTCCTCTGCCTTTCCTAAAACCAGCTTGAACATCAGGAAGTTCATGGTTCACGTATTGCTAAAGCCTGGCTTGGAGAATTTTGAGCATTACTTTACTAGCGTGTGAGATGAGTGCAATTGTGTGGTAGTTTGAGCATTCTTTGGCATTGCCTTTCTTTGGGATTGAAATGAAAACTGACCTTTTCCAGTCCTGTGGCCACTGCTGAGTTTTCCAAATTTGCTGGCATATTGAGTGCAGCACTTTCACAGCATCATCTTTTAGGATTTGAAATAGCTCAACTGGAATTCTATCACCTCCACTAGCTTTGTTCTTAGTGATGCTTCCTAAAGCCCACTTGACTTCACATTCCAGGATGTCTGGCTCTAGGTGAGTGATCATACCATTACTGTCTTTAGCAGCAGTTTCTTTGGAATTTACATGTTCAAATGTACCCGACCTCTTAATGTTCTTGTCCCCAGAACTTCTACTGGCTCCCTACTATTTGCTGCTGCTGCTGCTGCTAAGTTGATTCAGTCGTGTCCGACTCTGTGTGACCCCATAGACAGCAGCCCACCAGGCTCCCCCGTCCCTGGAATTCTCCAGGCAAGAACACTGGAGTGGGTTGCCATTTCCTTCTCCAATGCATGCTAGATAGAATTAATTGGATTAGTACGGCACTGGAGGCCCTAGTTTTGCTGGCTCCATCCTGACTTCCTGGCTTCATCTCCTCCTGCCCTATTTGTATCTATGCTCCAGCTGTACCAACCTCCTTGCTATTCCCAGGGCATGCATTACTTTTCACGCCTCTGTGTTTTTGTTCTCACTGATCTCCTTCTGAGGTAAACCTCCCCCTGCCCCATGTCTCCACCACTAGTATACTATTCATCCACTAGTATACTAGTATTCATCTTTCCATGTCTTGCTCTAGGGCCATCTACATTAAAATCCATCCTAATCTCTGGGTATGGTTACTCTATCCTCTGAGTGTTCTCTATAGCTCTTTCCTGATACTTCTTTTCCATTCTGTTTTGTTAGCTCTTTTCTGACCCCACTAAATTTTAGGATCCTTAAAGATAGGAACCATTAAAAAATCATGCCCTCCAAACAGCCTGTCATGGTACTTTCCCCATAGCAAACATTCAGTAATTGTTTGCAGAATGAACAAATGAATGAATATGCATCATTTTAATCAGGTTCAGTTCAGTTCATTTCAGTCGCTCAGTCGTATCTGACTTTTTGCAACCCCATGAATCGCAACACGCCAGGCCTCCCTGTCCATCACCATCTCCCAGAGTTCCCTCAGACTCACATTCATCAAGTCGGTGATGCCGTTCAGCCATCTCATCCTCTGTTGTCCCCTTTTCCTCCTGCCCCCAATCCTTCCCAGCACCAGAGTCTTTTCCAATGAGTCAACTCTTCGCATGAGGTGGCCAAAGTACTGGAGTTTCAGCTTTAGCTTCATTCCTTCCAAAGAACACCCAGGACTGATCTCCTTTAGAATGGACTGGTTGGATCTCCTTGCAGTCCAAGGGACTCTCAAGAGTCTTCTCCAACACCACAGTTCAAAAGCATCAGGTTAGAGGCATACAAAGTGCAAGGATCTTTCCTACCTTTCTGTATATTCAGCTTTTAGCATAGTGGGTGGTACCCAATACTGATATGTTGTTGTTGTTATTAAGTCACTCAGTCGTGTCCGACTCTTTGCGACTCCATGGACCGTAGCTCACCAGGCTCCTCTGTCCATGGGATTCCCCAGGCAAGTACACTGGAGTGGATTGCACGTGCATGCTAAGTCACTTCAGTCATGTCTGACTCTTTGCAACACTATGGACTGTAGCCCGCCAGGCTCCTCTTTTCATGGGATTCTCCAGGCAAGCATACTGCAGTGGGTTGTCATCCTCTCCTCCAGAGGATCTTCCTGACCCGGGGATTGAACTCACATCTCTTATGTTTCCTGCATTGGCAGGCAGGTGATTTACCACGAGCACCACCTGGAAAGCCCACCCAATATTTCACTGTAAATAAGTGTAGAGCTTTCATTTGTACATGTTGTAAAAACCACTGAATCTGTTAAAATGTTTTGCACACAAAGCTGGATACATTTTTAAGCACTTAACACTAAATGATAAATTCTTTGAGACAGGAATTGTATCTTCTATCTATGCATTTTATACTCAGATATTATTTTATATATACAAATCACTTACATGAAATAAAAGTGCTTGTAAGTCATTTCTTGAGTTCAAAAGTTATTCAGATAGTGTTCATGTTTATTATATACACATCTCTCTGCTAAGCAATATGTGAATATATATTGTATATATACACAGATATTAGAACTCTGGTCAAACATATTTGCCATGGACTTGGATATGCTACTACTACTACTACTAAGTCGCTTCAGTCGTGTCCGACTCTGTGTGACCCCATAGGTGGCAGCCCACCAGGCTCCCCCGTCCCTGGGATTCTCCAGGCAAGAACACTGGAGTGGGTATGCTATGAAGGAAGTAATCTCTCCTGAAAAGTAATAACCACTTCTAGTAAGCCTTTGCTATAATAACTCAATAAGCCTTAAGTAGGTCTCAATCTTGTCCCTCAGTATTACTATTACAAAAACGTTGCCACTGTGTTTGTTCCCACATTGGTCTTTATTGTATTTGAAAAGGGTGAAAATGATGATTATCTGTGTAGAGTGGTGGAGCCAAAAAGCTGGAAGCAGAATTGATGATCATAAAGTGACAAATAATTAGAGCTAGAAGAGGCTAGAAGACTAGTGAGTCCAGCTCATTTATTCTAGTGGTGAAGCAACTGAGGTTCAAGTTCATACTCTTGCCTTTGTATCCCATGATACTCAATTTTAGGGATTCAGAAGTTGAAAGGGTGGACTTCACAGATTAAAGAAAGCACAAAGCTTATTGATTGTTTTTCCTCAAGGGTCTTTTCCAAACAGCACGGTTTCAGAACACACCTGTTGGATCACAGTCAGAATTTAGTAAGCACACACTTATTTAGACCACAAATGACATTATCCATCCATCTTGGAAGGCATAGTGCTCACCCCACGACCTCTCAACGGTTGCTAAGATGTCCCCTGATTTCATCGACCTCTGTATGTCTTGGTGCCTTGACCTTTAAGGCTCCCTGGTGCCAGAATGTCTGCAGCTGTAGGATCAAAGACCCACAGGGGAAAAAATCCACTTTTAACTGAGATGGAGATCGGATGAGTTATTAGGAAAAACAGCTATGTACCCGGGAAACCTTGTTCCTCTGGAAAATGCCTGAACTGTAACCCATATATAAACATCAAGCCCTAAGATCTAAATACAACACAAGCCAGAGACAGAGTCTTATGCCTACCAGGCAGGAGTCACATTTCATCTGCCTTCCAAAATGACCTGAAGTGCCCAGCACATAGTAAGTGCTTAATAAATATCTGTGAAATAAATTGAATGAATGAGGTAGCATGGAATGAAAGAAATGAATAAAGCAAAATTATGAGCAAAAGATCAAGTGAGAAGTTAACATTTTTTAAAATAGGGTGTTAGATATTTAAGTGTAAGCCCTGAAATTAAATCTAAGTTCTTTTTGTAGTTTACTAGCAATCAAGGCAAAATGGCAATGCAGTGGGGTTTGCCTAGTTCTTAGTGTGGAAAAGAATATGTCATTCCAGGGCGTCACGTTTTCCCATTTCTATCTCTTGGGGAAAGTTGAGTTGTGTGAGAAATCTTCCTACGACCCCAAAGTGGCATTTACATCTTGAGGAAATGTGAAGATTCTTCTTTGGTTTGCAGCCAAAGTGACTTTCAGTGACAGTTTGGTAATCCCCCTCCCAAGTGTCGTCCAAAGTCTTGCTTAAAGAGAGGAACTCCATTCTGGTTACCATTCCTTCCCTGGCTGCCTGTAACTGCCGATTCTCCACAATCCACAGCTAGGACCTACTGTTTGAAACTGAACCTCAGAGCATTCTTAAAATATTTTCTAAGCCCTCTCTCCTTACAGATGCCCCTCTTCCACTAGCCTTATGGACTGAGATGCTAGGATATTTTTGCAGTACTATACTTAGCGTGGCTTATAATCCTTGACCATGTTATCTCAGGCGCCCCCTAAGAATCCCTTAACAAATAAAGTAACCCGAGTAGAATAAAATCCTTGTTGATTGATTGATCTGAGGCTTGCAGTGCACTCAGCCCAGTCTTGCTTTACAGCTCTCTCCTCTGGCTCCCTCTCATTCTCTTTCCACTTAGATATATTCCCCTATTTACAGCCAAGCTCCATATTTTTCCTCCTGTTTTTCTCTATCTCTGTAATAGTGTCCATCTCCTTATCTGAAGTAATAATTCAACTTTGAGCTTATCTTCTTCACGATATTTGCCAAACAAAGCAAACTGTGAGTATTTGCAACTTTAAACTCATTTTTAACACTGACATTTGTTTCTTTTAGCCCCAGAATTTGGGGACTAAAAGGACCTTACAATTAATTTTAACTCCTTTGTCTTACAGATGAGAAAACTTAAGACCACAAAGGTAAAACAGTTTTCTTTTCAGTGCTTACCCTGGTAAATATTGAACCCATTAAAATTTCTTTGTGGTGTTTATTTTCTTAATCATCTCTGTTTTGTGGACTAGGAAATTTCATTTCCCAATTCTTTACACCTTGTCCTGTGGCCAGTACCCTGCGTATTTCTCAACTGACAATAAATTCATGAACTAAATCAAATGATATCATCATTAATTTATCTTTTATTTCACTTGAAAAGAATTAATGAATTAATAAATAAATTAGGGTTCCTTTAAGATAAAAATAAAATACATAAAACCTCTCTGTCATTTGGTTATTTCAAAGCAAAGTTGATAACAGGTGAGTTTTTCCACAGTTCTACATCAGTCCATCATTATGGCATATTAATTACCAACACTTTTTCACCTATCAATCCTGACAACCCTTTATACTAAAAGTATCTATTTTGATACTATGAATTTAAAAAGCCATCATGATTAGGTAAACAATCTATCCAGTGGATAAATTCCCTTTTTCAGGATGCCAAATGGGCAATAAGAGTCTTGTTTATGAGAAGTAGATTTATAGAAAAGAAAAACAAATCAGCCTGTGCAGAAGCTTCTACAAACAGGAGATGTGAGATGTGTTCAGAACAAAGAAGGGGTCATCCTTAAAAAACACAAGAAGCTTTGATCTGTTTCCCTGCCTAGAGCAAGGTGAAAGGGTAGAGTCTTAAACAAGCCTCATCTGTGTATTTAAGTTAAATGACGCTTTCAACATGTACAGGCAAGCAGAAGGGTTACTGAAATGGCAAAAATACCAGGTCTAGGCCTGGTGACTATACAAGTAGGTCAAAAGTAAAATAAATTCCTTTTTATTCCTCATAGGTTTAACTATAGGAAATAATGTGTCCTCAAAAGGGAGTGATCAGATAGTATAAGAATGCAAATTTGGCAGAGTACTAAACCCCAGTAATTTCGGACATTTTACATTCTTGCCCATAATTTAAAGTTCCATACTTCTTTCTAGACTTGTTACGCTTCCTAGGCTTGTAACCACCGATACTTTTGACAGACCTTGGAAACAGTGACTCATTTACAAAGACCCGCGTATTTGAGAGAACACCCACAGGATAATGAAAGAAAGGTGTGACAACTATGCTTGTTTTAGCTCATCCTGGGGAAATGTACGAGCCCTTCGTGCATTTGTGCATGCTCAGTCATGTCCGACTCTATGAGACCCCATGGACTGTAACTGGTCAGGCTTCTCTGTCCGTGGGATTTCCCAGGCAAGAATATTGGAATGGGTTGCCATTTCCTACTTCAGGGGATCTTACTGACCCAGGAATTGAACTCTCATCTCCTGCACTGGCAGGCGGATTCTTATCCACCCTGCCTACTGGGAAACTGCTTATAAGCCCTTCAGATATTTGCAAATTTTTCCAGAGATAGCACATTTGTCACTACAAGGTCCATCCAGTTACTATGTAATGATTTATAGATGTGAATACTGTGTAAACTGTGTCTCAGAGCATCTCTGACGTCTATCCACTCAGCTGAAGTAGAGAGCTTAAATCTGTTTGGCAAACCTCCATAATATCTAGAAACATTGCTTCTAATGTGTAACTTCATCCTAGTTCTAGGACTTTTTATTTCTGAAATCAGAAGTGTTTGCTTATTTTGGTAGTAGAAATTTGCCTGCTCACTCTCCTCCACTGACGTGCAAGTGAATTAGTGTTATTAATAATTCTGTGCTGAAATGGACAAAAGAAGCATCAGGAATCTTTTTTTTTCCTGTCATATCTGCAGTCTTTGCTTGGCAGATTCCACTACCTCCCCAGAAGGATCCAAGAAGGGAGACAAAGAAAAGAAAAATGGCAGCAGATGATAAGGCTAGACCCCTCACTTCACTGTTTATAGGGTAGACCTATGGTTTCTAGAGGGACATGGTCATCATCAGTCAGGAGAATAGGCACTTGTTCACTTGTTTCCGGGCAGTACTCACCAGGCACTTAGCCCCCAGAACCCATGTCCGAGGCAGAAACTCAGTTATTGAACCAAATCATAAGACCACATGTGGAGAAGCAAGGGCGATTTGATGTGGAGTCCCAGGGGACTGGTCCGAGGTCTTCTTGCCTTTATTGTGTCTCTAAGCAGGTCTGTCTGCATGTGGAGCCCAGAGCAGGGTCTACCATGTGGGGAACAGTCAGGCTGCTACAGTTACGCAATTTGCACATGAGAGCACCTGGCCTGGCTGAACTCTAGCTCAGAGCTCCTATTCGCCAAGCACGGTGCTTCACACTGTGTGTGTTGACTTATTGGAACCACCTGTTAAAAATCCCTAAAGGACTCCCTATGTGCTTGGGTGACCCAGTCAGGAGGTGGATGTGGCCCAGAGCTCATAATTAGGCAGATCTTCCAATGCACACTTCTAGAGATATCTTTGAAGATGTTATGTGTATCTATGTAACTGTAGGTATAACATCTTCAAGGCTATCTCTAGAAGTGTGAATTTGCAGATTGGAAGCAAAAGACCGGCTCATCACTCTCCTTCACGCTGTGTCCCGTTCACTACCAGAACATCTATCGCTGGTTGTGAGTTGTTTGTGTCAATCTGAAAAAGGGAGATCCAACCCCTCACCAGCAACCATGGTTTGATAGTCAGAGTGAGCCAGATTTGAGCCCCACTCTGCCTCTGGGCAACCTGCACTGTCACCCTTGGTGGCTCTGCCTATATGCCAGTTTTAAAACAAATCTGAAAATCATTTTGCAAGTGGCAAAATTATATTCTCTTTGCCTAAAGTATTAAATGCTGTCACAACTAAAAAATTCCACAAGTTTTGTAACTATGTTTTAGCACATCTGTATCTTAAATATATCAGGACTGTCACTAAATAGAAGTGGCCAGGATCTCTCTCTCTCTCTCACTAACCTCTGGGAAGCTCTAGCCAAGGAACAGGAGGGAGGGTGGCAGGAGCTGGAGTGAGGAAGGCTGACACCTTCCACTGCAAGCACTGCAGCTAAAAGGCTGCTTGTCAGCTATAATCATTTTTCCTGCAGGAAATGTCATTGCTTCATTGCACTGCAAGAAAATGATGTCATGGTGTGGGGCCCTCATCCATTTCCTGACTTTTAACCTGAATCTTGTAACCTTTTTCAGCTATACTGCACCCAGAAAAAAAAAGAAACACATTGAATGTAAAGGCCAGTGTGTCTCATTAAGGCCTCTGAGGTTCCAGGATGGGGGTGACTTCTGCATATACGTTAGTGATTGAAATACAGTTTTGTTTGGGTGTTACATTCTCGGTATGGCATGGGCCTAGGACACGTCTTTAGGATGTGTCTGTAATTTCTTGGCAGAAACCTTTGCTATACCGAGTGAAATTAGTGAGGACAATGTTAAATTTAATTAGGAAGCCTTGCTTAGTTTTGGCTTAGTGGTGGTGGTCTTCGCTGTTAAACTCTGTGTGAACATGAATAATGGTCCCTGAACTGATATTTAAAATTTTACATACTGCATTTGTGTCTCTGTGTCTTAGGATTGGTTACAACCCCAGCCTAAATGACATTATTAAGCTATTTCCTGGAATGTCAAGGGTTGAAATTGCCCTGTCAAGAACGACTCTGTTCTTTCAGGGTTTCAGAGAGCAGGGGCTCAGATTGCACTCTTGCTCTGTTATTGTAAGTTTTTCCCTGGCAGGAAACCACTAGATCTCAGAAAATTTGCATATATCCAATAAGAGTGATCTCCTGTATGGAGGTTTTCAAGATTGCATGACAACACTGTGGAAGAATCTCATATGGGGAAAGGGGATTTTTTTTTGCTTTCCCCAAGCCCCATTTTAAATAGTTTCCTTCCCACAAGCTGATGTGTCCACATTCAGAGTTATAAGTAACCCAGCCTATTTTCCCGCCTTGGCGCCTGCCACTAGTCCAGTAATATCAACAGCCCCACAAAACTGAGGACAGGCTGTTTAAAGTAAAAGTGCCTTATTCTTTGCACTCTGTAAAGCAAATTTTTGGGAGTGGGCATGTGATGATGAGCATTAACCGTTTAGTTTCCCCAGGCAAAGGCATAGCAAAACACCCAGTACTTTGTACATGCAAGAGCTATAAATAACTGGACATATTTCTTTAATTCTGATTAACAGTTTATACGTGGGATTCCAGTTAACCTAAAATACTTGCTGTTGGCCTACTTCTCGTGTGTATCCATTTGGGATCCTCAGAATTGTGCACATTTTGCTGAGAGTCACTTGCAAAAGTTCCAGGAAGTGACTATTGGATTTACCAATCCAACAGTTAGTGCTATAGGGGCTGGAAAGCCAACCGTTGATAAAGTGCCCAGATTGTTGCTATTTAGTCGCTAAGTCGTGTCTGACTCTTTGTGACTCCATAGACTGTAGCCGCCAGGCTCCTCCGTCCATAGGATTTCCCAGGCAAGAACACTTAAGTAGGTTGCCGTTTCCTCCTCCGGGGATCTTCTTGACCCCAGGGATCGAACATGTGTCTCCTGCTTGGCAGGCAGATTCTTTACCACTGAGCCACCTGGGAAGTCCAATCATAATTATACCAGACTTAAAAATGCCCGAGTCACCTTAAATCCTTTTAGAACAGAATAGGATATAAATAGGAAAACAAAATGTAAGTAGACAAATAAGTAGCCATGGTGCCCAATACTAGCTGGGAATGCTCAATTAATATTAAAATGAATTCAGATAATATACCAATGAAATTGAAGTCCCTACTTGTATAATCACCAGGCCCAAGGCTAGATACCTTATTACTGCATTAAGTGACAGATAAACATGTGTTGATTTAAGAGCTACCACTGGGAAGCACCTTAAAGGCTTCCATACACCAGCAATTGAGCTGTGTATCTTTGAACATGTCACTTAGCCTCTCTGAATGTTAAGTTTTCATTTGTAGAATGAAGGTATTTAGCATTGTTATGTCTATGCTGTTAGGTCGAAAATTTTCTGTACTTCTCCATGCTCAAAAGAATGGACTTTTTAGAGACTTATATTCAAAGGCATGTGATAACTGTTGACCAATCCAATATCTCTTGACGCTAACTTTGAGTGTTTACCCTGTGTAAAGTAGATAGCTAGGGGGAAATGGCTGTGTAGCGCAGGGAGCTCAGCTTGGTGCTCTGTGACAGTCTTAGAGGGGTGAGAGGTTGGATCAAAAGGAAGGAGACATATATATACATATAGCTGATTCACTTTCCTATACAGCAGAAACCAACACAGTTTCCTAAAGCAATTGTCCTCCAATTAAAAAAAAAATACATAAAAACTTAAAAAAATAATTGAGTGGCTTTCTGCTGTGTGCTTGATTCATATAGTATCAAGGCAAGTCTGGGGATTAGCCTGGACCATTAGCTCCATTTGATTAGGGAGGAAACAGAGTCTATTGCCTAAAATGACAGAGGGCCAGGAGCTGAATCCAGGTATTTTTCATTCCTAGGTTGGATCCATTCTCAGCTACACTACACCAGTGCATCTCAAACTTTAGTGTGCTTCAGGATCACCTGAAGGAGGGCTTCCTAAAACAGCGTGTGGGACCCAACACCAGAGTCTCCAGGTATTACACATTCCCAGCTGATGTTGCAGATCTTGGAACTACATTTGAGAACCACTGAACTGTGCTCACAAGGGCTACAGATACAAGACCAAGACATAGAGACTGTGAAAAGTAGGTCTCCAGCCAAGACAAAAAAGACCTCTACATTTAGAGCCATTCAATAGCTGATAGGGGATGCCTTTTGGAAATGGCTGAGCTGTCAGGAGCATATGGATCTTGGATAGTCAATGAAAACTTGGTCTAAAGTGCCTCTACCAAAGTGTTAGTCGCTGAGTCATTTCCAACTCTTTGTGACCTTATAGACTGTAGCCCATCAGGCTTTTCTGTCCATAGAATTCTCCAGCCAAGAATAGTGGAGTGGGTAGCCATTCCCTTCTCCAAGGAATCTTCCTGACCCAGCGATCAAACCCTGGTCTCTCACATTGCAGGCAGATTCTTTACTGTCTGAGCCACCAGGGAAGCCCAACTAAAGTCCTTTCTAATCAATTAAACTGTTTCTCTTAAGTGCCAAAGACCAGCTACAGAGAGGTTGGGAGGGAGGGCCATAGGCCCCCTGCAGGAGACCTTTCTCATTATGCCCACAATTCAATTGTGCTTTGAAGATTTAGAATCACTTCCGTAATGGCAATAAAGAAAGGCTGAAAAGTGTTTGTTTAATTTGGATAATATGAAATTACAGTTTAACGAAACATCACACAAAGAACAAGAGGAACTTAAAACGGTTATTCACTTCTATTTCTATTTCAAATTTTAAAATTCTATGACAACAATGACATAATTTCAATTTTTGTATCACAGCATATAGATCAGAAAAAAGATTAACCATCAAAAGGGCTAAAATGTACAATTATTTTAATTTTTATTTTACAAGAACATAGAGGAAAAAAGTTTAAAGATCAAATAATTTTAGAAATATTTCAAAATCGTGGTACAAATATGACAAATTTAAGAGGAACAGTGCTTCAAATTTATTGTCCATTCTTTTGACCCTAGGAAGAAAAAAATGCAATACTGTTTATTTCTACAATTTATCAAAGAAAATAGAGTGTCATTTCTGACATTTAATTTAGCCTTTTTTATGTCACAGGAACCCAGTGAAGAATGACTCAAGTAACAGCATCATGGTACCACTTAAGGATTTAAGAGGAATCACTAGAGAGAACAAAATTGGTGATATTGGTGGAGAGGCATGGCAGAGAAATATGAAAAAAGAAATATGTGTGCCATAAAATATCTGGCATACGCATGAACCAGTCTGGAAGAACCATTACTCTTGTGGGCAGGGGTTGTCTATGGAGTGGGGACTCTTTCTGTTTGTTGTCTCTTTTGGTCATTTGCTGTTTGTTTTGTCTGGTTTGGGTTTTTTTGAAAATTACGGAAGGCTAAAGGGCACGTTCTGAAATCTTGACTGAGCCAAGAATTTAAATTTGATTAGAATCGAGGGGAAGAGAGCAAACATGTGAGGACTTGCCAAATACCGTGCTCAGCGTAAGGCTGTTAACAGTAACCATATCATTTCATTTTGCAATATGTGATGTAGGTGTTATCTCCATTTTACCAACAAGAAAACTTAGGCTCAAAGAGGTTCAATATTGATTTGTTCAAGGCTACTCAAATAGTTGATGATAGAGGAAGCCATTACCCTTCAAACTGTTTGACTTAAACAGTATATATCAGTTCTGTGTGTAGCCTACTATTGAAAGCAGCTCTTCAATAAACCACCACTCCTTGGTGGTGGTTGTCGTTCAGAGGCTCAGTCATGTCCGACTCTGTAACCCCATGGAATGCAGCAGGGAATTCAAATCTACTTTTCTATGTATTCATTTCTGGAGATTCTTCTTGGATTCCATGACCATAGCAAATTTCCCCATGACATGTAAATTGTCTTTACATTTCAAATTCTCCTGCTGTAGGTTTAAGTAAGATTTTAGCTATGGCTAGAGGGAAAGGAGTACGTCAAAGCTGTATATTGTCACCCTGCTTATTTAACTTCTATGCAGAGCACATCATGAGAAACGCTGGGCTGGAAGAAGCACAAGCTGGAATCAAGATTGCCAGGAGAAATATCAATAACCTCAGATATGCAGATGACACCACCCTTAGGGCAGAAAGTGAAGAGGAACTGAAAAGCCTCTTGATGACAGTGAAAGAGGAGAGCAAAAAAGTTGGCTTAAAGCTCAACATTCAGAAAACAAAGATCATGGGCACCCAGTCCCATCACTTCATGGGAAATAGATGGGAAACAGTGGAAACAGTGTCAGACTTTAGTTTTGGGGGCTCTAAAATCACTGCAGATGGTGACTGCAGCCATAAAATTAAAAGACGCCTACTCCTTGGAAGGAAAGTTATGACCAACCTAGATAGCATATTCAAAAGCAGAGACATTACTTTGCCAACAAATATCCGTCTAGTCAAGGCTATGGTTTTTCCTGTGGTCATGTATGGATGTGAGAGTTGGACTGTGAAGTAAGCTGAGTGCCAAAGAACTGATGCTTTTGAACTACGGTGTTGGAGAAGACTCTTGAGAGTCCCTTGGACTGCAAGGAGATCCAATCAGTCCATCCTAAAGGAGATCAGTCCTGGGTGTTCATTGGAAGGACTGATGCCAAGGCTGAAACTCCAATACTTTGGCCTCATGCGAAGAGTTGCCTCATTGGAAAAGACTCTGATGCTGGGAGGGATTGGGGGCAGGAGGAGAAGGGGACGACAGGATGAGATGGCTGGATGGCATCACCGACTCAATGGATGTGAGTTTGGGTGAACTCCGGGAGTTGGTGATGGACAGGGAGGACTGGCGTGCTGCAATTCATGGCGTCGCAAAGAGTCGGACACGACTGAGCAACTGAACTGAACTGAACTGAGAGGATATAAAAATGACATTTAGTATTGCAACTTGCTTCTCTCTTCCTCTTTTGATTCTCACACTCCCAGTCTCACCTTTCTTGCTCACCTTAGTCCCTGAACGTGAGGAACGCATGTGCTCAGAGAGGAGCTGAGTACACGTGATGTCATGTGAAGGAGTGTGAAGGGGAAAGCAAGGGAATGATGTAACGGATGTGAACTTGAGCGATCCTTCTAGTGCCTGCGTGGAGATACTTTTTAAGAAAGAGACTGGAAGTGAAGAAGTCTGAGTGAGAGAATATGGGAACCAAACCAGGGTCCCCAGGGCTGGTACAGTGAAAAGAGGACAGAGTAGAGAAGCACTTGAGAGGTACAGCACAGTTGTCAGGAGAGGAAGTGTCATAATGTCTGGATAGGTTCCTCACCCCCCAAAGCGTCCATTATGTTTCACCCTCATTACTTCCTCTTTTTCTCTCCCTTCTTTCATTTGAAGAGGGGTCTCAGGCATCCAATAATAGCTGTCAAGTATTCCTGTCAATTAATAAAATTTAAAGTGCCCAACCAACAATGTTGCAATCCTAAATGGCTTTGTATTCATAGATTAGCACCATTACAGTCATTCTGAAATATTCACTAGCAGAAATTGAGTTTTCTTTGTTTAAAACTGAATTTACATGATTATAGGGAATGGAGGCTTCTGATTTCTACTTAAGTTTCTACCCTGTTATGAAATAAAAATTTCTTCTTTCTTTTAAATCTATTTCTAATGTTTAAAACTACGACATTTTAAATTTGTTAAAAATATAGTTACAAGAATATTTTAGATTGAGAGTAAGGAACAAGGGGGAAAGTCTATTAGGATATTTTTTATTAAATGTTTCAATTGACTGCATGTTAAAAGGAAAATACGTTGAACTCAAAACAATATATAAGGTAAAATTCAACAGAAAGCAGTTCTCTGGTTGCTAACCCCTCCCCACCTATTGCTCCCTCTTTGACAAAATATCAAGCTTATTTTAATACATTACAATGGACACTTTAGTCTCATTTCCTCTCTTAGTAAGTTGCTATCACCCTTGGCATGGTCCCATTGATTAAACAGAAAGAAAATATCCTGGGAAAAATACTTCCATTTCTAAAATATGAGTTAATTTTGGTCTGTGAGTAACATAAGAAAAATTGTCCATGAAAAGCATGATTATGCCAAGTCACTTGGAGTATGTAAAACTGGAGATACACCAGCTAAGAGGTGTGATCCAGTAGCAAGGAGCCTGGCCTCCAGGCCCTGCAAGCCCTGGGAGAGAACCCTGATCTGACATGATACCTCGACATCCTCGTCTGTGAAATGAGTTCAATGAGCTTTGGAGTGTTGTGAGGAATACAGCAAGCAAAGCACCTGATGAACAGCAACTGCCCAATAAATAGCACCTACAGTTATTCTTCTATTCCCCAGTTTTACGTAACTACTAGTATTATTCCAAATAAAATTATGAGATAAAAGGAATAGTGATGCCCCGAATTGTGATGCTTTTTCTAGACTCTGATTTTTCTACTGACCAATTTGAGAAGACCACACCATAGAATTTATGAGGATAAATGCGGTGCATTCTTACAGTGGCACGATCCTACTTGAGTTTTACTGGATCTACCCAAAGGGATTAGTTCCCAGAGGCACCAGAAAGACCTTGCTATATAGCCCAGCATGGAACCTCAGACCTTTAGAAGAAGAGTCATAGACGAACTTGTTTCAAAACACTTTTCTATTGCTAATGATGCAGAGTAGGTTTGCTGGAAGATTAGAAACCAGTATATTGCTGCTAATCTGCCTTTAGTTTGAAGAAAGGAAAGTCGTCCACTTATAATCTGTCCCCATGTTTTAAATTGCATTTAAAGGGTTTACCTACACCTTTTATGGCAAATATTTCTCAATTCATTGAAAAAAAAAACAAACCATTGTATCACATGATAAGGGGAAAATATTTTCTTTCCCCCTTTCATTAAAAAAAAACAACCCCAAACATAACAATGAATAATGAAAGGAAAACAAATGAAGCCATTCCATTCCATGGAGGAGGGGCAGAGTAGCTGCAGGGGACAGCTGCAGTGTGTCTGGCATCCCAATTCTTTCCTTTCTCATCACTTTATTACTTACTGAACCAAGAATGTAGACAATTTCAGCTACGGTTGTTTTGCATTTTAATTTGTCAACTTAAATTTTATGTGGTGCTCATTTGCCCCATGCACTGAGTGCTGAGCCCATAGGATCACTTCAGTGTGTTGTTGTATGGAGCCACACAAGCAGGGGACTCTCAGTCCTTTCCCAGCTCCACCCCTTCCCATGAGGCCCTACAAATTTGGAAGGACTCACTGTCTTGGTCAGCCTGGACTGCTGTAACATACAACCAGAGAATGGATGGCTTAAGCCACAGATATTTGTTACAGTTCTGGCAGCTGGACTTCCAAAATCAAGGTGTCAACAGATTCAGTGTCTGGTGGGAGTCCACTTCCTAGTTTGTAGATGGTCCCCTTCTTGCTGTATACTGTTTTGGGGAAGAGAGAAAAAGCACTGGTCTTTTCATTTTCTTTAAGGGCACTAACCCCATCACAGAGTCTCTGATGACTGTCATGACCTCATCCAAATCTAATTACTGCCCAAAGACCCGCACCTCTTAATACCATCACAGTAGGGGTTAGGGCTTAGAATTTGGGGGTGATAACATTGCAGAAGGAAATGGCAACCCACTCCAGTATTCTTGCCTGCAGAAGTCCTTGGACAGAGGCGCTTGGCAGGCTACAGTCACAGTCACATAGAGTCAGACACAATCGAAGCAACTTAACATGCATGCACATGGACGAATATTTAGTCTGTGGCACTCACACTATGCTTTCGTGTTTGTCAAAATCATCAAACCCTTCACACCTCTTTCAAACAGTTCTTCCTCCGATTTTAGTTGGGTGCCAATTGACTGCATGCTCATACACCAGCACTGTGTGGCCTCCAGTAAGATGTTATCAACTGTTTACGTCTCTCCCCTCCCCAATCCATATGTTGAAACCCTAATCCCCACACTGTGATGGTGTTTTGCAATAAGTCATTTGGGAGAAGTTTACATGAGGTCATGAGTGTGGAGCTCCCATGATGAGATTAATGTCTGTAAAAAATAGGAGACAGTAAGATTGCTCTTCTCTAGAATTGGGCCCTGGAAAGGCTATGTGAGCACTCAGTGAGCAGGCAGTCATCCACAAGCCAGGGAAAAGGCCTCACCAAAAACCAACCATGCTAGCACTTTGATCTTGACTTCCAGTCTCTGGAACTGTGAGAAATAAATATGTGTTGGTTAAGCCATCCAGTCTATGGCATTTTTTAATAGCAGCTGAGCTGACTGGGACACAAGATGACTTCAATTCTACTAAACTGAAAAGGCACAGGAAGGAAGAAATAAAGAATGTGGTGGTTCCTAAGGGTGTGCTTGATTCATTTTTGAAAACATGTTTTTGAACTTACAGAAACAAATCCTTAGGAGGGAATATTTTTCATCATGATATTGGCCGTTACATATGGATCTGAAAAAAAATTTATTTTGTTCTACAATACAACCACAATTTCCCCCAAACCCTCATTCAAACCACCACTTTCTTCTTTTTATTTTTTATGATTTTTCATAGCTTTCGAGTTTTCTGCTGCTGCTGCTACTACTGCTAAGTCACTTCAGTCGTGTCTGACTCTGTGCAACCCCATAGACAGCAGCCCACCAGGCTCCTCCATCCCTGGGATTCTCCAGGTAAGAACACTGGAGTGGGTTGCCATTTCCTTCTCCAATGCATGAAAGTGAAAAGTGAAAGTGAAGTCACTCAGTCATGTCCAACCCTCAGTGATCCCATGGACTGCAGTCCACCAGGCTCCTCCGTCCATAGGACTTTCCAAGCAAGAGTACCGGAGTGGGGTGCCGTTGCCTTCTCCAGAGTTTCCTGCTATGTACTATATTTACACAAGAGAATTTAAATTTTCAGGCAGACACTTGAAAGTGAAGCTTTAAAAGCATTTTCAGTGTTTTGTTTATATGAAAAAGTGTGAATCAGCAGCATATTTTGCAATGTTTATTAGTTTTAAATAAAAATTTTAAAATATTACTTACCCAGTTCAGCATGTAGGGACTCTAACAACACAACTACATGAAGACTCATTAAAAGTAGTCACTATGTAGAATTCTGTATCCCAACAAATGATCCACCTTTCCTTTTAAAAAAGTTGTTTGTTTTCTAGAGTTTTGATAAATGACCCATTTATTCTACTGCTGAAAATTATACCTAATGTAGCTGAGATTTCTGCATGATAACAAAGGTTTGTTCAGGCTGCACATATTTCTTTTGGGCTTGGGGCAACAGCGGTGTATTTATTAATATAGGACATCATATCCCATTATGTCAGCCACTCATCCTTGCTAATGAAATGTGATTTTCCACCTCTACAGATTAAGTGGCATCAAGTCATCCAAGAACATTCACCAAAGACATGCTTATTAAGTTTATCTAGAACCCTCAACCACAGTAGTACTCCATTTTATGTAAATTGTATAACTAAAATTCTGTTCAGAAGTGATATTAAGTAAAGCTTGTGCTAGGAAAAGAATTTTCATCAGAATCTCTTGGGACATGTGTTAAAAATGCACATTCCCTGCCTCCAACCCCAGAATTTCTGATGTAGTGTGACAGGACCTGGAAAGGATTCTGAAACCTAGTTTCACAAGAACATTGGGTGATTCTGATGTCATTGAACCACTTTGAGTAACATGTTGCAGTTCTACTGGGTCCTAAACTCAGCACAGAAACCACACACCTAGAAACTGTTCAGAGCAAGATGGGCAAAGGCAAAAATCTGTGAAGTCACAGAATCTTTCTTTGCTTTCAATTAATTTTCTTTCTCCAGGCACTTTAGGTGCTCTCACTGTTGGGTTTCCATGGGGCTGGCTTACCAAGCTCTGTATATATTTTTTTCATTCTTTTTTCCCTATCCTTCACTCGAGGTTAAACCTCAGTGTTGTGGGGTTATGCCTAAAATGATAGCCAGATGTCTGATTAGCCACCCATGTGAAGGAGTTATGACTGTCAACTCTTTAATGGGTGGTTCTCCTAGGCATATGTTCCTTTTAACAAATGACTCTAGAAAGTTAGGTCATTTACCACAAGGGAGGGATCTCAAATACCAAACTGCTCTGGCAGTACAGTGGGGGTGGTGATTTTGGTATGCTTGCCTTGTTTCTCAGAGAGTTGCTTGTAAAATCAACTCTTTTCCTAAGAATGTACAGGATTTCCTTTGCAGATTTATGAAGACGTTGAAGAGGACAAGAATGACCACAAAAGGCATCAAGAGTGCCAAATTCTTGTCTTCCAGCTTTACTGGTTGGTGTTGATAGGATGAAACTAGAAAAAAATTGGCTAACATAACCCAAATTTACTTGACCCTGATATAATCCTAACTTGAATCATAAGGCCAGTATAAGAGTCTGTAGTGGGAAATCTCTCTTTTTAGGCTGTTCAACCCACAAAACAGGGACCCAGTATCAACCATAGGAATTTTGAACCAGAAGTCATTTGTGCTATTCTTCCAATAAACCCACTCTAACCCTCAAGGAAGCCAAAGCCTGGCATCTTAATGGTCTGGCAGGGGAGGAGAGGACGCAGGGTGGGTGATGAGGGAGCCCAGGATAAATCTGACCCAATGAAGAGAAATAGCTCTGCGGTCTGAATCTGGTCTTACTATCCACTAAGCTGGGCAAGTCATGTAAACTCTTTAGGTTCCGTTTACTATCTGTGAAATGGACACATACTAAATATTCAGTTTATATTTCTATTATCATATTATTAATGTTATCATTAGCCCTTTTGGAAAAAGAAAGCGGAATCTGATGTTGATGTAAATCAGTCTCTTGGCTGGGGTAGAAGTAGAAAGAGGGGGGAAATTTTGGTTATAAACAAGATACACAGGTAAATAAGAGAGATCAAGATATACCAAACTTTCCATGTTAGCATTTAAAATGGAACGAGAAGTGTCTGCCCTGTTCTGGAAACTTACACTGACATGTCCATTCTGGATAAGTCTTGCAGAAAGTGTGATGAACGCTGTCAGGGACACACAGAGCATGGCAGAGCTCAGGCACAGGTCGACGGCTTGCAGTGTCAGATGGTACTCTTCATAGTGTGGTGGGTCCACACAGACTGATGGGAATTTTGCATACGGAAAGGGAAAAGCAACTGCATAACCGAGGTAATTGATCCCTGCAATCCCTGAGAGTGAGTAGAAGCAATACGGGCCAAGGAGAGCAGAAACCAAGGCTACTGTAAAATGAAGTGCGCATCCCATCGTGCTCAGAATCACAAAGGTGAAACTAGCTTCCCACTGAAAATGAAACATAAACAGATTATTACTTTGGGAGCTCGATTTTTTAGAAGCTTCTTAGCAGCATGAGGGAAAAAGAGAGGCTGCCTATTAATCTTTCCTACTGGGAAATGAAGGAGAAATGGGTTACAGCCACCTCTTTAGGTCCTTTTGTTTTCTTCTTGACCCTTCAATATGGGAAAATAACATATCAACCCACTGGGCAGAAAGGAAATCAACTCCATTCAAGAAACATTTATTTATCTCCTATCACATGTTGAGGACCAATCTAAGGTGGGAAAAATAGAAATGAGTGAACAGAATCCCTGCCTTACTCTGAAAGCGAAAGTGAAGTTGCTCAGTTGTGTCCAATTCTTTGTGACCCCATGGACTGTAGCCTACCAGGCTTCTCCGTCCATGGGATTCTCCAGGCAAGAATACTGGAGTAGGTTACCATTTCCTTCTCCAGGGTATCTTCTCAACCCAGGGATCGCTCAGGGATCGAACCCTGGTCTCCCGCATTGGAGGCAGACACTTTAACCTCTGAGCCACTCTAGGACTTGGTTATTCAGGGTATGGTCCATGGTCCAGGAGAACTGACACCCTCTGGGAGCTTCTTAGAAATGGAGAATCTCAGTCTTTCGCAGATCTTCTGAGTCAGAATCTGCATTTTAACCAGATCCCCAGGTAACTCACACATAAAGTTTCAGAAGCCCTGCTGTGGCCATGGGAAGAGGAGCTATAATCTCCTCAAGGTAGTCTTTCTGTACTTGACTTTATACCGTTGAAATGCAAGACATAGACTTTTCATCCTTTTTATGGGAGAGGCGGTAGAGAGATTGGAAAGAGATCCCAAACAGGAATTGAGAACTTGAAAATGAATCATGAAAACAGACAAGACTACAGATCCATTTTTGTAAAATGTAATTCAGGAAGACTAACACTGCTTCTGTTCTTCCCAAACTATCAATGAAATACTTAAATACCATAATCACAGTAACTTGTAGTAGAAAATGCTTGGAGCAGGTATCAGATAATTAGTCATTTAAAACAGTGTTTTATTGAAATGCATCATAGTAAGGCATAAATTAGACAAAATTCAGTTTTAATCAGAAATCACCTTCTTTGTGTTCTATCCTGAACTAGTAGAGATTTGACCTTCAAACTTACTCTGCCACTTTACTTGACATCTATATATTTACCAGGTATCTCTGCGTCCACTCTTTGTGAGCCAACAGTAGGAGGATACCAGTTGTGATGGCCTGTAAAAGGAACATGGTAAAACAACATCCATGAGAGAAGGTACCTCTGGAAAGGGTTCAATCTGCTTCATAGTTTGACAACTTTATCATGAACTGGAAGGAATTGGAGACAGCTAAATGGGTTTATGGCTTTGATCGCCTCCTCATCAGTGATGCCAATGAGGAAAAGAAGCCATCAGTGTCACAAAGACACAGTTCACACAGGCTCATTTTTTAAATTTTCTGTCTTGCCATTGCCATCACAGTTATAACCTTTACTACTGTAAGATGTCACTGCAATAAAAGCTTGGCTTTATAACCCTTGCCATATGTTTTATTTTGATTAATAGTCTATTGTTCGTCTCTCTCACAAATTGCTAAAATTACAAACAGAAGGAACTGGAATGGAAATGTGTCACGAAACTTCCTCCCCACCCCACCCCACCCCTCGCCCCCCGACAAACCCTCCCAGTAGCAGCATATCTTTTACTGTTTGCTTTCTTCAGAGATTGTGCAGGCTTGCCCTGCTGGTGGGATACAAATCCATGATCTTTATTTTTCAAGTAATAAAAACTGTCATTAGAATAAATGCATGACGGGGCATTTATGGTTCTAGGGACAGTGGTGTCCAACTTTCCAAAAGAGATTTTTTTAACAGTCTCCATTGAAGAAAAAGGTCCCAAATGCAGAATGAAAATAGTTCAACAAAGAAGGGAATGGTGTCATCAGAATTGAGTAACAGATAGTGGGGAAAAATTCTGGACTCATCTTCGATTTGGCGCTGGGTCTGATAGAGACCTTTGTGGCCACTGAATCCAGAAATTGCTTATTCCCAACCCCTAAATAATTTGTCCCTGTGCAAGGATTGTTTTGAGGTTGAGAGAGAAAACCAGGAAGAGATGTGCCTGAAATAAGATATAGAATGAGGACAGGACTAAAAGTAGTTACAATTTAGCATTTTGACAGAGAAATAAACTTCACTGTATGGTATCAACAAATTTAAGGAGAAAAAAAAATAAGAGTTTTTACCAAAATGGTTTTGCAGGGTGTTACTTTTTGTAGCTCCAGGTCTAGTATATTTATTGTTTTGAGAAGCAGATTTTCATCTTCCTGGCATATTCTATTTTGAATATTGGATTTAGAGAATTTGAGAGTGAGGGGGAAAAGCACACACACATACATTCACACAAAACTTCTCATGTAGCTAAGCCTGAAATTCCAAATTTGGCATCACCATCCCATTAAACTTCCATGGATAAAAACAGAACCATCTGTAGTCAAATGAGGTTGGGCTCGATTCTGCAAGAGGAAAGTTTCCAAGCGACCCTATGGAGGTTGAGCCAGCATAAATAGTACAACAAAACAGGAGAATTATTAAGAGCAACTGTAGCACTGATGCTAAGCCTGGGGCCAATCTCTGCTTTCAGAGGCAAAGCGCTCAACTGACACGTCACTCCTCCACGCATGAGAAACTCTAAAGCAAACGAAATAAAAAGCAAAGGAGCACCTCTCCTGATTGAAGCCCAAGTAGATAACTGACATTATCAGATGCTTACATTCTAGATTGCCTTAACTACATTGGCACAAACCATTTCTTTCCTTTCAAAAGCTGAAAAATCCTGCAGAATTGCAGCTGCCTGTTATTTCTGTTGTAGCTGCCAGCTTGAATTTTGCTTTGTTTACACAAAACTTTGAAAAAGATCTTTCATGGGGGAGGTTGGTGTATGGATGCCATTCAGTAACTTGTTCAATCCACCCTGAGGATGGTGACTCAGGACCCAAGCACACCCATCTCTCTTGGTGCCTGGCTGTGGGTGGGACATGGAGTGAGGGTGTTCCCCCAAGAGTCATGGGCTTTCCCCTTGCCTCCTTTCATTACAAAAAATATATATATTTTTAGATAGGGAAAAGGAAAAGAATTTAAAAAGGAGAGATTTGCGAATAGGGAAGAGAAGTCAATTGGGAAAAGGAAATGGTGACGTTTTGAGAGGTGAAGAGTTGGGCAGAGAGGGGCAGTCCGGTTGTGAGGAAAGGCAGAGGGGAGGCTGTGGTTGGGGAGGGTGTGAGTTCAAAGGGTGACCCAGCCCTGCAGCCTTGGACTTGTTCTCTGGGAGCAGCTTGAGGGACATTACTTGGGTCTGGCAAAAGTTGCTGCTCACATTCTGCATGCTAATTGTGAACCCTCCCACTAAATCTTTAAATGGCCCCTGTAAGGATGCAGTTCCCAGAAGCTGATGAATTGAAGGAAGCAGAGAGCTTCACAGCAGAAATAGAAACTTTTAGAGGAATCCTTATAATATGGGTTAATTTATTCACTTACAGACATCTATTTTGGGGGTACTTGTTCATGATAGGCACTCTGCCGATGGAATAATGATAATAACAATGAGAATTTATTGTGCAGTTACTGGATACCAGGTACTCTACCAAACACTTTACAAGTGTTAATTCATTTAATCCTCACAATGAATGACCCTAGGAGGTAAATCATTTTCTAGTTTTTAACTGAGGCACAGAGAAGCTAAATAAGAAAAGCAAGCTCACCAAGCAATAATTATACAAACTGTGGCTCCAACTCTCAATGGAATTTACAGTCCAGATGTGAAAGGAAGGACATAAGAATGTCCACAAAATGAGGCAGGAAGAGTGAGTGCTTTCTGTGTGAGAAGAGGTCGATGACAAGATACCACTTCCGGGGGACAATCGCTGATGGAGGCGATTGCTTGAAGGATGGTTGTGATTTCAGTGGGAGAGACAGAGGAAAGGGCAGCCCGGGCAGCTGGGACTTCATATACACAGCGAGGAACATGGCAGGCGTGCTTGGGGAATGAAAAGTGAGAGGAGCCTGGACCATCAGAGGGTCGGTCCCTGGCAGAGAGGTGTAGGAAACCAGGCTCGAGAACCACAAGAGGCCTGGTGGAGGAGGGCCTCGAAATCCAGGCTAACAAACCTGAACATTGGATGATGAAGTGACACTGAAGATTTTCAAACACAGAACTAGATGGACAGAGCGGAGGTTTGGAAACATAAGCCATCTGTTGCATGCTGGATAGGTATGGAGTAAGACCTAGAGATCTCTGTAAGACCCTGCTCTTCAAGCTTTTTCTTTAAACCTCTACCCATAGTAAGATACATATTTTGCATCATGGCCAAGTTATAAATATTTTTACACAATAACACATAACTTTATTATGTGATATAACTCTTTTCTGTTTGATTCTATTCTATATGTTTAAATACTCACTACCCCACAGCTTGATTTTATAATCCACTAACACACAGATTCTCACAGTTTAGCTGTCAAAGTTTCAAGGCGTAAAACCTGAGTGGGGTGGGGAGTGGTAAGGAGGTAGGCGGGGGTGTGCATGAGAACGAAAAAGGAAAAGAACAGAGATTTTCCCTCGTGGGAAAAACGCCAGTTACTTGGCAATGGATTGGATGTGGTGGGGTGGAAGTGGGGCTGAGGGCTGGATTAGTGTGTTGCTGCCCTAAGCACAGTCTTAAGGACCAGTAGTATCTCATCTCTTGGGAACTTGTTAGACATGCAGAATCTCAACTGCCCTTTAGAGTCATGGAATCAGAGCCAACATTTTTAACAAAATCTCTAGTTGATTTGGCTTCCCAGGTGGCTTCAGTGGTAAAGAAATTGCCCACCAATGCAGGAGACACAGGAGACACAAGTTCAATCCCTGGCTCAGGAAGATCCCCTGGAGAAGGAAATGGCAACCCATTCCAGTATTCTTGCTTTGAGAATCCCATGGATGGAGGAGCCTGGCATTGCTCTGTCCAGGGAGTTGTAGAGAAGTGGACACAACTGAGCACGCATGTGCACGCTAGCCACAAGTGTGCTAGTTGGTTCATATGCACATTTCAGTTTGAGAAATACTAGAGGAAAGTGAAAGAAAGTGAAAGTGAAGTTGCTCAGTCGTGTCCAACTCTTTGCGACCCCATGGACTGTAGCCTACCAGGCTCCTCCATCCGTGGGATTCTCCAGGCAAGGGTACTGGAGTGGGTTGCCATTTCCTTCTCCAGGAGATCTTCCCAACCCAGGGATCGAACCCAGGTCTCCCGCATTGCAGGCAGATGTTTTACCATCTGAGCCACCAGGGAAGCTAGAGAAAAGGACTGAGTCAAAATTCACTTGAGAGTTTGAAGCTGAGTTCAAACACTACCAAGTCAGAAGAAGAAATAAGTGCTTTTGGTGGTAATATGATTACATTTTTGGACAAATTAAGCTTCAAAAAGCTTAGGATATCTAAGTGGAAAACTGACCATTGGCTGCTTGGAAATCACAAGACTGCTGGCACTATCAGAGTCTTGAGCATTTAGTGCCATCAAGCCCCTTCTCTAATGGATGAGGAAACTGGAGATTGCATGAATGAGTCTAGCCCGCTTTTCTCCAAAGTTCCTATCTCCAAGCAGGACTGTGGGTGCAGCACTGCTGCTCGCTGCTGGCCAAGTCACTGGACCCTGCAGGCTCTAGGTCTTGTTTTTAAATTCACTGCACTTCAGTCTCTTCATCAGAATTTGATCTACAGGCCAGGTTTTGCAGGATTAAAGTGGAGCTCAGTCCTTAAGGCACTATGATCTCCTTGCTGCACACTTTCTAGCAGCTGACACCTTTAAATAACCTACATCAGAAATCCTAGGAAAACTGCCTATCGCATTGCTGTCCAAATTGAGGTGAGAGTCTGAAAATGAATATTTGTGAAGACTAGAAAGCCTTGAATGAAAGTCACCAAACAAATACAAAGGATAGATGACTTCTAAAAATTTCTCTCTTCCAATCTCAAAAGAGATATGGAGTCATTTTCAAAAGAAAATATTATTGAAGTGTAAAATTCATCTTTCCACCACATGAAGATATATTTCACACACAAGTTGAGAAGTGATTGGCAGAGATGGCTGTAGGATGAGTCAGAGACCTTTTGAGATTGACCCTGATCAGACAGAGCTGCGGTTTACTATGAAAACTCACTAGGAAAAAAAAAAATCAGACTGTTCCAAATTTAGATATTATTGAAAGAGTGAGCTTTCTTATTGCTTTCCTTCTCATGAGGGTTTTTTTTTCCTGCTTAAGTATAAATATCAGCTGGACCTTTATTCTTTGCAATCTAATCAGAGTTCAACTGTATAAGGAGTTTTGTCCTATCAAAATGGAGAGCATGGGATTCACCACTCATTTAACACTGGCAATATCAGGCAAATATCAGGCAAACACTGGCAAATATCAGCAATATTTACTGAATATCTAGCATGATATTTACTCACTCCGTTTTAAGTATTGGACATATAGCAGTGAACAAAATAGAAAAAAAAAATCCTGCCTTTGTACAATGTACATTTCGGGGGAAGGGTGACAATAAATAAGTCAATTACATTGTATATTAGATGGTATTAAGGGCTATGGGTGAAAAATAGAACAATGTATGAGAGACTGAGAATACCAATGTGGGGGAGGTTTATAATTTTAAATACAGCAATGAGGAAGGGCATCTGTGAGAAAGTGACATTTGACCCAAGAACTGAAGGAAGTTAGGGAATAAGCTGTGTGAGAAAAGACTTCAGACAGAGAACTGGCAGTGCAAAGGCCCTGAGGCAGACACACCTTGGAATGTGAATGAGCTGAATGGAAAGAAATGAGCTAAAAGTAGAGTGGCAGGAGGTGAGGGCCAGGAGGTAACATGATAGGGAGCTCAGCATGTCACCAGGGAACAGAGTGGGAGAGTGAGGCAGGTGCAAGGGATTAGGAACAAAGGGCTTGGGCAGAGAGCGGGGCATAAATCAAAAGCATGGCATTAACTAGCATTTGTAGGGCTTTAAAACTGGCAAAACTCTTTATTATGAAGTCTTTGTTCAAATTGTGTTCCTTCTCTCTGAGCCTCTTAGGTTAGACAGTTTCACATGGGCTCTCTACCTGTGAAAGTCCATGTTCTATAGGTAAAGGCAATGAAGAGCCAGCTGAATGAGGGCCCTGCTCTTGACTACATATCAAGAATGTCAAAGTCAGGCCTTGAACAAGGCACACCTTCCCAAATCCTAACTCTCTGACTCTACCTACCTATGCTGCCACTCGCCAAGTCAGAAAGCCACTGACTAGCTCTGCGCTACCAGATCATCTCTCTGGGCCTGATCAGCTAAATGACGCACGATTAGTGCGACAGGTGTTTGGTGTAGAAAGCTTATATTCAATAATTTGTGCACTAAATCAAATCACCAATATCTGTTGACTATATTATGATAGACCCAGCAGGGATAAGCAAAGATTTATAAGAAAGGGACACAGGGTTGAGCTATAACCATGGTTTTGTTAAACTTTGGGTCAATTGTAAAGTCAGAATTTTCTTTTAAAAATTGAATAGAAAATACGAGAATTTGCTTCACATAGAAGCTAAAGTATTTTTTGTGAATCTTTTGTTCTATAAATCGAGTTATATGTATGCTTCAATATCTATCTTTTTCCCTTGAAAGATTTATTTATGTACATTTCAGGTCTTGATGTAAAATACTTTTCTTACTCTGGATCACCAACAAAGAAGTTGGTAGTCATTTGTATAAGTGTAACTGTCATCTCTGCATTCTAGTAGATGTTTAATAAACATTTTCTTGAATGACTATGTGGTTTGTGGTAGGGGTTGGGGGAAAGAGGAAAAGTTCAACACTTGGGTGGTGCTTGTAAAAAATGTGTTAAATAAAGAAAAGAAAAATGCCATCAAGTGGTTTCCACGTTCAGTTCCTTGCTCCTCCCATCCGGTGTTCCTCCATCTGCACACCATCATTAAACCCCCCTAGACTGCGTGCCTTTAATAGCAAGACTTTATTTTACTTTCCATTGTAACTCAAGCTTGTAGTAGGCTATCAATGTATATTTATTTAATAAATAAATTAAAATGATATTTCCTAGGGATTTGCTTTTAAATGGTGTCTCCATTAAAGTTTGATTTTTTTAAAAAAAGCCTTAAGGGAATTCCCTTAAGGCTTCTACTTCCAGTGCAGAGGGGTGAGGGTTCAATTCCTGGTCGGGAAACTAAGATCCCACATGCCTCACAGCCAAAAAGACCAAAAAAAAAAAAAAAAAAAAAAACCAGAAGGAATATTGTAACGAATTCAATAAAGACTTTTCAAATGGTCCATGTGAAAAAAATCTTAGAAAAAGACAAGATATTGCCCCTCTCAACAGTGGCTATATTGTAAGAGAAAACTCCATAAGATCAACAAGTTTCAAAATTGAATTATCTAGTTTCCAATAATGAGTATCAGGCATCCCGGGAAACAATGGGAGAAGGATTTGTTGCGTGCTCAGGCCTCTGTAACTCCTCTTCAATCATGCCGCCATGGTGGCCACCTACTCCAAGGCTAAGTGTGTTTGTTTCTTTGACCCAGGAAGCTGAGGCACCATATCATGGTTCATCTGTGAGACCATTTAACAGGCAGACACTGAGCAGTTACTTAGCATCCACATGTATTTGGCACACGCAGGTTTGGCAACATATGAAGCTAGTGAAGCCGATCACCCAACTTCTTCAGTTATTTTCAGTGCAAACAGTTTTGTTCAAACAAAATGATGGGAGAACTAAGATCTGGGGCTTGCAAACTTCTTGGTCACATAAACACACCTTAGTGTTTCTAATAAAAGTATTTGCCTGAAAATTATTTTACTTTGTTCATTTAAAAATTATTTTTCATGGTTTGTATTTTTTTTCTAAACTCAAATTTTGAAAGATAGATTCCAATTTCCCAGAATGTCAAGGTGAGACCAGTAAAATAAAGTAACTTTTGAGAGAATAGCATTTCATTATAGTATATCTCATGTGTTGTGTGTGTGTGCATGCTAAGTCACTTCAGCCATGTCCGACTCTTTGCAACCGCACAGACTGAAGCCCACCAGGCTCTTCTGTCCATAGGATTCTCCAGGCAAGAATACCGGAGTGGGCTGCCATGCCCTCCTTCAGGGGATCTTCCCAACCCAGAGATTGAACCAATGTCTCTTATGTCTCCTGCATTGGCAGACAGGTTTGCCACCTGATATACTGTATACATAATTAAATGACATTAAGAAAAACTTATATTTTAAAAGATAACTAATAGAAATCAATGTTCTAAGGTACAATCTGATTTTCTGTAGAATTTTTATGTCTTCAAGTTGTTGAAAAACTTTAAAAGATATATCATTCTCATCCCTCTTTCCCCTCCTGCTTTCCTTTATTCTCTCCACATGTGTAATAAAAACATTCAGATTAAATATTTTCCTACCAAAATTCCATTCCAGATGGGACAAGCAATCCAGACACTCCATCCTGTGAACCAAAACTTGCAGGAAAAGACTGGGAAGAAAGCAATAACTCCAGAGAATACACTGAGAGCCCCCAGAGTAATGAGAACCCAGCCAGCAGACTGGTATAAATGCTGCATTTTCCTCTGTGACTTGGGTCCTGGGTCTCAAAGCCGTCTCGTTACCAAAACATGAGACTATGTCAGGCCTCGATAAACAGAAGTTTCTAAGAGACAGTAGCCATGACTCATGTGGACCGTTGATCCACTTGGAAACAAGATTACGTTTGTTTTTAGTGAAATAATAACAAAATGGAGTGAAATAATCCTCGACATAAATTTGACACGATAAATTCTAATACTTCAGACACAGACAGAGAGATCATTCCTTGTTTGGGGCCACCGCCTTCATTCCCTTCATTCTGCCCTGTTGTGGGGAGTGACCACTTCCTGGCTTATTCAGATTCAAAGGCTTGCTGACTGAGCTAATTGTTTCTCAACTCAACCTGCCTGGTGGTTGCAGCAGAAAGCCAACATCCTTTGTGCACAATAGATCCACTTTCCCAGCACAATTTCCCACAAAACAAAGTAAAAATAAGCACTCTGATCACTTTTCATTGCATTTAATTTAAATGATTTAAAGCAAAAGCAAGACCTCTCCACCCCTTCAAAGTTCAGTTCTACTATATTATTTTTGAATTTTTGATATGAATTTATCCCCCAACAGGAACAAGCTTCATTAGGGACTTTCACATTGTTTTCACTAAACCAGCTTCACCTCAGTTAATTTATTGTTAATTCAATTATCAAGTAAAGGGCAAAGATGGAAATGTATGCAGTTATAAAATAAACTTTGAGGAGTAATTCCTTAGTTGGTTGAATTACTGATCTCCATTCATGAATCGTAATTCAAAATTTAGATGATGGGCTCATTGACATTTAAGCAATCGCAAAAGTTCATCTCTTAATTTTCATGTGTTGTGAGAAAGTAATTTGTACTTGCTTTTGACTCAAAGGACAGGTTTGACCATCTCCTTCAAGATAACATCTGGAAAACACAGACCACTTTCAGATGACTTGTGATTAAATAACCTATGCAATGTTAGTATCTTTTCTCGTTTTCCTTAAATAAAATGAGGAAAATAATTTTGTTGATGAAAAGATTATGGTTTAGAACAAGGCTTTTGGCGTCAGACAGCTAGGATCCTGTCCTAGTTCCACTCTCTACCAGGGATGCGACCTTAGGCAAGGGCAAGTCACTTAGATTTTCGAGGACTGTTTTTTCACGTGGGAAATAGGAACAAAATTAGTGTTTATCTTACTAGGTGATGGTTGTGAAGATTAAATGAGCCAATACAGGTAAAATGCTTAGCACTGAGCGTGCATGCTCAGTCACTCAGTTGTGTCCGACTCTTTGTGACCCCACGGACTGTAGCCTGCCAGGCTCCTCTGACCATGAGATTCTCCAGGCAAGACTAGTGGAGTGGGTTGCCTTGCCTTCCTCCCTAGCACTGACCTCCAAATAGCAAAGATGCTTGAGAAGATACCTGTTATTTCATCAGGATGTTCCATCTTTGGATTTCTTTCAGAAGTAAGAGACAAAGGCACAGTTTTCATTGTTTCTCTTATCTGTCATCTTACGGACACTATGTCTGACCCTTTCTGATAGCTTGGAAAAGCTCCCAAAGGATGCTCGCGGGTACAGCTGAGGAGAGAAGCTTCTCTCTGATTCTCTCCCTTTTTCTGTCTTAATCACCATTCTACTGTGTCACCCAGATTTTGAAGAAGTTGTATTCCTAGATATATTCAGAAAACCAGCTCAGACTTTCCACTATAGCTGTTATTTTCCATCTCCTCTCAACACTGTGAGTGTAGTCTCTAATTCCCCTCTCCCCCGACTGATGCCACTAGGTAAGTTCAACATGATCAGAGGCCTTGTAAGTCTTATAAATCCCCTTGGTGTATAAGATATTGCCAACACCTAGAATCATGTCTAGCACAGAGTAGATACTTAGAACACACTTGTTAAATTAATTAATGAATACATTCGACTTCCCAGCTATGCAACTGGGGTCCCATGGGTCTGCCTCCTTGTAGCTCTGTGTATGTTCACCACGGCCAGTGTGTGCTAATGTCAGTGTGTTCCCTTGTTACAGAGGCAAGGGGTCTGGACTGAAGAAAAACTTGTTTGGTTTGAGCTGTTTTGACTTTTTCCTTTACTTTTTATCTCAAGGTTATAGCTACATGGTATGTCAATGTACTGCGGGTCAGATCACTCTCTCCCGTTTGCATGTTTGGAAAATAAAGACTGTTGAAACATTCATGTTAAACAGTACAAAGATGGCAAACAAAAGGAATAGTTTTTGTTTCAGTCTGGGCAGGAGAGGTTGCTTTTTCAGGGTGTGTGACGCTGACAGGCTAACCCTGGTTCTGCCATTGTGACCTGTAACCCTGAACTTATTAGTGATTAGAAAAGTCATCACCACTTACTGCAACAAAGAGAAGGGGCAGAAGGAGAACTAAGGATTTCTCTGTGTGTTTTCCCTGATCGAGGAAATCTTTCCTGGTGATTTCTTTCCACACTGATTTCATGAAAGCAAGTTGTGTAGGGAGGGCAGCTATCGGGAAAGAAGAGAAGTGTAATTCTGCTCCCGGCCCGGGCTTCCTCTCAGACTGGCCATATCTCCTCTTCCCAGGGTCTGGCAGCCAGCGAGGCTCACAGCGTTGCTGCCCCTCCAGGGCCCCTCCCTTCCTTCTGCAATAACTTACTGGAAGGCGGGTCTGTAATCCCTGGTGGAGATGGTGTTTGTCAAGGTCTCTGGAGGCTGCTTTGCTGAGCCTTCCTTCCCCTTCACTGTTGTGGCTCGGGGAAGAATGGTAGACATTCCACAAACTCTTCAATCCAATTTTGCCACTAGAAAAATAAAAGCTCCTAAATGAATTGATGTTTTGATTCCAGCTCTCACCCATCCACTCCCGGCAAAAAAAAAAAAAAAAAAGGAGAAAGAAAGGAAACGAAATATAACCTGGAACCCTAAAGAGATGAGATAATGTCAGTGATGCTGAGAGAGAGAGGATGATTTGGATATCCTTCGCTTCTCCAGGTACATTCCTTCACATATGAGAAGTAATAGCTTTGTGGGAACTCAAGTCATGCGTTTTTTTAAAGTAGGATTCAAAGCTGCAGAAGGGATCCATTTTGCCAAGATTAAAGAAAATGGAGCTCTAAACAGATGGAGAGAAAATGTTGTATTTCCCCAGCAGCTTCAGGTTCAGTTCAGTTCAGTCGCTCAGTAGTGTCTGACTCTTTGCAACCCCATGAACCGCAGCATGCCAGGCCTCCCTGTCCATCACCAACTCTCAGAGTCCACCCAAACTCATGTCCATTGAGTCGGTGATGCTATCCAAACATCTCGTCCTCTGTTGTCCCCTTCTCCTCCTGCCCTCAGTATTTCCCAGCATCAGGGTCTTCTCAAATGAGTCAGCTCTTCGCATCAGGTGGCCAAATTATTGGAGTTTCAGCTTCAACATCAGTCCTTCCAGTGAACACCCAGGACTGATCTTCTTTAGAATGGACTGGCTGGATCTCCTTGTAGTCCAAGGGACTCTCCAGAGTCTTCTCCAACACCACAGTTCAAAAGTATCAATTCTTCGGCGCTCAGTTTTCTCTATAGTCCAACTCTCACATCCATACATGACCACTGCAAAAACCATAGCCTTGACTAGACAGACATTTGCAGCTTCAGGTGACCAGCTTCATTTTTTTACACATTTGAGAGGTAGCTCCTGTAGCAGAAATAGCAGGGCATTTAGCATCAGAAAGACCAGGGTTCCACCTTCTTTCGCTGTTGGTGGGAATGCAAATTAGTGCAGCTACTATGGAAAACAGTATGGAGGTTCCTCAAAAAACTAAAAATAGAGTTGTCATATGATCCAGTAATCCCATTCCTGGGCTTATACTCAGAATAAACTATAATTTGAAAAGACACATGCACCAGTATGTGCATAGCAGCACTTTTCACAACAGCCGAGGCATGGAAACAAATAATGACAGATGAATGGATAAAGATGTGGTATACATATACAATGGACTGTCACTCAGCTATAGGGAAGAATGAAGTAATGCCATTTGCAGCAACATGCGTGGGCCTAGAGATTATCATACTAAGTGAAGTAAATGGGAAAGAGAAAGACAAATACCATATGATGTCACTTATATGTGGGATCTCAAGTACAATACGAGTAAATATATCTATGAAACAGACACAAGGACATAAAGAACAGACTTGTAGCTGTTAAGGAGGGGATGGAGGAGGGAAAGATTTGGGAGCTTGGAATTAGCAGATGTAAACTATTATATACAGTATGTGTAAATAACAAGGCCCTACTGTATAGCACAGGGAACTATATTCAATATCCTCTGATAAACTATAATGGAAAATATATATATATATAACTGAATCACTTTGCTATATAGCAGAAATTAACATAACATTGTAAATCAGCTATATTTCAATAAAATTTTTTAAAAAGACCTGGGTTCCATACTGAGGGTTCCATCTGATATATACAGAAGGAATGAAAAAGTTAGAAAATTAATACTCTTCTAACCTCAGTGCAGCAACTGATTAAAGCACAGCAGATACCTTTACAATGGAAAATACCTTAACCAAGATAAAGGTTAAATCACCATCTTAACCAAGCGATCAAACTTTACACCACCAACACCAGGACAAACTGACCTCACGGCTTCCTGATAAGATTTAATGGAAGTATACATGATCACCTGTGTATCACTTTTAGGAAAAATGTGTAGCTTGAATCTAATCACAAGGAAACAATAAAATTCAGATTACTGGGACATTTTACAAGGCAGTACCCTTGGCTCTTCAAAATTGTCCATATCATGAAAGATTACTGGTACAATTGGGGAAATTTAAACATGGAATTTCTATTAGATAACACGAATGCCTCAGTCTTAGGAGTATGACTGGCATTACGGTTATGTAAGAGAAGTTTCTTTTGGTGAATTGGGTATGTTAGTCTTCTTCATGCTTTCTTCTAGTTTTTCTGTAGATTCGAGAATTTCAAATTAAAAGGTGAGAGAACAAAAAGGGGAAAACAAAGATTATAGCTTTAGTAACTTGCAAAAACTGAAAGGCCTAACTTTTACCCAGACATACAGCCATGCTGCTCAATAATCTCTGAGAATATTGACGAATGTAGATCACAGGGTAAGGAGTGTAAGACAGAAACTGCTTTGGCCCCTTCAGTACCAAGATGAACCTGTCTTCCTAGCATAGGAATGATGGACACATGTATCTGATTATACCATGAAGACACAGCATTCATGTAGACACTTTAATGGGCATCTTTAATACGTTTTTTGGTCTTTCCAAATATTACAGGTCCTTAACTGGATTAAAAAATGTTCCAATGCTCATTCAAAATGCGCACTTCCCTCAGCTTTTTACTAGCTATTCAGCTTCAACTTTGAGTGAACCCTCCCTTCTCGTAATGGCTTGGGGTTTAAGGAGAGCAAAGTTCAATTTTTATCATCCCTAACTGGGAGTTGTCAAATTTAAAGACTTTCAATCTGCAAGATGTTTGGACCTAAAAAGAGATTTGTGCCTCAACTTGTACTTACCTAATTCCGATTTTATCTGCCTCTTGTATATCTGACCCTCGAATGTGTTTTGAAATCATCTGGAATTTATCAGAATTTTCCCCTGTTTTCACAAAGAAAAACAACTTAAGTGTGTCACCGGCAAACTTGTGCAGCTCGCTGTTGGTTGGCTTTCCCCAGCCCTGCAGCTGGAAGGAAATGCTCTTATTGGCAGACTTGACGCGCCAGGCGGCCTCCCACAGGCTACTGTGGAGATGTCTGTCTTTCAGAGCCGCTGCTCCTATCTTGTTTTATCCTGGACATAGAGGAGTCACAGACAGAACTGATTATGACAGTGGCGGTGATTGATGGGTGCTTTGGCCACCAAGGAGAGGGGAAGAAACTAAGAAAACAGGAAGAGAGAAAGCAGTGGAGGTGTCTGGGGAAGAGAGGTGGAGAAAAGATGGAGAGGAGAGAAGGACAACAAGAGAGGAGTCAGAACATAGAGGAAAACATTCCTGAGGCCAAAAACAGCTTCTTGCGTCACTCACAGATTCAGAGCCTGGGTCTGCACAGAGTTGATTCCGGGACAGAGGAGCGATGGGAGCCATGGGCTGTCCGTGTACATTTGACAAAAGTTGTTTGTAGGGACAAAAGGGAAATAAATTGAGGGAAAGAGCAAAAAAAAAAAAAAAAAAGTGAGAAAGGAACTGCTCTAAGTATCCTGAAATGTTCTCAGATGATGTTTGTTTTTAAAGTTACTTTTATGGACAATCCTTTAAGTCCTCTTAAATGAGAGATTTATATTCATTTAGCTCCTTTTCTTGGGATTTTTGAAAGAGGAAAGGACCAAATTGTTCAGCGAGAAACTCAACATACTTTTTGATCCAGCTATGCTCATGTATGTGAAAGGGGAAAGGGAGGGAAGAAGAGGGAGGATGTGTTCACTAAAGCCCTCTACGGGTATTTTCATTATTCCCACTTTGCAGATGGCAAAACTGAGGTTCTAGTGTTCGATAATGAAGCTTACCCAACTAATTAGTGTTGAATCCTGGTTTTGAACTTAGGAATACTTGACTCTGAAGTGTGTAACTTTCATTTTTCTCTAGTAGATCAGTACACAGGTGCACTCCAACTTCTAAAGCACAAATGTGCATCTGAAAATTGAACCATGAGGCACCAAAGTACATAGGGCTGGACTGCAGCCAAGGACATAATAAGAGTGGAGATGATGCTGCATGTGTACAGAGGAGACATTATTAGAACTTCTGATTCTTCTCCTAGGGACAAAAGAAAAAAAAAAGAACTGAACAAAGAGAGCCCTTGCTATTTTTTTTAAACAATTAGAACAAAGAAGGAACTCAAATCAAAGGTCCATTTCTGTGTATTGATGTTAAAATCCCAGAATTCCTGTCTAGAGCATTGCTGTGGCTAGTTTTCCATCTTGCAGTGCTTCATGTGCGAATTCTGGCCCTTGATGTGGAGATAGCCTGGGATGGTTGCCGTATGGAATGTTCCTGAACATCTGCTCGAGGAGGTGTGGGCTTAAACAAATGAATATGATGAGAAGCAGTCTGGCAGAACAGACAGAGACCAGGGCTGTGTGACCTTGAGTCATTCAAAACCTCATAATCTTGTTGTCCTTCTTGGTAACATGTGGTGGAGGTTAAACTAGATAATTTCTAAGACTCCCTCCATAGCTAAGATTCCATAGCTTAAAATAAATCCCAAAGGAGCAAAAGTATGTATGTGACCAAAATCCCTGTCCCTGAGAAGTCTGTATCACTAAGAATGTTATCTCCTTGAGGACTGGGAACTTCCAGCTAGGTCCCCCTCTATCTATCTTACAAGCAGCGGGCACGTAATAAACACTGCATGCTGTGTATTGCCCAATTGGATTCTTGTTGGACAGATTTGACCTAGAGTTCCTCCAAAGAGGCCCCACTTTGACCCTTGTGACACACAAATAGCCAGTAACTGGGAGAAAACATCCACCAGCTGGACATTTAAAAACTCCAAGTAACAAACTGGTGATCTCAGCCCGGCTCTGGTGACTGTGTCAGAAAATAATGAAAACTTGTCAACAAACACAGCAGAGACGAAGGAGGGCACGGATTGAGGGATCATATAACCTAATCACTCTTCTTTCCCAAATTCTTGAAAGGGGATGAAAAGCTGGGAGGGAACTGGTAACAGACATTCCAGGTACGGAGTTCCAGGTGTAGATAAAGGCAGAGATGAGAACCTATTGAGGATCTGGACGTGGCAGAGAACTTGAAAGCAAAGCCCCATCCAAGAGTGACTAGATAGAATGAAGCTCTTTAGGTTAGTTTCTTTTCTTTTTGGAAAGATTATTCCTTTTTAAAATTTGGGGTTGCGTGGGTGTTCATTGCTGTCCCAGAGAGTGGGGGCTCCTCTCTAGCTGTGGTGTGTGGGCTCCTCATTGCAGCGACTTCTCTTGTGGCAGAGCATGGGCTCTAGGCGCACGGGCTTCAGTAGTTGCAGCGCAGACTCAGTTGTTGCGGCTCCGGGCTTCTAGAGCGCAGGCTCGGTAGTTGTGGCAGGCGGGCTTCTTTGTTCCACACGCCTTGTGTGGAATCTTCCCCAAGAAGGGACAGAATTTGTATCGCCTGCACTGGCACGCAGATTTTTATCCACTGTACCACCAGGAAAGTCCTCTAAGCCAATTTCTGATTGGCCAGGAAACAAAGTCCCTACCCTGTTTTCCAAGCAGCAGGTAAAATATCAAGAGCCTCAATTTTCTACATATTTTAAAATATAGGAAAGTGATGTGAGCTAAGCATGGTAAAAACAACTGATTCATTCTTTTGCTTCATGGAGGTTTCCGCTCAAAGGGCCTCTCATCACAGACTATCCTTCATCAATCTGTTTCTCCATCCCTTATGTAAGTTTACTTACTACTGCCTGATTTTAAGGAGAAGGCAGTGGCACCCCACTCCAGTACTCTTGCCTGGAAAATCCCATGGATGGAGGAGCCTGGTGGGGTCACTAAGAGTCACTAAGAGTCGGACATAACTTCACTTTCACTTTTCACTTTCATGCATTGGAGAAGGAAATGGCAACCCACTCCAGTGTTCTTGCTTGGAGAATCCCAGGGATGGGGGAGCCTGGTGGGCTGCCGTCTATAGGGTTGCACAGAGTCGGACACAACTGAAGCAACTTATCAGCAGCAGCAGAAGCCGCCTGATTTTATTTTTCCTAGCTCTTGGGCTTACTTGTTTACTATGTGTCTCAACTAGAATGAAAGCTTCACAACGGCCAGAACTTTGTTTTGTTCACTGCTACATCCCAGAGCCAAGAGCAATAATCAATGTTTAGGAAAGTAGTGGTGAATGAATGAATGAATTTATCAAGCCACTGCTTATCACAGTCTGGATGATCCAGACCATTTTTCTGTGAGGGTCAGCTCCTGAGGCCGACACTTCAAAAGATTTAATTTCTTGGTGCCTTAAACCTCTCCATGAAAATCTACTCAGAAGCACAAGGACAACCTTCTGGGTTAGCTCACCCAGCTGTGACACTTCCGCATTGTATGTAGATATATGCGAGAGGCACCCTGAAGTCACCCATCCTGGGGTTCTTTTGGCCTGGCTGGACCAGCACATGGCATACTGCCACATGACTCTGTTAAATAGAGGAAGACACAAGGTCACGGACTAACTGCCTGAGTCCAGCAAGGACTTCTGCCTCTGAGATAAAGCTCTCATACATACTTTTTTTTAAAAAAGAAAAAGAACTTTTTATTTTGCACTGGGGTACAGCCAGTTAACAAACAGTGTGGTGGTAGTTTCAGGTGAACAGAGAAAGAACTAGGCCATACATATACATATATCCGTTCTCTCCCAAACACCCCTCCCATTCAGGCTGCCACATAACATTGAGCAGAGGTCCATGTGCTTTGCAGCAGGTCCTTGTTGGTTATCCATTTTAAATATAGCAGTGTTTTGTACACACCTTTTCAATCCACTGGTGATGCCAGCTTTTAAAGCAGTTCATGTTCATGGTGATCTACCTAATTTAATGTTTTTATAGATCTATGCATATTCAAAGACTTTATTTTTTTATCCGACCACTTTCCATAAATAACAAGTATTCCCCCCCAATTTGCAGAAAAATGATAACAAAGACATATAAAACTTTCACTTGAGAGAATTTGGCTATGTAAACTTATGATCCTATTGTATTTCCATACAGATGATACTGTGATCTTTTCTGAGCTAGGAAAACTATTATAATAATAAACTAAGTGTATCTTTATGACATAAGGCGTTGGGTAGCATAGTATAAATATTACCTACTATTAGCAGATGATGCTCTCGTTTTTGTGTACAAAGGCCCACACTTTCCTTTTTCAACAATACAGATATCTTGCCCTGGTATTTATTTTTTTAAAGAGGAGAGAGCACATTTCTTGGAACTTCCCCACAGCATTGTCCCAGGACAAAAACACTTCTATTTCTTCCTCACAATCCACACAAAGCTAATTGCCCGAAAAGGTAAAAAAGCCAGGCCTAAGCAAGCCTCCTTTATCTAATGGATAAATTCACTAAGAAAAATGTGGGGCAGAGAATGAAAAGTACATAGCAATAACCCAACTGAAGGATCACAGAGAGAAAGAGTCTAAAAGAACCTTAGAGATTAGCAGGTCCATGCTTGTCATTTCATGGAATAATTCCATGGTTAAAGTAGCAACGAAAAGAGCCATCCAGTTGCAACACTAACCTTAAATTTAATGAGCCAGTTGTGACCAGTGCCGTTTCTGCTATAACTGCCTTTAGCACTAGGGGCTGCTCTACTGCTGTTTATAGATCAGCTTTTCTTTGATGCACAGTAGGAGTTGAACCTCCAAATTTGAGTTCCATTCTGCAAATGCTGAGTCTAAGAGTATACGCTGTTACTGTATGATATGTTAAGTTGAACAAACTTCATTTAAAGGGTGTAGCTATTGCATACTGAATCTACTGAAACAGCCACTCTGGAAAAAAGTGATCAATACATGCCAGGGAAAGGCTACTCCAAAGTTAAATTTTTCAAATTGTCCTAATTCAAATATTTACTTAAACTCTGTTTTTATATTATGTGCAGTACAAGGGGAATGACATTGTTAGCTGTGTGTTTCCTGGAACTGACGGTCTGCTACAAGGCCACAGATAAAGTTTGTTTATAGAAAAACAAAATATATAAAAAAAAAAGTTTAGCACTGTTCTATTTGGGGTTTAATACTCCCACACATACCAAGTGGGAGAAAGGACAACTTTCTAGAAGCTTTCTCTGTGACAACAGAGGTCAGAAATGCTTTAACCCCCTCTAGTGACAGATGAATCACTACTCAGATTAGCTGAGTTGTTCAAAGTTGAATGAATATACCATAGGGAGAGACAGATCATGCTTCAAGAAATTTATAATTTAGGAAGAGGGCAAATTTTCAACTCACCTGTAAGTTTTAAAGGGTATAAAACTCAACTGTTAAATGTGACTTTTCAACGTCATTACTCGGTTCTTTCAGCTCAGATTGATTCCGTCTACACCCGCTTCTCAGGTGGTGCTAGTGGTAAAGAAGCCTCCTGCCAATGCAGAAGATGCAGGAGATCTTGGGTTCAAGCCCTGGGTTGGGAAGATTCCCTGGAGGAGGAAATGGCACCCCACACCAGGATTCTTGCCTGGAAAATGCCATGGACAGAGGAGCCTGGCAGGCTACAGTCCATGGGATCACAGTAGGACGTCTGAGCACAGGGACGTTTGGTATTTACCAATAACTAATAATCAGAGGAAACAGCAAATTGCCAACCTCCACTGGATCATCGAAAAAGCAAGAGAGTTCCAGAAAAACATCTATTTCTGCTTTATTGACTATGCCAAAGCCTTTGACTGTGTGGATCACAATAAACTGTGGAAAATTCTTCAAGAGATGGGAATACCAGGCCACCTGACCTGCTTCTGAGAAACTTGTATGCAGGTCAGGAAGCAACAGTTAAAACTGGACATGGAACAACAGACAGGTTCCAAACAGGAAAAGGAGTATGTCAAGGCTGTATATTGTCACCCTGCTTATTTAACTTATATGCAGAGTACATCATGAGAAACGCTGGACTGGAAACAGCACAAGCTGGAATCAAGATTGCCGGGAGAAATATCAATAACCTCACACATGCAGATGACACCACCATTATGGCAGAAAGTGAAGAGGAACTAAAAAACCTCTTGATGAAAGTGAAAGAGGAGAGTGAAAAAGTTGGCTTAAAGCTCAACATTCAGAAAACGAAGATCATGGCATCTTGTCCCATCACTTCATGGCAAATAGATGGGGAAACAGTGGGAACAGTGTCAGACTTTATTTTTTTGGGCTCCAAAATCACTGCAGATGGTGATTGCAGCCATGAAATCAAAAGATGCTTACTCCTTGGAAGGAAAGGTATGACCAACCTAGAGAGCATATTCAAAAGCAGAGACATTACTTTGCCAACAAAGGTCTGTCTAGTCAAGGCTATGGTTTTTTCCAGTGGTCATGTATGGATGTGAGAGTTGGACTGTGAAGAAAGCTGAGCACCAAAGAATTGATGCTTTTGAATTGTGGTGTTGGAGAAGACTCTCGAGAGTCCCTTGGACTGCAAGGAGATCCAACCAGTCCATCCTAAAGGAGATCGGTCCTGGGTGTTCATTGGAAGGACTGATGTTGAAGCTGAAATTCCAGTACTTTGGTCACCTCATGCAAAGAGTTGACTCATTGGAAAAGACTCTGATGCTGGGAGGGATTGGGGGCAGGGGGAGAAGGGGACGACAGAGGATGAGATGGCTGGATGGCATCACCGACTCGATGGACGTGAGTCTGAGAACGCCGGGAGCTGGTGATGGACAGAGAGGCCTGGCGTGCTGCGATTCATGGGGTCGCAAAGAGTCAGACATGACTGAGAGACTGAACTGAACTAAACTGAATAACATGCAGAGTTAGTGCTGGGATCCATAATACAAACCCTTTGATCTAGTCCTAGAGACAGGGTTTCTTCTAATTTTTACAGTTTGAGCCTCAAGCTAAAAAAAACAAGGCCTTGGTTTAAGTTTGACTTCCTTAAAAAAATATACTTTACAGCTCTCTTCCTAGCATAAACATAGCCCTTCTTTTCTGACAATTCTATTTCCTTTACATTCTTTGAGGATAAAATTATGCTGTGTGATAAAACTATGCTTTGCTTTTTATATGTTTCAATTAGGGTATTGAAACTCTACTTTTTCTCCCAACTCTCTTTTCACAGAGGCTCTCCTTTCCCCCACCCTTACAGCTTCAGTCATCATGTAAAACAGTTTCCACTACTATTTTTACACTTCTTTCATCAGCCTCCATGTTAAAGAGGGGCAATTCTTCAAGTGATAGGTCAAACTCCTGATCCATGTTCTTGTAAACTTGGGGTAAGAGATGTTTAAGTGTTAAGATTATTGTCTATTTCCTCTGAAGAGGAGAGAAGGAAGAATTTCTGAAAGAATCTCTTTTGGAAATCAATGTTTAGTGAAAATTAGGAAGACCAGAGGCTCATTTGATAAAGAATCCTCCTGGAATGCAGGAGACCCTGGTCTGATCCCTTTGGTCAGGAAGATCCCGGGGAGAAGGAAATGGCAACTCACTCCAGCATTCTTACCTGGAAAATCTCATGGACAGAGGAGCCAGTGGGCTACAGTCCATGGGCCTGTCTGGACAAAGAGTCAGACACGATGGAGCAACTGACACACTTTCACACTACATATAGATGCAGTATACTATATATTGGGCTCCCAGGGGGCTCAGTGGTAAAAGAATCCACCTGTCAATGCAGGAGACACAAGAGACAAGCCAATCCCTGGATTAGAAATAGCCCATGGAGAAGGAAATGACAACTACTCCAGTATTCTTTCCTGGGAAATCCCATGGACAGAGGAGCCTGGTGGGCTATAGTCCATGAGGTTACAAAAGTCAGACACGACCACCACCAGGAAGCCCAATGCTAGTAGATGCCAGGGAAGCTTCTGGCATCTCTAGTCAGACCCATGTCTATATGGACCATGTATGGATAAATCTGTGGGTATGTGTCTTGGGGGTAAGAATAGTAAGAGCTATGAAAATAGGCTTACTGTTCACACACACACAAATTATAAGACGCTTTCCCTTCGTTTTTCTTAATGCTAAATTGACCAAAGCCTTTTTAAAAATTCTGCTATATGAACTCTTCTAATGTCACTTACTGGAGAAGGTAATGGCAACTCACTCCAGTACTCTTGCCTGGAATATCCCATGGACGGAGGAGCCTGGAAGGCTGCAGTCCATGGGGTCGCTAGGAGTTGGACACGACTGAGCGACTTCACTTTCACTTTTCACTTTGATGCATTAGAGCAGGAAATGGCAGCCCACTCCAGTGTTCTTGCCTGGAGAATCCCAGGGACGGGGGAGCCTGGTGGGCTCCTGTCTCTGGGGTCGCACAGAGTCGGACACGACTGAAGCTACTTAGCAGCAGCAATGTCACTAATCTCTTCCATCCCTTTTAATCCTCCAAGTAGCTTTAATCTACATAATTCCAAAGAGGTGAATACGGGTCTTGCTCTCCCTTAAAAGTTGTTTCCAGCCTAGTTTAACCACCTCTAATATTGAAGTTCATTCCAAGATTGAGACAAAACCTCTCTATCTAAAGCAAACAAAAGCTAAATTCCTACCCTTTTGCCTCATTTCATGTTTTATTATTCTATGCTTCCTAATAATACATTTTGAAAATATTGAAATGGGCATAAGTTCTGTGTTCCAGAGGGAAGGCTATGTACAGTTAACACAAGTCCTGATTCCCAGAAGATGTCCATTTCAGGCCACATGCAATTTACATTTTTCCCTCCTTTCTTGACACAGGAAAAAAAAAATCTAGAAAACATTATAGAATCCAACTATAGGCATTTTTAGGCTAATGATAAACCATAGTCTTTCAATGCCCACAGCAGGGCCAGAGCTGGGCCTTACTGTAGCCTGGGGGTGTGTAAGTTGATGTACAGCTGTGATATTCACAAATCAGAAAATGTGGGCAGACCGCCTTATTACAAGGTACTACTAAAAAGCTTATTAAATTCTAGCATCATTAAAGTCTAGAGATGTTTGCTTAAAACCAGCTAAGCTCACACACACCATGAAGAATTCATTTTACGTGTTTATAACAATGATAATAGAAATAAGAATTTCCCCCCAATCTGCTTACTTTTTTCCTGTTAATTCTGGGTTAGAGAAGACAGTTGTTGTAAGAAAGACATTTCAAAGAGCACGTACACTTTTGTCAAATAAAAGAAGTATTTACAACATAGATTTAATTATGTTCTTAAAAATGTAATTATTTCAGTTACACAAACCTTGTGCTCTACTTCCTTAGAGAGGGGTTTGCAGCATCTTGGGGGAGTGTTTTAGTGAACAGAAGGCTTCCTTTTGAAGACCCACATCAGAGTAACTTTGGAATAAGCCATTGGCATGTTCTCCCTGATGCAGTAAATGTGGTATTTGTAAACAGAGGAGACTCCCATAGCACAGGTGAGTTACTTTCATGGGCATTTCCTCACAATGAATGACAAGGAAACATACCCTTTAAAATGCACGAGTTCCCTCTTCAGATTTATTTCCAAAATACTTCAAAACATCGAATCCCTGGGCCACACTAATTTCCTGTGACTTTACTCCTGCCTGTGGAATTGTAGGACTCTGCCCCAGTTCTGCAGGATAATGTCTCCTGTCTCCCTCTGGGAGCGTGTTACTCTTGCAGCACATGTTCCTACATTCATTTCCTCCAGATGCCTCTAGGCAGCCCTGTGCCCTGTGCCTTCATTCAGCAGCTGAGGGGATGCTCCAGCTGCCCCACATCCTTGGCAGATGGTTGCAGTATGATCTAGCCCATTATCTTTGGACCTTGACTCTCCTTCCTTATGAGTCTGCTTCCCCAGGGGAGTCCTCAGTCTCATACAAATACAGCTGGCCCTGGAATGTCCTTAGACTTGTCTGAATTTGCAACAGTTTAGGCTGGCCTGGGGGCCCTCCATTGTATAGGGGTATCGCTGTCAGTCATGACTGGTGCTTAGAACTGTTTGACACTACAGAAAGGAGGAAAGAGATGGAGGGAGGGGGGAAGGAAAAGAAGAAAGAAAGACATTTTTAAAGGCTGAAAGGAAAGGGCTGGAAATGAAAATTCTAAAAGATACATGTTTCCTGTCTATAAGGAGTTTATGATCTATTGTTGATTATAATTAATTATCTCTGCTACTGCTGCTAAGTCACATCAGTCATGTCCGACTCTGTGCGACCCCATAGAAGGTAGCCCACCAGGCTCCCCTGTCCCTGGGACTCCCCAGGCAAGAACACTGGAGTGGGTTGCCATTTCCTTCTCCAATGCACGAAAGTAAAAAGTGAAAGTGAAGTCGCTCAGTTGTGTCAGACTCTTAGTGACCCCATGGACTGCAGCCCACCAGGCTCCTCCGTCCATAGGATTTTTCAGGCATGAGTACTGGAGTGGGGTGCCATTGCCTTCTCCAGTTATCTCTAAATACACTGAAAATTTCGTAACAAGGTGACTAAATGAGAGCATATCTAAATACCAGCTTAAAGACAATTGGCCAACAGACAACCAACATCAATCAAACCAGCCAGCAGGCTCCTCTTACAGGAGATGTCATTGCAAAAACCACCTTCTCTGTCTAGGACCAAATCCAAGTTTATGGTTTTAGTAATGAAAGGAAAACACTTCATCTATCCATCAATCTTAAATTCAACTGTGTCCTGGACTTCAAAAATAAGCTAAGTGCTAGAAATTTTTGAAAGTCCTTATGCAATACTTTTTCACAAATACTCTCACAGAGGAGGAAATTTCACCTTAGGGAAGTTGCGTCAGACAATCTACTCGTTGGTCGATCTAAATATTGGGTCCAAAGAAGTGTGTGAACTTCAAAGAACACCAGCAGCCCTAGCTTTGTTCCACAGGCACTGAAGAATGTCTCCCAAATTCTCTGGGAGGAGGAACATCTCTTCTTCTTCCAACCCCTCCCCAACTCAGTGGAACTGGGCCAATTAGGGCACAAATGCACAAGTAATAAAGGTTGTCATCTAACAAGAGAATGAAGAAATATAGTCCACCTGTTCCATGTGTGACATTTTTATTAATGCTGACTAACATCATGGTGGGCTTCCCAGGTGGCGCTAAAGGTAATGAACCTGGCTGTCGACGCAGGAGACATGGGTTGGATCCCTGGGTCAGGAAGATCTCCTGGAGGAGGACATGGCTACCCACTCAGGCATTCTTGCCTGCAGAATCCCATGGAGAGAGGAGCCTGGTGGGCTATAGTCCATGGGATTGCAAAGAGTTAGACATGACTGAAGAGACTTAGCATGCCCACACAATATCATGGTAGCTTTGATGCACTCAGGGAGGGTTCTTAGATCTTACTGAGCTTGCAGCCAGCTGAAGTTCTCAGGTGTGCTACGGCACTAGCTCTTCAGTCATCTCCCATGCCATAGATACAGCCTTGATTCGTCGAACGGACACTTATCTTTCTTTAACTCCTTGGTAGTGTTAACCCACTTACCTATTCTACTGAAATCGACATCAATCTTGATCCTGATATTTTCCCTCAGTTTCCATCTGCCAACTTACTGACAACAAATTTGTTTATTGCCATCTACTTTTTAATGAAGGAACCTGGAATCTCATGGTAATCTACTGAAGGCCTTGTTCCAAGGTGATAATCACATATTATTATAAACACTTTTTGGCAAATGATTATTCAATTGATTTCGGTTCCACATAATAAAATAACATGTATAGATATTCTCGTAATCTACCAGTAGCTCTATCCAAATATTATATCAGACTTGTTTTTGATAACTAATTCCTGGGAAAACACTTGCTGGCTCATCTGAGCCTCCTCATCTGAGAAAAATAATATTAATGAATAGTTTTCTGTTTATACCAATAAAAGTAATGAGGCTCTTCATAAACAGGTTTTTTAATTAAATGAATAGAGAAGAAAACAAAGCCATACAAAATATCGCAACCTGCCACTGTGATCAGTTGGGTTAATTTCCTTTCAGCTTCCTCCCTCCCTCTCCACTCCTCTTTCCCTCTGCTCTCCTGTGCACACACCTTATTTTGTTGCCTCTGACATTCACTTTCTGCCTTCCCATCCTCCAGATCAAGTAACTGGATGATAGACATCTGGCACTTTGAGAGTATATGGGTACAACTAAATCCGAAACAAAGGAGTGAGAGAATTTTGATCTTGAAGGTCAAAAGTTGCAAGACTAACTCTAAAACAGAAATGTCTGTAAGCACACTTGTAGAGTGAATATTCTTGAAACAAGCCAGAGGAAGTCAAGGAAGACTGAGCTGTAGACTTGGACTTATCATAGTCTAGAGCAAGCTGAGTGTAAGAGGACACAGCCCACCTGGTCCAGCCACCTGGATGCCACGTCAGTGCCCGGGTGTTTTTGCTGATGCCCAGTGAAAGCCACCAATCAATGTTGGCCAGTCAATTGTCTTGCAAGTTATGCCATTCTGTGGCCAAGATTTTTTCTGTTTTTTAATTCCCCCCCCCCACACACACACACTACATGGCATGCAGGTTCTTAGGTCCCTGACCGGGAAACAAATCTGCATCCGCTTCAGTGGGAATGTGGAATATTAGCCGTTGGATCATCAGGAAAGTCCCAGCCAAGACTTTTTTACACTCGTCATAGCCCTCTCTTCAATAGTTCAAATAGTAGTGGAGGAACAGCTAACTCAACTTTATCCGTTCAAAGTCCTACCTGTGTTGAATGAATTTGAGCCCCCAAGTAAAACCATTGCCATCTGCTCTCCAACAAACCCTCCTCAACATGTGTATATACATACATACATATATGTATCTATCTCACTAGGGTGGTGTAGTAGTAAAGACTCTCCCTACCAAGGCAGAAGACATAGGAGACATGGATTCAAATCCTGGGTCAGAAAGATCCCCTGGAGTAGGAAATGGCAACCCACTCCAGTATTCTTGCCTGGAAAATCCCATGGACAGAGGATCCTGGTGGGCTACCGTCCATAGTGTTGCAAAGAGTTAGATACGACTGAGCATGCAAACACACACACACACACACACACACACACACATATATGGCTGTACTATACACTTATAATTACATACCTCTGGGTATTTGTCAACCTATGGCTCTGCCAGTGCAGCTGCCTGGTCTTTGCCAAGCTGAGGTCCTGCCATGACTCTCACAGCTAGACACCTACTGAAACTCTTCTCATCCACCCTTCCATGGCTCTGCCTCAAAGACCAACCTCCCCCACTGCTCTGAGGCCTGATGCCCTCTGCCTTTCCACTACTTGGCAGCTAAACATCTCCTAAAACAGTGTTAAGTTAGAGTGCTAATCCACCCAAAGCTGTTCTATTCCATTCAACCTTTTCTCCTCAGGTATACATACAAGTTTTGACAACTTACTGTGCTTTACTTTTATATTTTACAACTCCCAATGAGGTTAAATGCCTTTTCATTTGTTTATTTGTTGTCTTTAATTTTCTTTTGCAAACTGATTGTGTAGCTCATTTCCCTGTTTGTCTTCCTTTATGCGCCCCACAAATTATAAGCAAACCCTCTCCTTAACTACTGGGAAATCATCTCTTTAGAGGTCAGTTGACCTGAAGTCATTGAAGAGTCTAATTAATTCCTGCATGGAGTAAAAAAATATATGTATATACAAGTCTAACTTATGTCTTCTCCTTCACTATCTATGAAATTCCCACTTTAGTAAATTCTTCATCAAAATTTTGAAAAAACCTAATAAATCTTAGTGTGCTGTGTGGCTCAGTGCACACAGTCCTGATAAAGGAATCAGTCCAAGGATTACAAACAGTAATTTTAGAAACATCTGATATTTATAGATCACAGTTTCTGATATTTATATGATTACTCACCTAGACCCAGATATCCTGGAGTGTGAAGTCAAATGGCCCTTTGGAAACATCATTATGAACAAAGCTAGTGGAGGTGATGGAATTTTAGATGAGCTATTTCAAATCCTAAAAGATGCTATTACAGTGCTGTACTCAATATGCCAACAAAATTGGAAAACCCAGTAGTGGTCATAGGACTGGAAAAGGTTCGTTTTCATTCCAGTCCCAAAGGAGGACAATGCCAAAGAATGTTCAAGCTACCACACAATTGCACTCATTTCCCATGCTCAGAATCCTCCAAGGCTTCAACAGTATGTGAACTGAGAACTTCCAGATGTTCAAGCTGGATTTAGAAAAGGGAGAAGAACCAAAGATCAAATTGCCAACATCCATTGGATCATAGAAAAGGCAAGGGAATTACAGAAAAACATCTACTTCTGCTTCATTGATGACACTAAAGCCTTTGACTGTATTGTTCACAACAAACTGTGGAAAATTCTTAAAGAGAAGGGAATACAAGACCACCTCACCTGCCTCCTGAGAAACTTGTATGCAGATCAAGATGCAACAGTTAGAACCGGACACGGAACAATGGACTGGTTCCAAATTGGGAAAGGAGTACGTCAAGCTTGTATATTGTCACCCTGCTTATTTAACTTATATGCCGAGTACGTCATGTGAACTGCCAAGTTGGATGAAGCACAAGCTAGAATCAAGATTTCCCAGAGAAATATCAATAACCTTAGATATGCAGATGACACCACCCTTATGGCAGAAAGCAAAGAGGAACTAAAGAGCCTCTTAATGAAGGTGAAAGAGGAAGAGTGAAAAAGCTGGCTTAAAACTCAACATTCAAAAAACTAAGATCGTGGCATCTGGTCCCATCACTTCATAGCATATAGATGGGGAAACAAAGGATATAGTGAAAGATTTTCATTTTATTGGGCTCCAAAATCACTTTGGATGGTGGCTGCCGCCATGAAATTAAAAGACGCTTGCTCATGACATACCTAAACCGGAAGTCATGTATGGATATGAGAGCTGGACTGTAAAGAAGGCTGAGCACTGAAGAATTGGTGCTTTTGAATTGTGGTGTTGGAGAAGACTCTTGAGAGTACCTTGAACTGCAAGGAGATCCAACCAGTCCATCCTAAAGGACATCAATCCTGAATATTCATCGGAAGGACTGATGCTGAAGCTGAAGCTCCAATACTTTGGCCACCTGATGTGAAAGCTGACTCATTGGAAAAGATCCTGATGCTGGGAAAGATTGAGGGCAGGGAGAGAAGGGGACGACAGAGTACAAGATGTTTGGATGGCATCTCTAACTCAATAGACATGAGTCTGAGCAAGCTCCAGGAGATGATGAAGGACAGGGAAGCCTGGCATGCTGCAGTCCACGGGGTGGCAAAGAGCCAGACATAACTGATCAACTAAACAACAATATATCACAAAGACTATAAAGGGGGCTCCAGTTCATACCCTCCAGCAACGTACAGTTCAAGCCCTTTCATGACTCCATGAAAAGGAGAAGCCAGATTCTCTTGGTTTCATGCTCTAACACTTTCCTCTACTTTTTTTCCTCACACAAATTTTCTTCTTCTCTCTTCCCTATTATCTCCTAGCTCTTAGCTTTATTTATTTTTTTATTGGCCGTGCTGTACAGCCTGTGGGATCTTAGTTCCCCAACGAGGGATCAAACCAGTGCCGCCTACAGTGGAAGGGCAGCGTCTTAATCACTGGGCCTCCAGGGAAGTCCCCTGTCCTAGGTCTTTATCATTTGTACAGCTTAGCCTCTCATCCTGAGTCCTTTCCTCTTTCATATCTACCTCCCCTGTCCAATTCCCACCTACTAATTCTCCTAATTACAAGTCACAAGAAAAACAACTGTAAGGAAGTTAACTAGACAGTCCACACCTTTACCAATTTTGTTCTTGAAACACAATTGAAACATTTGATAAAGTCTGCTACAATGTGCTAGCACCCACAGGCCTCAGATACCGCCAGGAACAACAGTTTGCACCTGCATGGAAATAACTCTACACCAGAGAGCTATTAACACTTCAAACCAGTTAATTCCACAGCGTCTATCCTTTCTGTACCCCTGGCCAGTTCCCCCGCTACAGATGCTCCAGCCATTCGTATTCTCACGTGCTATGTTTTGTCCCTTTTGCCTCATTAGCTATCTCTAGAGCCTTCTTACTTTGCTCTGCGGTCCTCTAAACAAACTTCTCATCCTAAAATACTCACAGAACAACAGCATGTGTCTTACACTCCTGCATGTGTGTGTGTGTTTGTGTTAGTCACTCAGTTGTGTCCAACTCTTTGGGACCCCATAGACTGTAGCCTGCCAGCTTCCTCTGTCCATCAAATTCTCCAGGGAAGAATATAGGAGTGGGTAGTCATTCCCTTCTCCAAGGGATCTTCCTGACCCAGGAATTGAACTCAGATCTCCTGCACTGAGGGCAGATTCTTTACCATCTGAGCCGCCAGCAAAGCCCATACAGAGCGGCCTGCTGGAAGGAAGCCACTGTGGTGTTTGGGGAAGCATCTTCAGATCATCAAAGGTTATCTTTCTTCTTGCCAACAACTCTTTGATGTGATTTCATCCTTAGTTTAAAAATATTTGTGGCCCTCCTGTTTATGAGTATGGATTACATGCAAAAGTTACAAGGTGGGGAAAAAAAGACAGCCCATAATAAATATTTGTTAAATTAATAGAAATATTTGTATGAGCCAGTTGCAGATATTCTAAAATGGTTAAGAGATGGAATCCAGATCTATAATATCAAGTAGAATCAATGTGCCAAGGCACACTTTCTTTCTTGAGTTATATTCTCTTCCTTGCTGAAAACTTGGATATCAGTTCCCACCACCCGCCCCAGTCTTTCTCCCCACGATCAGTCTTCTGGTGATCCTTATCTTCTCCATGACTCTGCAATTGTTACAAAGCACAGATTCCACAATTCCACCTACAGTATTTTTAGGGTCATGGAATGTCAAACATCTGTGTTTAGAAACCGAAACAGAGGAACTAAGAGTTCTCTTCCCATCTGCTCCTTCACTTATCTTAGCCTTAACCCTTGTGATTGCTTTCAGTTTTTTAGTTTAATGTTACACCCTCTGATAAAGACAAGGCTAAAGGAGAAATTCAATACTTCTGCCCTCTTTTTGCATCTCTAATGATTCCATCTCTTTTTCCTCCTATTTCCTGGTCCAACCATTGCTTTATAAAATAGTCTTTTGAAGTGGAACTTAGTATTTGTCATGAGTCTCCTCTTAATCAGAGCTTAAGCCTTTCAAACAAAATTCTTCTTTTGATTTTAGTTCCCTCTTTTTAGCTTTTCTATCTATGCTTTAGAGGGTTAGAAAAGTCCAGGAACATTTCTTGAAGAATCTCTTGCTATTCAATCACGTGAAAATTTCTCTAAATGTTTTTTTGAAAGCTGCTTTTTAATGCTTAGGGCTTTTGTCGAGTAGGCACAGGGCTCTCGTTTTTGGCTACTGTAAATGCTAAGAAAAAACACAGATATTTTCTGATCTCAAATCAACAACCTAACTTAACAATCTAAGGACCTAGTAAATAACAAAATAAACCCAAAGCCAGTAGTAGGAAAAAAATAATAAAGATTAGAACAAAGGTAAGTGAAATAGTAAATAAAAGAACAATAGATAAAATCAATTAAACTAATTGCTGGTTCTTTAAAAAGATCAACAAAATTGACAAAACTAGCAGAATTAAGGATAAAAAGAGGAAGACCCAAATTACTAAATCAGAGATGAAAGTGGGGGCATTACTATTGACTCTACAGAAATAAGAGTTCAAACAACAACTGTATGTCAAGAAATTGGATGAGCTAGATGAAATGGACAAATTCCTAGAAACATAAAACTCACAAAGATGAAGTCATGAAGAAATAGAAAGCCTGAGTAGACCTATGACTAGGAAGGTGATTGGATCAGTAATCAAGAATTTCTCAAAATAGAAAAGTCTGTCTTCACTGTTGAGTTCTACCAAGCATGCAAGGAAAAGCTAATGCCAATCCTTCTCAAACTTTTCAAAAAATTGAAGAGGGAACACTTTCTAACTCATTCTATGAGGCCAGCAAAACCTTGATACCAAAGCCAGACAAAGGGACCACAAAAAAAAGCTATAGGTCAATATCTCATATGAACATTTATGACACAATATTCAACAAAATACTAGCAAATGGAGTTCAACAGCATATTAAAAGGATTACACACCATGACCAAGTGGAATTTATTCCTGGAATACAAGGACTGTCCAACACATGACAGTTGATTTAATGTAATACATCAGTAAAGGGGAAAAGCCAACTTAACCATCTGATGCAGAAAACATCTGACAGAATTCAATATCCCTTCATCATAAAAACACAGCAACATAGGAATAGAAGGAAGCAACCTCAAGATAACAAAACCCATACACTTTACTCTTGAATAAGGCAGTTAGGGACACCAACCCCCTGAAAAGCTGAAAATCTGTATATAACTTTAGAGATGACCCTCTGCATCTGCAGTTCTGCACCCATGGACTCGACCAGCTGTGGATCATGTAGGACCATAGAATGTATTTATTGTAAAACAGGTGTGCATAAGTAAACACATACAGTTCAAACCCATGTTGTTCCTGTCAACCATGCATGAAAAGCCTCGTTTCATACATGAAACAACAAGCATCATACACAATGGTGAAAGCCTGAAAGCTTTTCCTCTACGATCAGGGACAAGGCAAGGATGCCCACTTTCACCATTTCTATTTAACATAGTACAAGAAATTTTAGCCAAAACAGTTAAGTAAGAAAAAGATATAAAAGGCATACAAGTTGGAAAAGAAGAAGTAAAATTATCTCTGTTTGCATGTGATATGATCTCATATGTAGAAAACCCTGAAGACTCCACAAAGAAAAGCTGTTAGAACCAATGAACGTATTTAGCAAAGTTAAGCTGTTTCTATACATGAACAATGTGAAAAGAAAATTAAGAAAACAATTTCATATATAATGACATCAAAATAATAAAATACTTGGTAATTAGCTTAACCAGAGAGGTAAAAGCATAGAGTGAAAACTACACAACTTTGCTGGGAAAAATTAAAGAAGATATAACTAAATGGAAAGACATGCCATATTCATGGATTGGAAGACTTAATTTTATTAAAATGTCATAACTACCCAAAGTGATGTAATGCAATCCCTATCAAAATCCCAATAATGATTTTTTCTGGAAATAGAACAAGGAATCCTAAAATTCACGTGGAATCTCAAGGGGCCCTAAATAGCCAAAACAATCTTGAAAAAAACAGAACTGGAGGACTTACACTTCCTGGGTTCAGAACTGACTATAAAAAGCTACAATAAATAACTCGTGTAGTACTGGCACACAGGCAGACACAGAGACCAACAGAATAGAACAGAGAGCCCAGAAATGAACCCTCACATAAATGGTCAAATGATTTTTGAAAAAGATGGCAAGACCATTTACTGGGGAAAGGATGATCTCTTCAACAAATCTAGCTGGCATAACTGGATATTCACATGCTAACAAACGAAATTGGACCCTTACCTAATAAAAAATGCAAAAATGAATTCAGCATCATAAAGACTTAAAACAATGAAACTCTTGGGAGAATAAATAGGATAAAAGCTTCATAACATTGGATTTGGTGATGATTTCTTGGATATGACACTGAAGGTGCAGATAACAAAAGCAAACATGGGCAAACCGGACTTTCTAAAAATTAAAAAAGAGTTGTGCTTCAGAAGACACTATCCACAGAGTAAAAAGGTAACCCGTGGATTGGGAGAAATTATTTGCAAATCATGTATTTTATGAGGGATTAACATCCAGGCTATATCAGTTCAGTTCAGTTCATTTCAGTTCAGTCGCTCAGTCGTGTCCAACTCTTTGCGACCCCATGAATTGCAGCACGCCAGGCCTCCCTGTCCATCACCAACTCCTGGAGTTCATCCAAACTCTTGTCCAACGAGTCGGTGATGCCATCCAGCCATCTCATCCTCTGTCGTCCCCTTCTCCTCCTGCCCCCAAACCCTCCCAGCATCAGAGTCTTTTCCAATGAGTCAACTCTTCGCATGAGGTGGCCAAAGTATTGGAGTTTCAGCTTTAGCATCATTCCTTTCAAAGAACACCCAGGACTGATCTCCTTCAGAATGGACTGGCTGAATCTCCTTGCAGTCCAAGGGACTCTCAAGAGTCTTCTCAAGGCTATATAGAGGACTTTTAAAACTCAACAACAAAAAAACAACCAACCCATTCAAATATGAATAAAGAACTTCAGTAAACATTTCTCCAAAGAAGATACTCAAGCAGCCAATAAGCGCATGAAAAGATGCTCAGCATCACTAACCATTAGGGAAATGCAAATCAAAACTACAATGAGATACCAACCCACAGCCATTAAGATGGATTCTTTCAAAAAAACAGAAAATAACAAGTGTTAGCGAGGATGTGGAGAAATTGGAACCCTGTGTACTGTTGATGGGAATGTAAAGTAGTATAACCACTGTGGAAAACATTATAATTGCCTCAAAAAATTAAAAATAGAATTATCATATGATAAAGAGGGCTTCCCTTATGGCTCAGATGGTAAAGAATCTGCCTGCAATGCAGGAGACCTGGGTTTGATCCCTGGGTTGGGAAGAGCTCCTGGAGGAGGGCATGGCAACCCACTCCTGTATTCCTGCCTTGAGAATCCCTGTGGACAGAGGTGCCTGGAGGGCTATAGTCCATGGCATCACATAGTCAGACATGACTGAGCAACTAAGAACAACACAGCAAAGCATATGATCCAGAAATTCAATTTCTGGGTATGTACACAAAAGAATTGGAAAAAGGGTCTCAAAGAGATATTTATATACCCATGTTCATAGCCGCATTATTCACAATAGCTAAAAGGTGGAGCAATCCAACTGTACATCGACTGGTGAATGGATAAGCAAAATGTGGTATATACATAGAGTGGAATATCATTGCTGTTTAGTCAAGGCATGTCTGACTCTTTGCAACCCCATGGACTTGAGCCCATCCTGCTCCTCTGTCCATAGGATTTCCCATCAAGACTACTGGAGTGGGTTGCCATTTCCTTCTTCAGGGGTTCTTCCCAACCCAGGGATTGAACCCATGTCTCCCACGTCTCCTGCATTGGCAGGCAAATTCTTAACCACTGAGCCAAGAGGGAAGCCTACAGTGGAATATTATTCAGTCTGAAAAAAGAAGGAAATTCTTTTCTTTTTGGAGTAACTTTGCTTTACAATGTTGTGTTAGTTTCTGCTGTGCAGCAAGGTGAATCAGTCACATATTTTGATTTATCCCTTCTTCTTTGGATTTTCTTCCCAATCGTCTGTCACCACAAAGCATTGAATAGATTCCCCTATGTTATACAGTTGTTTCTCATTAGTTATTTATTAAATAAGAAGGTAATTCTGCAATATGTTACAATACGGATGAACTTAAAGAACATTATGCTAACTGAAATAAGCCAGACACTAAAAGACAAAATGCTGTCATTCCATTTATATCAAATACTTAGAGCAATCAAAAAATCACAGTATTGGAAAATGAAATGATGACTGTCAGGGGCCAAGGAAAGGAAAGAAAGGAGACCTATTGTTTAATAGGTCTATATTTTCAGTTTTGCAAGATGAAAAGAGTTATTTGGATGTATGGTGGTGAGGTTGCACAATGACATGATTGTATTTAATATCACTGAAGTGAAGTGAAGTCGCTCAGTCGTGTTCGACTCTTTGCGACCCCATGGACTGTAGCCTACCAGGCTCCTCTGTACATGGAATTTTCCAGGCAATAGTACTGGAGTGGATTGCCATTTCCTTCTCCAGGGGATCTTCCTGACCCAGGAATCGAACCCAAGTCTCCTGCATTGTAGACAGACGCTTTACCGTCTGAGCCACCAGGAAAGTCCAATATCACTGAAGTACACACTACACTAAAAGAGTTAAGATGATACATCTGATGTTATATGCATTTTATCATAATTTGAAAAACTGAAATTAATAGACACTAGACATCTTCTGCCAAGATTTTCCTCATTCTTATATTGCCAACCAGTTCTTTCTTGTGGGTCAAAATTAAATCTTGAGTAGCAGATTTTTTTTTTAATTGCAAAGGAAGTGTGAGGAAGGCAAATCAAGCATTTGTTTTCTTGTCATAGATGACAGAACTGTGCTCTACAAGCGACTCAGAATGCTGATGTCCTTTCATCAAAAGGAGAACTGCAGTGATGTCGCCATTCTGTCTTGCTCATCGGCCAGTTTCACCATCTGTGACAGGAAGACGTTATTCAGCCTCTGTCTAGCCAGGTAATTTACACTTTATTCCTAAAACAACTGTCACTTTAAAAGTCTACTTTCTTTTTAGTTACATCCCCTTCTTTTTTGCTCATAGATTTCCCACAAGTATACAATTTCTCAATTTAGAGAATCCAAGATTCAGCCTTTCTTTCCCCCTGTTTCCTTGAACAGATTTTAACTCATTCATTCTGTCTTCAATATTTGTACACAAAATTTTAGTGACATACATGTAATTTGTGCAAAACTATAAAATTATATTGCTTACTATTCATATGCTTGTAACTGCTATACAGTTAAATAAATTATATGAAAGCAAAACCCAAAGAGGGAAAAAAGAAAAAAAAAAGTAATACATTCCTCATTTACAACTATCAAACTTCAACTGTGTTTTCATATTCATTATAAAAGTCAACCTTTCTGAAGTGCTAGCCTAATAGAATTTTTTTAAGTTCTGAATTCATAAACAAAGTTATGAGAAAAGATTCCTTGGTTTGTATATGTTATGTATTAATCAATATATTTTCATAGTGTTCAAGTCTGTAGAAATTATTTTGTAGTAACCAACCAACAGAATAATGTAAGATACACTCTGATTAGGATTTCTTTCTGCTTAGTTCCTGCAAATCGGAATTTCTAAGCTCAAACATTAAATTGAATACCTCAGAGGAAATAACTGCTCCTACAATTCTCTGAAGAGTGGAGGAGAAATATTAAAAAATTTTTTACTATTTTTATTTTTTAAATAAGAAGGAAATTAAGATTAATAAAATGTTTTGGTTGACACAGGTATCCTTCCTCAAGCTTTTCTTCCAGTAAAAATACTTAAAATAATGTGAAGGAAACAGTATGGCATCCACACACCAGAAAATAATCATGAAAAATGCATAAACCACATTGTGCAAAAACTTAAAAACAACTGTTAGAAGAAGTTTCTGGGCATGGGAGCTTTGCTATGCAGCTGGAGGAAAGAATGAATGTTTCTACAATGTCTGGATCTATGCTGGATTCTGTTTTAATTAAATATTAGAAGTAGTTCTTGTGTTTCACTTAAGCACTGGCAATCAGTAGAGGTCATATTGTCTTAGTGGAACATTTTGGAAATGGGGTGCATTTTTGATTAACACAGGGACTGGGCGCTGCTGAATGACATTTAGTGAGTGGAGGCCAGGGATGCTAGAGGTCTGCTATTTGTGGAACTGTCTCGTACAATGAATGATTGTCCTTGATCCCACACAACCTCTGAAGGTCTTACTGGACATTCACATAAGTGAAAAATCTGAGTCTAGGACCTAACTCTGTTTTACACATAAATTCAAAATACTGCTTGCATACTTTTCACATAGACTCTATTTTTGGTGACTGTGACTAGTATGCAAATTGAGAGGAAATTGTTCTTTGGAACTTAGCTAAAAGTTGTTCATAAACAACTCTTGTTCATTCAACAATCACAAATAGATAGTTCATATCTCACTTGATAACAAAATCTGTCCTGAATTGATTTGAAGCTGTTTGAAAAAATCAAGTTACTCATGGCAACACCTTTGCTGCTAAGTCTCTTCAGTTGTGTCCAATTCTGTGCAACCCCATAGATGGCAGCCCATCAGGCTCCCCCGTCCCTGGGATTCCCCAGGCAAGAACACTGGAGTGGGTTGCCATTTCCTTCTCCAATGCATGAAAGTGAAAAGTGAAAGTGAAGTCGCTCAGTCGTGTCTGACTCTTAGCGACCCCATGGACTGCAGCCTACCAGGCTCCTCCGTCCATGGGATTTTCCAAGCAAGAGTACTGGAGTGGGGTGCCATTGCCTTCTCCGGGCATAAAGGGCAACACCTTTATCAGCTGACAATTTAACTGTTGTATTCAAATACCAATAAACACAATGGTGTTAACTCTCTCTACTAGGTGTCCAGCATTAAGTAGGCCAGCAGCAATAGAATCAGTCTTGATAGAACTGCCCACTCCAGACACGTAAAATCAGAATCTACAGTTTAACAAAAGCCATAGGTGACTTACATGCATGTTGAAATTTGATAATACTTAGGTCAAAATTTGTCTTTAAAAAACCTGTATTGATTATAGGGAATAAAAGCATCTATCCCTCTTATGCCTTCCAGTGTGGTTTGTTTGAGAATTTTACAGGTTGAAAGCTATTCTTCTTTTTATCATGTATTTTCTCTTATTTCTCCTTTATTGTCAGTACATATTTGTATTTTGTGAAATTATGAATCAATTCCCATTGCAAGATAATAAAAAGGATGTTACAATAGATCCAATTGTTAGATACATTGTAATAATGTACAATATTGTTACAACCATAAAAAGGATGTGTTGCTTTGAGGAAGCTGAAAGCTACTGAACAAAGGAAAGAGGTACCCAAGGACAAAATATATTCTAAGCATCCTTACGGAAGAATTGTGACAATGTAACCACTGATGGAAGAGTTGCTTTGACTCGAATAAAATTTGGATTCTGGGCTAAAAATGCAGAGATAGCTTTAAATTTATTCATTGCATCTTTCAGAGGCAAGAAGTTCATGCAGCAAAGAAGGTGAAGCTAAAAGTGTACAAATTGCTACAAGATGTTACTGATATAGATAATGGTATAAAAATCAGACCTTTAAACTATAGAAACTATTCATTGTTCTTTGTAGGGATAATGAGTAATGATGTAAACATTTTGTATCACAAAGAAGGTTGGTGTTTTATTGGTTTTATCATGGCTGAGAACATATCAGAACCGTAAAGTTTAAAGGAATGACACATTTTATTTTCTAAGAGCATTAGTGTTCCACCCTCTGTCTTTTCTATGATAACAAGTGTTTATCAATTCTGTGATAGTAGATCAGAATTTTAACTTAATACTGCTTCTTCAAGATAAAAGTGTCACTTTAATCTTGAGAAGTTTCTACTTTCAAGGCAACTTGGGCCATGGTGAAGGGCATGACAGCCGACCTTTGGAAGTACTTCCTTCTTAACTGATTGACTTTAGAAAATGTGGATCAACTATAAAAATTCTCACCTCTGCTCACCTTAAAAAGCTTGGAAATAGACATTTATAATTCAATTAAAAATATCTTCGCTCAAATAACTTTCAAATGGGTTTTGAATCTACTTGATAAATACAATTGTTAAAAATATAAAAATGCAACATATCTGATTAGTTGGAAAAAATATATATTGTTCTCTAAGATATTGAATGATATGGGAAGGGGCAGGGAAAGAGTTCTAAAGTATTCTTCCATGTCTCCAGGATCTGCCCCATGCTGTTTTAATCCAAGTCTATGATGCCTTACACAAAATTCTAAAATGCAAAAAGTTCTCAAAACCAAGTTTTGTTCCTAACTCATTTGGTGGGAAAATCTGACCTGAATTGATTCAATGCTGTTTACAGTTTTTACTTTTCAATGCAGTGTGCCTATTCATGCCTCTTGCTGTGGAAATATGAGGATATTTAATTATGGGGTCCTGCCCCAAGCTTCCCTGGGTGTATTATATAATATGTGCTATATGAATTTTTGAAAATTCATAAAATTCTGAATATCCTAAATTCACCTGGTCCTAAGGATTTCGGAGCTTGTGGATATGTGCAGTGTGAATATAAGGTCAGTAAAGAATAAGAAAGTATTTTTGATGATATGCAGGGGCGTTTTTTCATTGTATTTTAATGTTAAGGATGGATAATTCTGAAATTTGTTTCCTGAATTTTTGCTGTTGAAAGGATAGTGGAGCCACATCTTTGGGCAGAGGGTCTATAATTCAAAGTGAGTATGTAAGTCAAATAGATTGCCCCACTAAAGAAATAATATATGCGTGTGTGTGTGTGTGTTAAATCTATTTTTTTTCTTTTTGTTTCACTTTGTTCTTGCAGAGGGTTCTGCCTCCTTGAAACAGAGCTCAACTGAAGCTGAGAGGTTCTGAGAGATGCTTCTGCTATATCTGGGTGTGAGGGTGGGGAGTCTTGACTGGCTTACAGACTAGACTAAGGCATGAATTTGAAAATGCACTTTCAGTGTGATGAGTTATGCAAGTGTGAAAACCTACATCAGCAAGAATTTAGTGTGAGTGTCTATATGATTACACTTCTACTGGAAAATGAAAAGTGATGCAGGCAAACAATAATGCTTTCCAAACCTCTTAGCTGTTAGCAACTTCTTGCCAAGAAAACACTTTCATAATTTTTTGAATGTTCTAAAAGATTAGAAGGCACACAAGCAGGGACCCAAATGGCTCTCCTTAGGGAGTTATGCCATTCTGTTATCATTAAAGAAAACTTTCATAACATGTCCTTCTATTTCTATTCTTTTATTCTAAATAAAAACATTTGCTGGTATAACAAACGTAAACTGAACTAAGAAAGTGTAAAATCTAACAAAAATTTGTAGAAACATTTTACTTGGAAAATGCAAAGAATACTAATGTGTAATAGAGTCTGAAGATACATGCTTTTGAAACTATAGGTATAATATCTGATTTTAACTGGTACAGAAGTTATGATGTAAAAAGCTGAATTGGTTGTATTTTTATTTAAGTAAAGGCTGAGTCAACTTGATGGGGAAAAACTTGTTTTTAATTTTGAAATGAGAATATGTATGGTGTAGGGATTGGTCTAAGGGTGATAGAACTGAGTTCCACAGGGCAAAAATACAATAACTCAAATTTATATTTCATAAACAAATAGAGAATTTGCCAAGGCGAAGATTAAAAAATCTTCAGGGAACTCTACTCAATATTCTGTAATAACTTATATGGATAAAGAATCTGAAAAAGAATGAATATATGAATGTATATATCTGCATCACTTTGTGGTACACCTGATGTTAACATAATATTGTAAATCAACTATATTCTAATAAAATTTTTAAAAAAATGAACTTGAAAAAATGCAGCAGTAATGCTACTAACTGGGCTCCACTGATGCAGGAAGCAACAGTTAGAACTGGACTGGTTAGAACAACAGACTGGTTCCAAATAGAAAAAGGAGTACGTCAAGGCTGTATATTGTCACCCTGCTTATTTAACTTATATGCAGAGTACATCACGAGAAACGCTGGACTGGAAGAAAACACAAGCTGGAATCAAGATTGCCAGGAGAAATATCAATAATCTCAGATATGCAGATGACACCACCCTTATGGCAGAAAGTGAAGAGGAACTAAAAAGCCTCTTGATGAAAGTGAAAGAAGAGAGTGAAAAAATTGGCCTTAAAGCTCAACATTCAGAAAATGAAGATCATGGTATCCAGTCCCATCACTTCATGGGAAATAGATAGGGAAACAATGGAAACAGTGTCAGACTTTATTTTGGGGGGCTCCAAAATCACTGCAGATGGTGACTGCAGCCATGAAATCAAAAGACGCTTACTCCTTGGAAGAAAAGTTATGACCAACCTAGATAGCATATTCAAAAGCAGAGACATTACTTTGCCAACAAAGGTCCGTCTAGTCAGGCTATGGTTTTTCCAGTGGTCATGTATGGATGTGAGAGTTGGACTGTGAAGAAGGCTGAGAGCTGAAGAATTGATGCTTTTGAACTGTGGTGTTGGAGAAGACTCTTGAGAGTCCCCTGGACTGCAAGGAGATCCAACCAGTCCATTCTGAAGATCAGCCCTGGGATTTCTTTGGAAGGAATGATGCTGAAGCTGAAACTCCAGTATTTTGGCCACCTCATGTGAAGAGTTGACTCACTGGAAAAGACTCTGATGCTGGGAGGGACTGGGGGCAGGAGGAGAAGGGGATGACAGAGGATGAGATGGCTAGATGGCATCACAGACTCGATGGACTTGAGTCTGAGTGAACTCCAGGAGTTGGTGATGGACAGGGAGGCGTGGCGTGCTGCAATTCATGGGGTCACAAAGAGTCGGACACGACTGAGCGACTGAGCTGAACTGAACTGATACTGTCACTAATTCATTTCCCAAGGAAGTCTATATGGTCAAGAAGTAACGAATGTCCTTGATGAGGAAGGCACCTCCTGAACATTTGGCTTTCCTGAATACCGGTTCCTTTCCTATCTATAATAAGGTGCAGAATCTGACCCCTCCCAACACCTCCATGACTCTCACTCCATTCTCTCTTTCCTTGGACTGTTGCTTGATCTTCATGCTTCTACCCTCATCCCCATGCAGGCTAGTCTCCAGATAGCAGTCAGTGCAGTCCTTCTAAAACAGAAGTTCAATTATGTCACTCCCCAGCCTTAAGCTTTCCATAATCAATTAAGTTTAAATTCAACACATACACATTACTGTGTATAAAATAGATAACCAACAAAGACCTTCTGTGTAGCACAGGAACTATACTCAATGTCTTATAATAACCTATAAGGGAAAAGAATCTGAAAAAGAATCACTTGGTTGTATACCTGAGACTAACACCACATTGTCAGTTAACTGTCCTTCAGTAAATAAAAGGCAAAACAAAACATTAATTCAAACTGCTTCCTCTTAAGAACTTGCTCTTGGTCACCCTTCTGACTACATTTTCTATTACTTTTTTCCCCCGCTCACACCATTCAATTCACCTTTGTTTCCTCACTCTTCACTGAAAATACCAAATATGTTTCTACCTCATGGCCTTCATACAACCTAGGCCCTCCTCCTGGATGCTCTTTTTCCATACATCTGTCTGGAAGCTTTGCTCCTTTTTTTCTGCTCTGGTGTTACCCGATCAGAGAAGCCTTCTCTTGTCAGCCTCCCTCAACCTCATCCTGGAAGTCTTTATCTTTTCCTTTATCTGGGTTTGTATTTCTTCATAGTACCTTTCATCTCCTACATATTTCAGTTTGTTCTCCTATAGGAAAACAGAGGTTTCACTTGTTTTATTCATATAGCATCCTCTTTTTAACTTAACATTATAAAAACCCTCTACTAAAACAGTACCTGCAACATAATGGGTTTTATAATGTATGATTAAATGAAAGCTTATACTTGATATTAAGTTTAAAAGTTAAAAATACATAGATGTTTGTATAAAACACATTAGCTTTGAAAATGTTAGTTTTTCTTTATTATGTATTCCTAGAGAACTACCTCCTTGACACAACTTTTTTTACTGTGCAATTTACAGATTTTTTGGGGAACTGATTATTGTTGTTTTTTATAGTTACTTTAATACAATTGTAGCAACCATTGACATACAATTGTGCTAACCAAATATTCACTCTTTGAAATCATCATGCATGTTTTCTCATTTAATAATCATGATACTATGTATAAATGTACAAATTCATGAAAACGAATACAATTTAAAAAAAACATGTAAACACTGAAGATGTAACAATATTTTAAACAAGTTTTTAAACTTACTTAATGACTGCTGGGGGAGTTGGATTTTTTGGGCCTTTGGATATGAAAAACTTCAAAGGGACTGGCAAAGAGTAACTGAGAAGATTAGCTCTGTTTCAGCTGGGGTTGTAGGCATCAGTGTGGCCCCTTTTCAGAGTCACGTGGTAGCCCACAAACTGACCGTTGTTGGGAGAAATTATGAAATGTATGAATGGCCCACAGGAAGCTAAAATGAAGCTCTGGAGACACAGCTTCTGTATACCGTGACAATGTCCGCTCTGTTCCTCATTCTCTCTTGAGATTTCCTGGTACCAACCACTGTCAAGTGCTTTTTTTTTAAAATTTTAAGCCTTGATAGTCACACTGTTCTCATCTTTCATTCTGTCACTGTTATGATGGCTAAAGTGATTTATGTAAGCAGGTGACCGAGGATAAAATATCCTGTTTCATACTGTTTCCAGAGTACCATGTGTACTATGGTTAGTTAATCAGCATTCACAGCAAATAAGCGAAGCGCTAGTTAGGGGACCATTAGGTGGAGGGAATGATGTAGAAGTCACACAGGTTATGTTAGTAAGAATTATCTATAGAAAGGTAAGCAATGGATACGAACTTGTTTTCTCAAAGAAAAGGGCACCAGGGACTCAAAGACCCTCGGTAAGTCTGGGAGACAAGACTGGAACCAACAGATACAGAGGAAGTGCCAGAGGGTTAAAAAAACAAATCAGGAAGTGGGAAACTGTCTCTGACTGGGTCACCCCGGTTAGGGCAAAGCTGCTGCTGAGGCCGCTCCTGCTTGTGCTCAGCGAGCCCAGCCCCGACACTCTCTACTCCCTCATTCCTTGGGATTCCGTCCATCTGGCCTGCAGGGTAAATTAAGTGTGGTGGGAAGAGAGAGGAAGGATCTGCCTTTTGCCTTGGAGATCACTGCCTCATATTGCCCTCTTGCTGAAACTATACACTATAATCATAATGAAATGGAATCATCAGAAAAGATGATGGACACTGGGCATCCCAAAATGACCTAGATGACCTGGATTGCAGTGTACATATAAAATATACCATAAGAGAAAATCTAGGGAAGCACACTGGTATGTAAATTTTACTGATTCTATAAATTATATATATATAATGTTTCTATTAAGAGTATTAATGCAAATAGCAAGAACAGCAAGAGTATCACATAGGAAAAAACAAAAGCCATCAATAGATGCATAGATAAGTAAATAATTAGAATATTCTTCACCACTAAATATTTTTTTAAAAACTTAGGAGTGGTAAAAAATGACTCAATTTATAAATATTCAGTGAGAAAAATAAGATTCTAAATTGTACAATAAGGTGTTAATTTTGTAACAAATCTTTATGGAAAATAAACAAAAAGAAAATATAACAAAATGTTGATAATGGGTGTGTGTGCAAAGGGGAGTAACTTTAAAAAATTCTGTAGTCTCCAGAACTTTATATTTTTGTAAAATATAAGTGTAAAAATTACAAAATGGGCATATATTGCTTTTATACTGAAAAGAAAAGATAAACTTTGAAGAGTATTTAGAATACCACGTGTCTGATTAAAATGTCAAATATGTATCCAGATGGATATATATGAGGATTCCTTAGTCATTTTTTTCTTGACATCTCTGAAGATATGCAAAATTTGGAAAAACAGCAACCAACAATCACTAAATCTCTCAGGGCAACAGAATAATCACATGCAGAATCATACTATATATAAAACTTATCTTTGACAGTCCATAGCTTATCTCTAAACAACATATGGCCTTTTTCTATTTTATTCCTCTAGCTCAGGGAAGCAGAAATTCAATTACAGTGAGGGCACTTAATTTTATTTCTAATTATAGTTAATAGAAAAACCTATTGCCAAATGTTTTAATTGTGACACTTGTAAATTTTATAGCCTGCCACTTCTCAATTAAAAGTGTTTGTTATAACTTCTAAGGACAAGCTTGTAAGAGTGCATTACTTGTGTGTATAATACTTATCAAATCATCTGTAACTAATAAAACTTGAGAAAAAGGGAGGAAAGGGTATTCATTTGTTCAATAACATGCTTGTCTTACACTTGCCAAACTCCTCTGTATGCTCAGAGGACCATGTGTGTAACTGTAAAAATCTGTCAGTATCATTGGATTCAAAAGACATCAATCATTTCCGTCAACAAGGAAAGAATGAAGGCTGAGTGACTCTTCTATCATTAGGAAGAGATGTGCTCAAGAGGCAAGAACATAGTCCAGGGGGAGCTAAGCAACTATAGGTTACAGGAAAAATGGAGATCCAGACAATAATTTCACTTTGGACTGGAATATTATATTTTTCACTTCATGTGGTTCCATGTGTGCAGTAAGACATTATGTAACTCAGTCTCAGCCTTGCAATATCCACCTCGTACTTTAAAGAGGCCATCGTTGGGACTTCCCTGGTGGGCCAGTGGTTAAGACTCCAAGTTCCCGATGCAGGGGGCCCAAGTTCAATTCCTGGTCAGGGAACTAGATCCCACATACCGCCAGAACTAAGACTCCGTGCAGCCAAACAAATACATATAAATAAAATTCTTTAAAAAAAAAAAAAAAAAAGAGGCCATCGTTGTTAAGAGTCTGGGGTCCATGAAGGCGATAGCTTCCTTTGGCTTTGGCAGAAGGCAGCATTGTGTAATGAGGATAGGGTGGCCTATACTCAAAGCTATATTCCCAAATGACTGCTAGTCAAGTCACATGACAACTGGTTTTTTTTTTTTTCTTAAGACTTTATTCCAAGTGGACATCAAAACTGCTGTATTTGGACAGTTTCATGGGAGATGGTGAAGGACAGGAAAGTCTGACGTGCTCCAGTCCATGGGGCCGCAAAGGGTCAGACATGACTGAGCAACTGAACAACAATGGGTGGAATGGAATTTTCCATGCTTTACTCCTGATTTATTATTTTATACGAAGATTTCTGAAGTTTGAACTTCAAAGACATCAAGACACAAATTCCCGTCTTCTGCGTTCTCGATTGGGTGACCTTAAGACTCTGGTTACTTCAGAGTCTCACTTTCCTTGCTTGATAACACATGAAGCCAAGGAGTTGGAAGACGGCTTATAGATGACGTCAACAAAGATCCCAGTTCTTGTGTCACCTCTGACAAGTTGTATCACTTTTTGGTTCCTGTTCCTTAGTTGTAAAATTCACCGTTTGTGGCTCCCAACTGCAGTAGACGAGACTAAGATTATGTAGGCAAAGCTCCTACAACCGTGCCTGCACACTTGGCGGCTCAAGAGTGCCCGATATAATAATAATAATAGTAGTAGTAGGAATGCTAGTGAACATACCCTAGATTGATGCGGTTGAATTATGAAACTTTGGGAGAAAAGAGTCAGAAACACGGACCAGCAAAGAGGTTTAGAGGCCGGAGACCTCCTACCCGGCGGGGGCGTCCAGCCTGCGCGGAGACTTGCCTCGCCGGGCACCGCCTCGCCCCACCCCTGCTGGGCCAGCGCGAATCCCGGCGCGGAGTTCCGGGCGACGGCGCGGTCCCCACTCTGGCCCTGCCTCTTTCCCTGCTCCCCTGCCTCCAGCGCTGCCAGCTGCGCCGGAGCCCCGAGAATCCGCCGCCACCGCGCAGGTTCCTGAGGCCGCCCTCACGCCACAGGTAGGGGCCGCGCGGCCGCCGCCGGGGGCGCGCACAGCTCCAGCGGGAGCGGGTTTCCGCCGCGCTCGCTTTCGGTCCCTCCTCCCGACGGCCGCCGGCAGCGGGCCGTTCCCCGCCCAACTTGGACGCAGCCTTGGCAGCGGCGTCGGCGACCGGCACGAGCTCCCTGCGGCCTCGCGGGACCGGCCTCCTTGGCGGCATTTGGGGGCCTCCAGTGCATGCCTTCGGCCCGGATTCCTGCAGAGTCGACGCCGTCAACTTGGGCGCGCACTTTTGCCGGGGCAGGTGGCTCTGGACTGCAGAGCCGCGCTGGCTCCAGGCCGAAGTTGAGGGCGTCTTCTGCAGGTGTATCCGTCTAGCTCGCCGCGGGGCCCCCAGTACAAGTGTGTCCGGTGACTCTAGGTCATCTCGCGACCCTGGGGTCCGCTTGTGCTGTGGGATGACCGAGATGGCGGTGGCGGTAGGAACAGTATCCCAAAGCAACCAGGAAGTGCTGTGTTCCGAGGCTGAGCGCCCAGCCCTCCAGATGCACCGTCCTGGGCGTGTGGCTACACAGCTGCAAGCTGTGGCGCCCACGAAGTGATGACGCCGGGGCGGGGCAGGGATAAGGGCGCAAGGACCTGGGTGTGTATAAAGGAGCTCCAGCTTCAGGTATGTGGGACTTAGGTCTCAGATCCAAGAAAGTGGAGCTTCAAGCCTAGGATAGGATTGTGTGAGGCCCTTCAGAACTATCACCACGCCTGTATTTGCTCCTTCTCCTAGTTTCGGATTATTGCCATCTTTACTGTCTTTGTAAAGTACTAAAGGCAAGTAGGTTCTTAAGGACCACAAACGTTTATGCGTTTGATTATCCCTAAGTTTTTCCCCGAAATGAGGAGTTCCCTTACTTTACTTGCCAGGCCTACCGGTTTCAGTTTAGACCGCCCTTTGAGTGCTTTCTCAGGGCTTCAGGGAGGCCAGGTATCCCCAGACCTCTGTGCTGTGTTAAATGGCTAACTAAAGGTGGCGCAATGAAAGTCTAAAGAATGAAAATTAATCTATAGTTTGAACTGTTAACAGACTCCACAATTACACACTGCCTCTTTGAATAAGATTTTCTTTCAGTATTGTTTTATGATAACATACAAGTGAATAGGGCACAGTCTTTTAGCTTGAATTTGTACACAGCCTTTAAATGTTGTTTTAGGATCTTTTCACTAATTGTCTGAGCTCCCTGCTTGTCTTCTCAGGATCTAGTATAACTCACAATCCATATGAAAAGTGTGAGTAGTTAAGGCTTTGAGAAAGGTGTGTCTTTAACATGTTTGTACCTGATGTTAGAGTATTTGGAAACCACGCCTCGAAGTGCTGTATTTAGGCTTGTTGATTCACTTACACCTAGGCAGTGGGGGACCCTGCTCCTTGGAAGTTGTCCGATTACTAAATGTGCATTTCTTAATTAAAAATGATTTGTTATAAAATTCATTTACCTTTAACTCTTATAGGGTTTTCCATGTTATTTTATTTTTGTTGTGTTGATTTACATAACATAAAATTTTTCATTTTAACCATTTTTTAGTATGTAATTCAGTGGCATTAAGTACTTTCATATTATTGTGCTTCCATCACAACTATCCCTCCACAACTCTTTATTTTTTTAGAGTTTTAATAACATTTCAATGCTAATGACTGCAATACAAGCTTAGTTTTCTCACTAAGCGAAGTCTGAGTTCCTTCTCATATTTTTAGAGAAATTCGCTTTTAAAGAAGAAAGTTGAAAAGGTATAACCAGTCTGTGTTTAGTAAATTTTATCCCCATCAGGAAAGCCCTAATACTTTACTCTGTGAGGATAAACTCCTGTGCTAAGTTGCTTCTGTCATGTCCAACTCTTTGCAACCCTATTGGCTATAGCCCGTCAGGCTCCTCTGTCCATGGGATTCTCCAGGCAAGAATACTTGAGTGGGTTGCCTGGCTCTCCTCCAGGGGATCTTCCTGACCCAGGGATTGAACCTCATCTCTTAAGTCTCTTGCATTGGCAGGCAGGTTTTTTACCACCTGGGAAACCCAGAGGATAAGCTTGCTGCTGCTGCTGCTAAGTCACTTCAGTCATGTTCAACTCTGTGCGACCCCATAGACGGCAGCCCACCAGGCTCCCCCATCCCTGCGATTCTCCAGGCAAGAGCACTGGAGTGGGTTGCCATTTCCTTCTCCAATGCATGAAAGTGAAAAGTGAAACTGAAGTCACTCAGTCGTGTAAGACTCTTCACGACCCCATGGACTGCAGCCCACCAGAGAGTTTTTCTGTTTGTTTGTTTTCTGGTTGTGCCAGTGGCTTTCAGAGTCTTAGTTCCCAGACAAGGGACTAAACCCGTGTCCTGAGCAGTGAGAGTGCGAAGTCCTAACCATCGGATGGCCAGGGAATTCCCTAGAGTTGTTGTTGGTAGTTTTCTCTCCTTAATCTCTAACAGATGAAATTCCTTTGTCCCCTTAGCAGCTCTGTAGCATGTTTCCAAATTATGCTCGAGCTCAGGTTGTGCACCCTTTTAACTAAAAGGAGTTTTGATTGAGCTAGCTCCTAGGTGTAGCAGTTTCCTTTCCACTCTAGATGTTTACTAAACATTGATGGACCCAGAGGACCCAGTACATAAGATGTGACCCTTTAAACTCTTAGTTTGAGTCACTGTGTGCATAAGAGAAGCTGTAGCTGTGCAGGACCTGGTTTGATGTTTTTAATTCTTTAAGTCTTAGCACCACAAAATAAAATGTATTCTCCCACCAGGGTGTGGATAAATGTTTTTGCAGGGTTAAAATGAGAAACTCATACCCTAAATTTCTCATAAGCCTGTGACATTTCTGATTAGAAAAGGGATGGTACAAATCCTGTCTCATGCTGTAGTGGAAATGCCTTCCAATGTATTTCCCTAAATTCACAGGCCAGTGTAAAATCTGTATCCCAGATGTTTTAATGCTGGGTTTTTAAATGAAAGTATATAGTAGGCGTTTCATAGTGTCACAGCTGCTTTTTTGTTTCTTTTGTGTTGTGAAACTTGCTTAATTTTTTAATTTATTGAACAAACATTCTGTGACAGAATACAAAATGATTTGTGTATTCAGTCAACACTTAAAGGTACTTTCTGTGCACCAGACACTATTCTAAGCATTTTACACACATGAGCACATTTTATTCTCAAGATAACCCTGTGAAGTAGGTATGTAATAGTCCTACCAGCCCCTTTTATAGATGAGTCATTGGAGGTACAGCAAGCTAGCCTATGGCAGAGCTGGGATTCCATTGCAGGCATCTTGAACCCAGGGTTTTGGCACTGCTGTCTCATCAGAAAAATATAGCCAGAGATTCCACCCTCCTAACAATTTTTTTCATATTGTTATATTGCTGTCTTGTCCTTATCCTTAGGGAATAATAACTTGACATAATTGCAATCGAAGTGCAGCTCAGACAACCAATTCAACTCCTTTATTTTTCAGCTGGAGAAGGAAATGGAAACCCTCTCCAGTATTCTTGCCTGGGAAATCGCATGGACAGAGGAGCCTTGTGGGCTACAGTCCATGGGGTCGCAAAGAGTGGGACATGACTGAGCAACTTTCACACACACACACACACACACACACATACATACACACACATACATACACACACACATGCACACATTTTTCACTAGCGGAAATTCAAGTGGAGTGTGGTTTTGTCAGGCTCTGTGAGCACTGAGACAGGGTCCTAGAGAGTCTCTGCTGGTCTTCTTGCCTCTTGATTGTGAGGAGTTTTGGACAGGGATCCTGAAAGGGTCTTGGAGGCTAGGATGTGTGTATAGGGAGGCAGTATTTGCCAATCAGGGAGGAAACACTTCTGTATTTTAATAATCATTATGACCAGTACTCTTGCCTGGAAAATCCCATGGATGGAGGAGCCTGATAGGCTGCAGTCCATGGGGTCGGGAAGAGTCAGACACGACTGAGCAACTTCAGTTTCACTTTTCACTTTCATGCATTGGAGAAAGAAATGGCAACCCACTCCAGTGTTCTTGCCTGGAGAATCCCAGGGACGGGGGAGCCTGGTGGGCTGCTGTCTATGGGGTCGCACAGAGTTGGACATAACTGAAGCAACAGCAGCAGCAGCAGAAGCATGACCATCCCAGAGCTAATATGCCAAATGAAGGCCTGGGTTTTATCCCAGGTGGACAGAACAGAAGCTTGTGGCTGACCATAGGCCATGGAAAGTCTTGCTGTAGGGCTCCAGAACCCCAATTCCTTCCCCAGCCTGTGACCTCAAGTTCCCCTCTGGATGAGAGGAATATTTTATTCTGTACTCAATCATTTTTTGCACTTTTTGGATCTGGAGTTGGGAACCTTTTGAAAGCCTCTGACGCACAAAAGAAAATCAGCCAAGAGCAACAGGGAAATAAAAATAACTCTGTCTGGTCGGCTCTTTTGTTGAGAGAGGGAGAGACTTCTAAGGGCATAAATTGACAAACTTTATATTAAGGACAGGAAAATCAAAGTTCAGTATTCAACAGTGATTTTTTTTTTTTTCCAAAGTAGGCTCTTACAGACAGTAAGTGAATTTGGATGAAGGAGAATAAGGAATAAACATGGGAAAAAGAAGGTGGTGGAGTGGGAGGGAGAAGCCAGTGCAGAGAAACCAGCACAGGGGCAGACAGGGTGCTGAAAGTTTGGTCAGTTCTTTACACAAGCTCGAGCTTCTGTGTGATTCTGCGTAACAATCCCTTTGAAATGTCAAGTATAGATGAAAATTATCTTTTCTTTGGTTTATCTTAAAGTGATTATTTATTTATTGTTTTTCTATTGAGTTAACACTGATTTATAACATTATGTAAGTTTCATGTGTACAGCATTCCATTTCTACTTCTGGATACACTGTGCTGTGCTCTGCTGTGCTAAGTCCCTTCAGTCGTGTCTGACTCTTTGTGACCCTATGGCCTATAGCCTGCCAGGTTCCTCTGTCCATGGGATTCTCCAGGCAATAGTACTGGAGTGGGTTGTCATGCCCTCCTTCAGGGGATCTTCCCAACCCAGGGATCCAACCCACATTTCTTACATCTCCTGCTTTGCCAGGCAGGTTCTTTACCACTAGTGCCACCTGGGAAGCCCCAGTATACACTACAGCCACCAAAATTTTTAGTTACATCTATCTCCATATATTTGATCCCCTTTATCCATTTCATCCTCCCCACCATCCCTCCCGCCCCCCCAGCCCTTTCACTCTAGCAACTCACTACTTTGTTCTCTGTATCTATGTGTTTGGTTTGTTTAATTTTTTTTTTTTTTGCTTTTTAGTTTGTATTTTAACAAATGAGTGAAATCATATAGTATTTGTTTTCACTTAACATAATATCCTCAAGGTCCAGTTATACTGTTCAAAAGGCTGGATTTCATCTTTTTCTTGGCTGAGTAATATTCCATTGTAATTATCACATCTTTTTTTTAAACAGTCATTTATTTTACAAAGTTGTTTAAATCCACTCTTTAGCAACGTTTAAAAGGCATATTTAAAAATGTATTTTCCAACTTGTTAGTGTTCACTAAAGTTAAAGTCACCAGACATCCTCATGGAGCTTCAGTATTCCTGGGCCTCCACAGGCCTTCTCCATTTGGATCAGTAACGTTGTAGCATGAGAGGTTAAACCGTCCACCAGTTAATGTTCATGTCTAGGAATGCCATGCGCCTTTACATTGTCTTCCCACACATGACCTCATTTGCAAGCCAAACAACATTACTGATGCTCCCGTTTACAGTTTAGAATGCTAGGCCTCAGAGAAGCGATTAGCCATGTTCACACATCTAATAATTAATTTTTAATCTGAGGATTCCACATCTTCTTTATCCATTCATTCATTCATGGGTACTTAGGTTGTCTCTATATCCGTTATAAATAATGCTGTAATGAACATAGAGGTGCATATATCTTTTTTAATTAGTGTTTTTTATTATTTGGCTAACTGTGCAGAAACAGGACAGCTGGATCATACAGTAGTTCTAGACTTAATTTTTTGAGGGATCTCCACGCTATTTCCCAAAATGGCTGCAGCCATTTACAGTCCCATCAACAGTGTATGAAGCTTCCCCTTTCTCCACTTCCTTCCCAGCTTGTTATTTCTTGCCTTTTTGATCATAGCCTTTGTAACAGGCATGTGGTGATACCTCATTGTGGTTTTGATTTGGATTTCCATAATAATTAGTGATGTTGAACATTTCTTCATGTGCCCATTAGCCGTCTGTATGTCTTCTTGGAAAAATGTTTATTCATCTCCTCTGCCCATTTTTAAATTGGGTTGTTTGTTTTTTTGTTGTTATATGAGTTCTTTTTATATTTTAGATGTCAACCCTTTATTGAATATATGGTTTGTAAATATCTTCTCCCATTTGGTAGGTTGTCTTTTCATTTTGTTGATAGTTTCCTTTGCTGTTCAGAAACTTTTTAGTCTGATTTAGTCCCACTTGTTCATTTTTACTTTTGTTTCCCTTGCCTGAGGACACAAATCCAGAAAGATATCGCTAAGACCACTGTCAAAGTGCATACTGCCTATGTTTTCTTCTAGGAGTTTTATGGTTTCAGGTCTTACATTCAAGTCTTTATCTTGAAGTGATCTTATTGTTGCTTAAAACCCTTGCTAATCAATAAAGCATGTGGACAAAGAGATACCAGGTAACTCTTAGCCCCTGCTTGGGATCTTCATACTAACCTAGTCTATTTTTGTTTACACTCTTTTTTATGAATGGATTTTACATATAGCATGATATTAGAATCACTGGGTTTTCAATTATTTTATCGCTTGTCTTCCCCATGAGGGGTCACTGACTGTTTTTTTTCACTTTTGCGTCTCCGCTGCTCATTGTCGTGTACAATTAGATGTGAGCTGAATCGGTGTGATTCATTTTATTCAAAATATGTAAATATTTCCAGAAAAGAAGATTATCATAATGAATGTTTTACTTATTGATTTGTTCTGCTGTGTGTTAACTTTCAGAAATAAACTTGTAGAAGTGCAGTGGACAGTCTGTGGCATTTTGAATTTGCAGCCAGTTTACTCATTTCATTGGTCTTTGCCTGCAGTATTTTCTACCTGAATTCTGATGAAAGAGTCCTTTGAAATAAGGAGATTGGGGAGGTAGCAGAGGATTGAGGTGTGGGTTCCAAAATCATATTATCTTAAGGAAAAAAAGAATCACCTGATAGAATTTTGTAGATGCTAAATATTTCAAAGCTAGGAACATGGAGCAAAGATTTTTTTTACCCTAACCCTGGTCCCAACCCCAATCTGCCACTGTCTTGTCTGGAAATGTAGGGTGATGGGGCAGTGATGAATCAAACCAGGTCTTGTAAAGCGAGTAAGGTAAATAACAGTAAGGCACAGTTGAGCCCCACAAGTTCCTCATCAGGAGTAGTGACCACAGTCCTTGTCCTAGGAGCCTGAGGACTCGAGCACCATGTGGCCTGAGACAAATAACTTAAAAGTCCCCTATACCTTGGTTTCCCTATCTGTAGAATGGGGATAAAAATAATACCTATCTCATAGGATTATTGTGGGGACTGCAGGAAACGATGCCTGTAAAGCATTTAGCTTAGAGCCTGGGATTTCCTGGTGCCTCAGTGGTAAAGAATCTGCCTGCCAGTGCAGAGATGCAGGTTCAATCCCTGGGTCGGGAAGATCCCCTGGAGAAGGAAATGGTAACTCACTCCAGTATTCTTACCTGGAGCATCCCATGGACAGAAGAGCCTGGCGGGCTACAGCCCGGGGGATTGTAAAAGGGTTGGACCCAGCTTAACAACTAAATAACAACTGGAACATAGAAATGACACAATAAATGTCAGTTGCTGTATTTCAAAAAGCTCTCCCCACTCCATCCCAGATCTAGCAGGAGTGACATCCCTAAATAGCCAAGCAAATCACTGTTGGAGGAGACATGGAGGTGGGGCCTTATGGGAATATGGACCAGGGGGAAATGAATTTTTCCTGAGAGGAATTCTTGAACAAGTATGGCATTCCATGAGACCCCAGTGATGAGAAGCAATAGGAAAGCTTCAGGCAACAGAGCTAGTTACAACTAGGGATAATGGGCTATATGCCTTTGATAATCATGCTTTTTCGGTATATGTTTTGACATTAGGTAGAAAATTTGATTTTTTCTTAATTTACAAACATAGGATGGCATTTGGGCTTCGCAGGTGGTGCAGTGGTTTCTCTGGTGGCTCAGCTGGTAAAGAATCCGCCCACAATGCAGGAGACCAATGGCACAGTGGTAAAGAATCCGCCTGCCCAAAGCAGGACATGCAAGAGACATCTCTCGATCCCTGGGTGGGGAAGATCCCTTGGAGAAGGAAATAGCAACCCACTCCAGTATTCTTGCTGGAAAATCCCATGGACAGAGGAGCCTGCTGGGCTACAGTCCATGGGGTCACAAAGAATCAGACACACTGTCTGCACGCGCACACACAGGGTGGCATTTATTTATAGTAGGAGAAGCATGATTTGTCTCTCTTTTCCAACGAGTGTATGTATGGAGGTATATTTTTAAAGTATATTTAGAATTAACAATAGGGTGTACTCTGAAGGGAAGAGTGAACTAGTTCGCGCTGTTGGAATAACATGCCTCCCATCACGTTCCTTGCCTTCATGTTAAATGGCAAGAGGGCGTCACAGGCTTCGCCAGCTTTCTAGGGGTGTGGGTGACACATATCTACATGATTCATGGATGGAAGTGTAGACTGTGTGTCAGTAACCTACACCAGCCGTTTTCACACTTGAAGGAAAAAATTGTTGTTACTGTCCCCTGCCCTGCCCCTAAGAACTGCTTTTCTAAATGAACTCTTCTCTGAAATCCCAGTATGTAGAACACCCTAAGCACAGCCATCCTTGAGGATTCCTAGATGGGGCCAGTGAACCAGCTGTGTCCTCCCTCCCTGCCCACATCCTGGCACAGGCAGCTGCCCTTTAGCAGCTGGAACCGTGGGGCTCCTCGGAGCAGACGTGAAAGCACTGCTGTACGGCTGTTGGAGGGAAGAGAAGACGAAGGCCTGAAGAGGGAAAGGAGAGGAAAGGCAGTGGACTGTTTTTTGTTTTTTTTTTTCAGAAGCTTTTGCCAGTGGTGCGCTGGAACTGACATGCTGAGAGCTGGTTTTAAATTTTCAGGAATTTCATGAGCCAGTTGTTTAACATGCCATTATGAAACAACAGATTGCCTAAGTTTAGATTTTAAACTTATGTTAAATGCATTATATTGAAAACAAAAGTAGTGTCTTGAGTTTGGAGATGTAGTTGGAGGTAAAGGAGTACCCCAAGTTGTGCAATGTTCTTAACTGTCTTTTCCTATTAGCTAGTATAATTTTGGTTTCATACTTTTTTCTTTATCTCAGCTGCATCCACTTTATATTTTTTTCTTCCCAACTTGTATAAGATTTCTTTCTTTCTTTCTTTTTTTGTTTAATTGCATTAAGTATGACATCTATCATGGTGTTGAATACAGTCGGGAAGGTCCCTGGAAGAGGGCATGGTAACCCACTCCAGTATTCTTGTCTTGAGAATCCCATGGACAGAGGAGCCTGGCGGGCTACAATACAGTCCATGGGGTCGCAAAGAGTTCAACTCAACTGAAGTGACATAGCACTCACGCATGTGTGATCGGTAACAGCAGACAATCTTTCTTCCTATTCCTAGGAGAAAACCTTCAACTTCTCCTTAAATGATATTAGCTATACATTTTTAAGTTAATCTTTATTAGACTATAAAATTTTACTTCGCTTTTTCTTTTCTATTACCTTTATAAATTATGAGTGGACATATAGTTATACCAAGTGCGTTTTCCCTTAACTGCATTCACTTTAATCCTTGATTCTATTTGTCTGTAGAGATAAGATTCTTCAGACTCAGCTTTCCCCTTCAGGGCAAGCTTGCCCTCTCCTCACTCCCAGTTAGCCATTCTAAGGTCTGGCTAAACAAAATCACCTGGGAGCTTGATTAAATTCAGAGTCCCAGGTTCTGTCATGTACCTACTAAATTGGGTTTCTTGGAGTGGGGGTGACTCAGTGCAGTATAGTGTGAGTTCCTTTGGGATTCTGATGATCCTCCCATGTACCTGCTTGGCCCCTGTGGGCACTTGCTGCCCAGCCCTGGGGGCTCCATGTGCCCGGTGTAGTGTCAAGTCATTTGGGCTCCTGGACCCTGGCCACATTGCCGGAGAGTCTTGACTTTTATGTTTGGCCTCAAATTCTCTTCCTGTGAGACAACTTTCAGAGTCTGCCTCTTGGCCCCATGAACCTGTTTCTCAGATAAGGGCCTGACTCCCTGAGCTCAGATCTGTTGGGGCCTAGATTCTCACCTAAGGATACAGCTCTGCATGGTACTTGGAGACTAGCAGGGGAGTCAGCTGTGCTAGGTTTATTCCCACGTTAGACTCAAGTTTTCATCTTTCTGAACTACAGTTGCCCATCTCTGGGGCTGGTCGGGGGGGTTCTGTTTCTGGAACGTACCAACCTGGTTCCACTTCAGGGCTGTGCATTGCGCTGTTTCCTCTGCCAGAAACACCCTTTTGCCGAGTCTGCGTGGCGTGCATCTTTTTGACATTTGGGTCAATGACGAAAGGTTCAAATATCACCTCTCTGAAAAGTCTTTCCCTGACCATCAGATCTGCCTCCCTGCCTAGTCTGCATTACCTTGCTCAAGCCTCACTGTCCTAGCTATTCCTGTGGGTGATTTTCACCCCAGCACTGATCACTATGAGTTTTTCTTCACGTCTTGAATACTGAGTTTTCTACACATGAACATAAGCTCCATGAGAGCTGGCATTTGCCTGGCATGTAGTAGGTGCTCACTAATTGTAAAATGAATACCTCTCTGAACTACTGTGTGAGGATGTGATGTTAGTGTGAATCCTGGGTTCCCAGCTGATTCATCAGTTCTTGTTACCACTCTTTGCCGATTCCACAGATGTTACCTTTAGGACAGTGATGCATTGCTGAGATATTACTGCCATTTGGAACAAGGGCCACTCTCAACCGACGGGAAACAAAATCTGTAGCCGTGTATATGAATGTTTCCTTTCATTTGCAGAGAGCGTGTAAGGGTTGATTCAGCTGTAGCTGTTTGTCCTGTGGGTGATTAATCTGTAATAAAATGGATCAATTAAACATGAAAGTAGTGTAAAATAAACCTGATAGATTTGGGGAAATTCCTGTTTTCCTCCCTCTTTGAGTTCTATTGGGGTGGTGTTGGGTAGGGTGATGGGGTAAGAGTCAGGAGTCCAGAAGGACATGCTGGAGATGTTTGTCCTATCTGATGTCACTGGGAACAGAGTTGACTAATGAGGAAGTAAATTTTACAGATCTGTGGCCAAGGAAGGCCAGTAGGGCTGGTGGTGAAAGCCATCACTTTGTGTTTGCTGCTCATACTGGTGCTGGTAAGTTCGTCAGTGGTCTTTTGATGCCAACAGAGTGCTCAGCATGTGCTTGAGCAGCGAAGATGTGGTTCCACTGGCACAGAGTTTGTGGTCTAATACAGTCAAAGGCTGGACTGAGTTGTGCAGAACAGTGCTGCTAGGCTGCCTACAGTGGGCTGGTGTTTTGTTACGATATCACATCCCAGTTTTTCATGATAGTGATTTCAGTCTGCTCTAGGTTTGGAGCAGCAGCTAGGGTAAGAGATGTAGAGAGCAAAGCTCTGAACTTCTCTAAACTTTGCTTTCCATAAAAGTATCTCATTTGAAAAAAGCATGATTTTATATATTTATTTTTTAAAAAGTAAACTTTGTGCTTCAGATTCATAGAAAAGTTTCGAGGATGGTGAAGTGAAAAAGTGAAAGTGTTGGTTGCCCAGTGTTTGACTCTTTGTGAGCCTATGACTGTATCTCACCAGGCTCTTCTGTCCATGAAATTCTCCAGGCAAGAATACTGGAGTGGGTTTCCATTCCCTTCTTCAGGGGATCTTTCTGACCCAGGGTTTGAACCCAGGTCTCCTGTTTTGCAGGAAGATTCTTAACCATCTGAGCCAGATGGTTAACTAGGGAAGCCCAAGAATACTGGAGTGGCTAGCCATTTTGAGGATGGTATACATGGGTAAACTATGGTTTCATCTCTTATTAACATCTTATATTGGGGTGGCACTTCTGTTATAGTTAATGAATCAATACTAATGTATTGTTATTAAAGTCCATACTTTATTCAGATTTCCTCAGTTTTCTCTAATGTCCTTTTTCTGTTCCAGGACCCCATCCAGGATACCATGTTACATTTAGTTGTCATGTCTCCTTAGGTTCCTTTGGGCTATGATATTTACTCAGACTTTCCATGTTTTTGATGACTTTGATGTTTAAAGGGTTACTGGTTAGGTATCCCATAGGTATCTTGCAGTGGTGGTTGTTTAGTTGCTAACTCGTGTGTAACGCTTTTGTGACCCCATGGATAGTAGCCTCCTCTGTAGCCTGCCGGTCTCCTCTGTCCATGGGATCTCCCCAGCAAGAATACTGGAGTGGGTCACCATTTCATTCTCCAGGGGCTCTTCCCAATCTAGGGATTGAATCTGGGTCTTCTGCCTTGCAGGCAGATTCTTTACTGCTGAGCCTCCAGGGAAGTCCAAAGGTTTCTTGTAGACTGTCCCTCAATTAGAATGTTTATGATGTTTTTCTCATGATTACATTGGAGAGGAAGACCACAAAGGTGGTCTCATCACATCGCGTCAAGGGTACACACTGTCATCATGACTTACCGCTACTGGTGTTCACATTAATCACCATGCAAGGGAGTGTTTGGAAGGTTTCTTCACTATGGAGTTGCTCCCCCGTTCCCCACCCAATACTGTACTCTTTGGAAGGAAGTCACTCTGCACAGCCCGTACTATTGAGATAGGGAGTTATGTTCCACCTCTTAGGGAAGGGACAAGTAGCTGCATAAATGATTTGAAATTCTTCTGTATGGAAGATGTGTCTTTTCATCCCCACTTATTTATTTATTCAATTATCTATTTATCTCAGTGTGGACTCATGGTATTTGTTTAAAATGTGGATTATAACCCAGTACCATGTTATTTACTTATATTTGGCTTTTTAAAGATTTTATTCAAACAAAAACATTCTACTGTTTTACAATGTTAGAAAACTATTGTTCATATATATAGTTATATATACATAATGTTATTATATATAACATTATATATATATTTATCTTTCCTCTTTTTCCTTTAAATACCCTATTTATGCATTTATTATTTGGAGCTATAAAAGGCAAATTACCAGTTAGGATTTGATCATGGTTTTTTTTTCATTATTTTTTGCAGGAGTGAAATTAAGATATAAATATTTATGTGTTTGGGAGGATGGTAGAGGTCAAAGGCATTTCTTTCCCCAATTGTGTACTGAGTTTGCACTCACTACTTTCAATTATTGCTGAAATAAATGTCCATTATGTATATGGACATTTATAGTCAACTCTTCCTAAAACTCCTTAGGAAGTATAGCAATTTAGGAACAATTTTTGTCTTTTTAAATTTTCTTCAGATTTTTCTTAATTAGATGCTACTCAATGCATTATTCTCATTCAACGGTGAATTTGTTACAGAAATCCCCATGGGAGTCCTCCCTGCTTTCTGTTTCCCACAACCAATCTCCTATGTGCAGGTTTTTTCTCTACTAAACCACATAATTAAACTCTTGTTTTTGTTTTTCAGTAGCTCAGTTAAGTCTGACTTTTTGCAACCATGTGGACTGAAGCATGCCAGCTTCCCTGTACTTTACTGTCTCCCAGAGTTTGCTAAAAGTCACGTCCTTTGAATCAGTGATGCCATCTCATCCTCTGTTGTGCCCTTCTCCTCCTGCCTTCAATCTTTTTCAGCAACAGGGTCTTTTCCAGTGTGTTGGCTCTTTGCATAAGGTGGCCAGAGTATTGGAGCTGCAGCTTCAGCATCAACCCTTTCAATGAATATTCAGGGTTGATTTCCTAATTTAGGATTGCCTGATTTGATCTCCTTGCAGTCCACTGGACTCTCAAACAGTTTTCTCCAACACCATAGTTCAAAAGCATCAATTCTTCAGCACTTAACCTTCTTTATAGTCCAACTCTCACATCCAAACATGACTACTGGAAAAACCATAGCTTTGACTATACAGACTTTTGTTGGCAAAGTAATGTCTCTACTTCTTAATATGCTATCTAGGCTTGTCCTAGCTTTTCTTCCAAGGAACAAGAGTCTTTTAATTTCATGGCTGCAGTCACCATCTGTAGTGATTTTGTGGCCCAAGAAAATAAAGTGTATCACTGTTTCCATTGTTTTGCCATCTGTTGGCCATGAAGTGATGGGACCGGATGCCATGATCTTAGTATGTAAATATAAATATCATTTATATATAAATTTCTCCTCATTTTAAAGCACCTAAAAGTCTAACATATAGCAGATCCCAACATGCTTATTGGATTGGCTTGAAATAGATGGAATAATCCTAAAACTATTTCATTCCCTTTACTTCTCAATATTTTTGATTTTCTCTTGTATTTCATTAGTAACTTTTGTTCTACAATCCAGTATTTTTTGGTGTTCTTGTTTCTGTGCCAGTTCACACACACAGATATACTTTAGGGAGTGCTTTTCGCTTCAGGCCAATTCTTTTTCTTTTTTTCTTTTAATTGAAGTTGTGGGTTGTTGTTTAGTTGTTCAGTTCTGTCCGACTCTCTTTGCGACCGCATGTACTGCAGCACGCTAGGCTTCCCTGTCATTCACCATCTCTCTGAGTTTGCTCAAACTTACGTCCTTTGACTCAGTGATGCCATCCAGCCATCTCAACCTCTGTTGTCCCCTTCTCCTCCTGCCTTCAATGTTTCCCAGCATCAGGGTCTTTTCCAGTGAGTTGGCTCTTTGCATCAGGTGGCTAAAGTATTGGAGCCTCAACTTCAGCATCAATCCTTCCAATGAATATTCAGGATTGATTTCCTTTAAGATGGACTGGTTTGATCTCCTTGCAGTCCAAGGGATTCTCAGGAGTCTCCTCTAACACCTCAGTTCAAAAGCATCAATTCTTTGGTGCTCAGCCTTCTTTATGGTCCAACACTCACATCCATACAAGACTACTGGGAAAACCATAGCTTTGACTATATGGACCTTTGTCAGCAAGGTAATGTCTCTGCTTTTTAATATGCTGTCTAGGTTGGTCATAGGTTTTCTTCCAAGGAGCAAGCATCTTTTAATTTCATGGCTGCACTCACCATCTGCACTGATTTTAGAGCCCAAGAAAATAAAGTATGTCACTGTTTCCATTGTTTTCCCAACTATTTGCCATAAAGTGATGGGATCTGGTGCCATGATCTTCGTTTTTTGCATGTTGCGTTTTAAGCCAGCTTTTTCACTCTGCTTTCACATTCATCAGGAGGCTCATTGGTTCCTCTTCACTTTCTGCCATAAGGGTGGTGTCATCTGCATATCTGAGGTTATTGATATTTCTCCCAGCAATCTTGATTCCAGCTTGTACTTCATCCAGCCTGGCATTTTGCATAATGTACTCTGCATATAAGTTAAATAAGCAGGGTGACAATATATTTAGCTTTGATGTACTCCTTTCCCAATTTTGAACCAATTTGTTGTTCATGTCCATTTCTAACTGTTGTTTCTTGACCTGCATACAGGTTTCTCAGGAGACAAAGAAGTTGTGGGCAGAGAATTTTTAAATGAAGTTGTGGGTAGACATTTACACTCAGAGACCAGATGACCTGACCATTTGGTCCAGAAAAATGCTTCTAAGTCAAGTGTTGGTGGCTCAGTGGGCAGTCAGTTCCACATGCAGCCCTGGTGTTCTGATACCCCACTGAAGACTCAATACTCCTTTAAGAAGTGTGAAACCCATCCCAGTGAAACTGCAGAAATGTGTCTCAGTTAATGGGGGCTCCAAAGTGCTCTGAGTCTTCATGTCTCGGCACAGAAAGAATTCAGCAAGAGGCAAAGTGAGAGATACTGCTGCTGCTGCTAAGTTACTTCAGTCGTGTCTGACTCTGTGCGACCCCACAGATGGCAGCCCACCTGGCTCCGCCGTCCCTGGAATTCTCCAGGCAAGAACACTGGAGTGAGAGATAAGAAGTGATTTATTAGAATAGGGTACTTGTGAGACTTATAAGCAGGCGGACAAGAAAGTGCCATGCCCAGATCTTAGTGGGCTATGATTTTATAATCAAAGGAAAAGTGGAGAGGGGGAGAAGACCACTTTCTTCCTCATTCTTGAGCAGATATCAAGCTTCCATCATTAACTTCTCCTCCACATAGGCAGGGGATTTTTCTTGTCCCTACATGATCAAGCCAAGACTGTCATGGTGCAGTGAAAATGAGCAAAAAGGCAATAACATATACTAGAGTATGGTAAATCATTTCAGGTTTTATATCACCTTTCAGGTATCATATCACCTTTTCCTTATATTTTTGTTTTTAGTGTGTGCAGAGGAACACGTACTAGGAATTGTTGGCTTGCTGACCTCACTGGGCAGGATGTAAGGCTTTTTCCATTATTGTTTTATTGTTCTGGGGCATGTCTCATGCTTAAGTTGCATTGTTTTATTGCTGAGTAAGCCTGAATGATTTTGTGGTTAAGCAAACCAGCTTTCTTGCGTGATCATTAACTTACTGGGGTCTCTTATACTTTATTCTCTACTTGCAATCTCCTAGTGGGAGTAGCTATTTAATCACCTATTTTGTCCCTTTACTCTGTCTTTATCACCAGCTTAACTGACTCTGTAAATGGCAAAATAAATGCTGGCCTGTGGGTCAGTTTCCAGGAAGATTAGGTAATATACCTAGAGTTGGGTCTTTAGATCTGGCTAGACAGGTGTGAAGAATTTCCTACTACAATCAAGTAAAGGCTGCAATATCAATTTAGAACATGCTGAGAAGTCATTATTATATTACATGGTAATTAAGCACAAGTTAGGCATAAAGGATAAGCACCTCACTTAATGGACTGTAATTAGAATTATTTTAACACAACCCAGGCAAGCATTTCATTCTCATTCTTTCTCATGAAACCAGTGCTTGTGTTGACACCATCTCCTAATTCCATCCAGGATTTTTTTTCTCAATTTATTTGTTTACTTACTGAGGCATAGACCCTTGATCTGATGATTTCTATACAGTAAATTTTTTTACACCCTGATTTCCTAGTACCAGTGGCTCAGGAAGGCTATGAAATCTCCCATAACTTAAAAGGACCATATGTTCATTGAGAAGGAATTACTAGAAATGATGAATGTAATTTTTATTCTTTGTCATGACTCACAAACCAAGTTGGGTCTGGGGCAGGAAGGTGATGCCTGACTTCAGATAAGGCTTGTGTTTCTTTGGCCTTGGGGTCCTCCTCACCAGTACCCCCAGAGCTGGTGCAGAGCAAGAGAGAGTGCACAGCTCTGGGGCAGAGGAGAGTGACTACCTCAGCTGGCAGTGTAATACGTCCTGAATGGGTCTCTGGGCTCACCAGCCACCCTCGAACCTCTTCTCAGAGGACAGGCCTGGAGAACTCTTTTGGCCTAAGTAGAGGCTTGATTTTCTTCGATGTGTAGATCCATTGATTAATGCTGCAAAAATGGGCCTAGAATTATATTCATAAAGGATGTTTAAGCGACCATGATTAATTGAAAATACCCTCATCATTTAGTTCTGCCTTGTATCCCTCAGCGTTGTAATCAGTCCACTTTGATCTTATCCAACTTACTTTCCTACTGTTGCTGATTGTTGATTGAAAAAAAAAATGCAGGAAAAAGATAGCTCTGAGGGGCTGCTGTGAAGAAGTAAGGGAGGAGCCAGGATATGTAGGACTTCTTGCAACAAAAACCAGGTAGTCGGAACATCCAGAGGTTGCTGTTAAAGAAAACCAGACATCTCAAGTTAATGAATTTAGTGCTTTTCTGTGTATGGGAAGATGCAAAAGTCTGGGTTCATTAAAATTATTCCTTTGACACCTGACCTGCCTCTTGAGAAACCTGTATGCAGGTCAGGAAGCAACAGTTAGAACTGGACATGGAACAATAGACTGGTTCCAAATAGGAAAAGGAGTACGTCAAGGCTGTATATTGTCACCCTGATTATTTAACTTATATGCAGAGTACATCATGAGAAACTCTGGGCTGGAAGAAGCACGAGCTGGAGTCAAGATTGCCGGGAAAAATATCAATAACCTCAGATATGCAGATGACACCACCCTTATGGCAGAAAGTGAAGAGGAACTAAAAAGCCTCTTGATGAAAGTGAAAGAGGAGAGTGAAAAAGTTGGTTAAAGCTCAACATTCAGAAAACAAAGATCATGGCATCCAGTCCCATCACTTCACGGGAAATATATGGGGAAACAGTGGAAACAGTGTCAGACTTTATTTTTTGGGGTTCCAAAATCATTGAAGATGGTGATTTCAGCCATGAAATTAAAAGATGCTTACTCTTTGGAAGGAAAGGTATGACCAACCTAGATATCATATTGAAAAGCAGAGATATTACTTTGCCAACAAAGGTCTGTCTAGTCAAGGCTATGGTTTTTTCCATTGGTCATGTATGGATGTGAGAGCTGGACTGTGAAGAAAGCTGAGTGCCGAAGAATTGATGCTTTTGAACTGTGGTGTTGGAGAAGACTCTTGAGAGTCCCTTGGACTGCAAGGAGATCCAACCAGTCCATTCTAAAGGAGATAGTCCTGGGTGTTCATTGAAAGGACTGATGTTGAAGCTGAAAGTCCAATACTTTGGCCACCTCATGTGAAGAGTTGACTCATTGGAAAAGACTCTGATGCTGGGAGGGATTGGAGGCAGGAGGAGAAGGGGACGAGAGGATGAGATGGCTGGATGGGATCACTGAGTCGATGCACATGAGTTTGAGTGAACTCCAGGAGCTGGTGATGGACAGGGAGGCCTGGCATGCTGCGATTCATGGGGTCACAAAGAGTCAGACACAACTGAGCAACTGAACTGAATTGAACTTAGCTATCTAGGGCCAGTATCCTGCTTTTCTCCATCCTGAATCCTCTTAGGATGCACAGTTGGAGGTGGCTGCAGTGGTTGTTGGCTTGATGGTCAGAACATCTTTTGCTTACTGATATGGCAGGCGGTATTTCTCATTCACATGATTACACCCGGGTCCTCTGCACTGCAGACAGATTCTTTACCCTCTGAGCCACGAGGAAGCCCTATACAACAGTAGGACAATCTTACTCCACCAGTGTGGGTGTTACCTGGATTCAGTGGCTTGAGTGCTTTTCCCTTCCCTTTAAAGTTTCTTTTGGTTTCACATTTTAGGGGTCTATCATTTTACAAATAAGTCATGAAAAAATAGAAAACAGGTTTTACTATTCTCACATGACAGCCATCACAAAACTCATAAGGAAGAACAGGACTTAACAAGTAACAAGTCTCTAAAAATTCCAAAGATTGAGATAAAAGGAATGAAATATCAAGAATTTAGCCAACTTTAAATAGAAGGCCCCAAATACATGAGAAATTTTAAAATGTATTCATGTTGGTCCATGCGAGGTTTTTTTTTTTTTTTTTTCATATTTGCATGTTTTGGTCAAAATCTGTTTACTTAAAAAGTAATCTTGAATAATTCAATAATCTCTTAATAATTCAAAAAGTAGAAGATAACCACAATACAGTATAATGTGGTTTTAAAAAGGCTGAGTTTGCCTCAAAAAACCATTCTGTGAGCATAATTTACTTGTTAATAGAGACCCCAGTGTGAAGTTTGAACAATATTTCTTCAGTGACTGCTTATCCTTCTGTTCCTATAGAGTTTCACCTTTCATGTAAACAGGGCGTCTCTAAGTAAACCTTCTTGGCCAGCTCAACTAATTCATCATTTTGAAGATGACAGATTGAAAATGGCCTGATGTGTTTATTTTACAATCTGTCATAATTAGGTAATGCATCTCCTCCTCACTGTAGACTTCTATGCATGGATTCAAATGGTCTAAATTCCCTATCAGAAACTGTGGATGTGCTGCAAAGAACTCTGGTCTGTTATGCAGGACAACCTGAGTTCTGGTTTTGTCTCAGCAACTAGCTCAATGTGAGCCTGGGCAATTTATTTTCGGAAATTCTGCCAGTCCTCTTATCTGTTTCAGACCGGGCCTCTGGAGCTAGGATGAATTCGTCTTGATCCTCACCACTGCCCTCGGGGGATTTATGGTTTAGTGCAGCCGTTCTCACACTCCACTGTGCCTAGGATTCCCCTGGAGGGCTCTGAGGGCTCAGAGTGCCGGGCTTCACACTAGAGTTTCTGAGCCAGTAGGTTGGCTGAGCTGAGAATTTTTGCGTTTCTAACAAGTTCCCAGATGCTGCTGATGCTGCTGGTTTGGGGACTGTGATTTGAGAACCACTGGTCTAATGGTTTAGCTGACACATCAGTAACCACAATTCAAAGATTAAATGCTGTGAAATAAGTACAAGTAATGTGCAATAGGAAACAGAGTGTGGAGAAGTGGGTCAAAAGATTAACAACCAGCTGGAGATCTAAGAAGCCCTCATGGAAGAGAGAGAGGTTAAGCAGGATCTTAACAAGTGGATAAAGCCTAGACAGGTAGGACATTTGGCAGGCTGATGCTACCCAAGTCTCCTGATGGGAGGGAGAGTGCAGAGTGTGTGGGGGAGCAGGGATGTCGGCTAGCCTAGATGGACTGGAGGGTTGATATGGGGGAAGGAACAACCAGAAACATGGAATTGAGAATGAGAGAGCTGGAAATTTAAACTAAATATGTTTTTGTATTTTGTATTTTGGCAACCAGGAAACAGCACGATCAGAGTCACATTTAATAAGGGCAACTCCAGCAATGTGATGGATGGCTTGGAAAGAGAAAGAATGATTTCAGGGGAGCTGGTTAGGAATGACTGGGGATTAGACTGGTTAGGAATTCTAAGCAAGAAAAGCATGAAGTGGGGAGGATTTGTGCAGAAACCACAGATTTGGTCATTGATTGGTTCCTATGGATCAAAGAGATGGAAAGGTCAAGAGAGAGAGAAGATTCAAGTCTGAGTTGTTGGGGAGGAACGAGGGTGGCTGGATCTCTCAGGGGAAGTAGTTTGGATAAAAAAAAAAAGATGAACCTAGTGGGACCTTGGTTTCTTGAGGAGGGGACTGAATCAGGTACCCTTAGAGGTCTCTTTTTGTACAATTCTAATCAATGTTTTGAGGGTTGTTGATTGTCTTAAATATTACAGAATATATTTGTACAGAAAGTAAACGGCTTATATGTAACAGGTACTGATATATTTGGGCTTCCCCAGTGGTTTAGGAGTAAAGAATCCATCTGCAATGCAGGAGGCTTGGGTTCGATCCTTGGGTCAGGAAGATTTTCTGGAGGAGGACATGGCAACCCACTCCAGTATTCTTGCCAGGAGAATCCTGTGGACAGAGGAGCCTGGTGGGCTATAGTTCATGGGGTTGCAAAGAGTTGAACTGAAGTTACTGAGCACGCACGTGTACACACACTCATATATTTGTGGATCGGTTGATCAGGGTTAATTATTAGCTGTCAGATATTTGCATTTGTAAATAGGCTTCTTTTCTGAACTTTTCTTCATTTTGCTTATGGTTTTCTTAGTATGTTGACTTGCTCTTCCTCCATTTTATGTACTATGCATGTGAACATGTTTTTGGTGTATGTTCTACGTGTATATGTATATATATGTTTTTTTTGAATGAGTATAGCAAATATTTTAAACCCTCTGGCCTCATTCTTCCATTATAATCATCACACTCTGTACTGGTATATTTGTGCACATCCCTAACTTTCCCTCTGGATATAAACTTGTTTTGAGTAAAGAGCATGTCTTACTCAGTTTTGTTTTCCTTCCTACAGTCCTCATAAGTGCTTGTATAAAGTGGCTAGAAATGTTTGAGGGATTGGGTTGAATCACTGAGTAAAAGTCTATTACTCCCCGCTTCTTTAGGGAGAGACAAAATGGTTCAGGCAATAAAACATAATTGTTTACAGAGAAATGGAAATCCATGTATCTTGGGAGGCTGAAAAGGAAACATTTAATTCAGGAGACCTTCAGGACTAGAGTAGAGATATTCATGGGCACTTTAGGAACCCGAAGCAGAAGCCCATAAAAACAAGGAGCGTTTTCAGCTCTGTCTTAAATTAGCTCTTGAAAACCTTGCGCCAGACCTCCGTTTTTTTCATTTGTAAGTTTATAGTTTTAGTACCTCCCTGCACATCCTTTGGGGAGAAGTCTAGGCAGAGGGAACGGCAGGAACAGAGCATCAGAGGTGGAAGAAAGTGTGTGCATTCTTTGTGACCAGTGTGATACGCTTGGGAATGAAGCAGGAGAGGGAGGTAGAAGTCCAGGTGCAGAGGGCCATTGCTGTTGAGATAGGAAGCTTGGACCCTATCCAACGGGAGAGTCTTGGGCTAGGTAGTTTACTTGGGAATGCCATCTGGGGAGCAGGAGTGCAAGACCAGAGTTACACGAGGAAGGAAGCAAAACCAGTACAAAGAGGAGTTTAATGAGTTGGCTGTTGTTCTCAACAACTAGTTGTTTGTTCACAAGGGGTCTTCTTAGGGAAAGGCGTATGAAATGTGTCTCAGCATAGTTCAGCTGGAGAAAAAGACGGGAGAGAATTTTATTCATTTTTCTCATCTCCCATTGATTAAAGGCAGCCTGACTTTTTCAGACTGGGCATGTCTGACTGCCATGCAGGTTCCCCTGGGCACCTCATGAAACAGCATCAGAGGAGCTTGGGATGGAGAGGCCCTGGCAGGTTTCACATGTGGAGAGCTGGCTGGATTCTTCATGGAACTGGCTGCCATTGCCATGGCAGGAATACGAGGTGAGTTTGAGAGGATCTGAAGTCGTGCATACAAGGTGGCTGACACAGGGAGCTGCTGAGGGAATTTTAACAAAGGAACCAGCTGATCAGATTTATACAATGGTGTCCTTGTTTTTTGTTTTCTTTTTTTTTGGTCACGCCGTGTGGCAGAGGATCTTAGTTCCTCAACCAGGGATCAAACCCTTGCCCCCTGCTGTGGGAGTGTTGGTGTCTTAACCACTGGATTAGCGGGGAAGGCCTACAGTGGAGTGCTTGTAAATGTTTAGCAAATGTTTAATCAGCTGTCCAGAAAAATAAGTGCATCAGTAATAACTTTTACTGATATAAAAGGATGTATAGTACACAGTTTACAAATAATGATAAAATAGACAATATTCTTTATTGTAAAGTCCACATAGCTAATTGATTCTGACAGGTTGGCAGTTTTCACTGAAGTCTTGTATGCATAGCCAATCTATGGTTACAGCTGAGGAGAGAGGATAGCTGATGCTTTCCTATTACAGTATGCAGTAAGATGAAAGTGAAACAATGAAGGCATAGCCCAGAACTTCCGTTGCTCATTAAACATCTTCATGAATTGAATAGTATAGAAGAATATTTTCTCAACTTTTTGTTACATTCACAATATAACTACAACGGGCACCACACATTAACATTTTCTCTCTCACCTTCTTGAGCTTAGACAATCAACTGAACAAAAAACAACAACAACAACAAAAAGCTTTGATTTGTCAATTTCCATATGAGAACATACCCATCATGACCAATTTCAAGTTACAGGGAATTAGGAAAGGATATACAGTAGACAACATTATAATAGCATTTCCACAGATAGTAAAACAGAACTAAGTAACCCAAGAGCATAGATATTGCTCACATGTTCTAAAGCAATAAAGAAGGGATGAATTTCAAGTGTTTATTACCTTTGGGGATAATATAATTTATTTCATTGTTTACATTTATATAATTTAAGCATTAATCCTTGTTAATGTTTAACAACTGATGCATAAAATTTCTGAAAATTTACCAGTCACTTCTCAGAATCTAGGATCAACCAGCTCAGAACACTCCTGGAGTTATAGTTTTAGGAGATCTGGTAGCAATCTGTAGGAACATTTTGAAGGAAAGTAGTCCAGGGTTCGGGGGGGAATGTACCTGAGCTATGTTAGAAGTCCACATCTAAGGTCAGGAGTGGGGGCTGCACTTTGCTAGAGTGGCCGTGAGGAGATACTCTACGTCTGATGGCAAAGGAGAAGCCCCAGCGAGATGATAGGAGGGGCAAATTCGCATTTAGAGTCAAACCCCATTCCCACCAGAGATGCTCAGAGGGCTCAAACAAACCTTGTGTGCACCAGGACCCAGAGACTCCACAGAGTCTGAGACAGAACTGTGTTTGAGTGTCTCCTGTGGAGGTACGGGTCAGCAGTGGACTGCCGCAGAGGCGGGGGCTCTGGGTGCAGCAGACTTGGGTGTGGCATAAGCCCTCTTGGAAGAGGTTGCCATTAACCCCACCATAGTGCTGCCAGAACTTACACAGGACTGGGAAATAGACTCTTGGAGGGCACAGACAGAACCTTGTGTGCACCAGACCCAGGAGAAAGGAGCAGTCCCCACAAGAGACTTAACCCAGACTTGCCCAGGAGTGTCCAAGAGTCTCCAGTGGAGGTGTGGGTTGGTGGTGGCCTGCTGCAGGGCTGGGGGCACTGAGTGTAGCAGTACATGCATGGGATCTTTTGAAGGAGGTCACCATTATCTTCATTATCTCCACCATAGTTTGGTCTCAGGTAAATGACAGGGAGAGAACACAGCTCCACCCATCAACAAAAAATTGTATTAAAGATTTACTGAGCATGGGCCTGCCCATCAGAACAAGACTCAGTTTCCCCCTCAGTCAGTCTCTCCCATCAGGAAGCTTCCGTAAGCCTCTTATCCTTCTCCATCAGAGGGCAGACTGAAAACCACAATCACAGAAAACTAACCAATCTGATTACATGGACCACAGCCTTGTCTAACACAATGAAGCTATGAGCCATGCTGTGTAGGGCCACCCAAGATGACCCAAGGGTCATGGTGGAGAGTTCTGACAAAATGTGGTCCACTGGAGAAGGGAATGGCAAACCACTTCAGTATTCTTGCCTTGAGAACCCCATGAACAGTATGAAAAGGCAAAAAGATAGGACACTGAAAGATGAACTCCCCAGGTCCGTAGGTGCCCAATATGCTACTGGAGATCAGCAGAGAAATAACTCCAGAAAGAATGAAGAGACGGAGGCAAAGCAAAAACAACACCCAGTTGTGGGTGTGACTGGTGATAGAAGCAAAGTCTGATGCTGTAAAGAGCAAATTGCATAGGAACCTGGAATGTTAGGTCCATGAATCAAGGCAAATTGGAAGTGGTCAAATGGGGGATGGCAAGAGTGAATGTCAACATTTTAGGAATCAGCTAACTAAAATGAACTGGAATGGGTGAATTTAACTCAGATGACCATTATATCTACTACTGTGGGCAAGAATCCCTTTGAAGAAATGGAGTATCTTAGTCAACAAAAGAGTCTGAAATGCAGTACCTGGATGCAATCTCAAAAACAACAGAATGATCCCTGTTCATTTCCAAGGCAAACCATTCAGTATTACAGTAATCCAAGTCTGTGCCACAACCAGTAATGCTGAAGAAGCTGAAGTTGAACAGTTCTATGAAGACCTACAAGACCTTCTAGAACTAACATCCAAAAAAGATGTCCTTTTTATTATAAGTGACTGGAATGCAAAAGTAGGAAGTCAAGAAACACCTGGAGTAACAGGCAAATTCACCCTTGGAGTACAGAATGAAGCAGGGCAAAGGCTAACAGAGTTTTGCCAAGAGAACACACTGGTCATGGCAAACACCCTCTTCCAACAACACAAGAGAAGACTCTACACCAGATGTGGACAAGGGACATCACCAGA